>NC_000075.6:43058051-43431385 GCF_000001635.26 Mus musculus
CAAAAAAAGCCCCGGACCAGATGGGTTTAGTGCAGAATTCTATCAGACCTTCAAAGAAGATCTAATTCCAGTTCTGCACAAACTATTCCACAAAACAGAAGCAGAAGGTACTCTACCCAATTAATTCTATGAAGCCACAATTACTCTGATACCTAAACCACAGAAAGACCCAACAAAGATAGAGAACTTCAGACCAATTTCCCTTATGAATATAGATGCAAAAATCCTCAGTAAAATTCTCCCTAACCGAATCCAAGAATACATCAAAACAATCATCCATCCTGACTGACCAAGTAGGTTTCATTCCAGGGATGCAGGGATGGTTTAATATAAGGAAATCCATCAACGTAATCCACTATATAAACAAACTCAAAGACAAAAACCACATGATCATCTCATTAGATGCGGAGAAAGCATTTGACAAAATTCAACACCCATTCATGATAAGTCTTGGAAAGATCAGGAATTCAAGGCCCATACCTAAACATGATAAAAGCAATCTACATCAAACCTGCAGCCAACATTAAAGTAAATGGTGAGAAGCTGGAAGCATTCCCACTAAAATCAGTGACTAGACAAGGCTGCCCACTTTCTCCCTACCTATTCAACATTGTACTTGAAGTCCTAGCCAGAGCAATTCGACAACAAAAGGAGATCAAGGGGATACAAATTGGAAAAGATGAAGTCAAAATATCACTTTTTGCAGATGATATGATAGTATATATAAGTAACCCTAAAAATTCCACCAGAGAACTCCTAAGCCTGATAAACAGCTTCAGTGAGGTAGCTGGATATAAAATTAACTCAAACAAGTCAATGGCCTTTCTGTACACAAAGGATAAACAGGCTGAGAAAGAAATTAGGGAAACAACACCCTTCACAATAGTCACAAATAATATAAAATACCTTGGCGTGACTCTAACTAAGGAAGTGAAAGATCTGTATGATAAAAACTTCAAGTCTCTGAAGAAAGAAATTAAAGATCTCAGAAGATGATAAGATCTCCCATGCTCATGGATTAGCAGGATCAATATTAAAAATGGCTATCTTGCCAAAAGCAATCTACAGATTCAATGCAATCCCCATCAAAACTCCAACTCAATTCTTCAACGAATTAGAAAGGGCAATCTGCAAATTCATCTGGAATAACAAAAAACCTAGTATAGCAAAAACTCTTCTCAAGGATAAAAGAACCTCTGGTGGAATCACCATGCCTGACCTAAAGCTGTACTACAGAGCAATTGTGATAAAAACTGCATGGTACTGGTATAGCGACAGACAAGTAGACCAATGGAATAGAATTGAAGACCCAGAAATGAACGCACACACCTATGGTCACTTGATCTTTGACAAGGGAGCTAAAACCATCCAGTGGAAAAAAGACAGCATTTTCAACAAATGGTGCTGGCACAACTGGCAGTTATCATGTAGAAGAATGAGAATTGATCCATTCCTATCTCCTTGTACTAAGGTCAAATCTAAGTGGATCAAGGAACTCCACATAAAACCAGAGACAGTGAAACTTATAGAGGAGAAAGTGGGGAAAAGCCTCGAAGATACAGGCACAGGGGAAATTTTCCTGAATAGAACAGCAATGGCTTATGCTGTAAGATCAAGAATCGACAAATGGGACCTCATAAAATTGCAAAGCTTCTGTAAGGCAAAAGACACCGTCAATAAGACAAAAAGGCCACCAACAGATTGGGAAAGGATCTTTACCAATCCTAAATCAGGTAGGGGACTAATATCCAATATATACAAAGAAGTCAAGAAGCTGGACCCCAGAAAATCAAATAACCCCATTAAAAAATGGGGCTCAGAGCTAAACAAAGAATTCTCACCTGAGGAATACCGAATGGCTGAGAAGCACCTGAAAAAATGTTCAGCATTCTTAATCATCAGGGAAATGCAAATCAAAACAACCCTGAGATTCCACCTCACACCAGTCAGAGTGGCTAAGATCAAAAATTCAGGTGACAGCAAATGCTGGCATTATGTGGAGAAAGAGGAACACCCCTCCATTGTTGGTGGGATTGCAAGCTTGTACAACCACTCCGGAAATCAATCTGGCAGTTCCTCAGAAAATTGGACATAGTACTACCGGAGGATCCCGCAATACCTCTCCTGGGCATATATCCAGAAGATGTTCCAACCGGTAAGAAGGACACATGCAGCCTTGTTTATAATAGCCAGAAGCTGGAAAGAACCCAGATGCCCCTCAACAGAGGAATGGATACAGAAAATGTGGTAAATTTACACAATGGAGTACTACTCAGCTATTAAAAAGAATGAATTTATGAAATTCCTAGGCAAATGGGTGGACCTGGAGGGCATCATCCTGAGTGAGGTAACCCAATCACAAAAGAACTCATATGATATGTACTCACTGATAAGTGGATATTAGCCCAGAAACTTAGAATACCCAAGATATAGGATACAATTTTCGAAACACATGAAACTCAAGAAGAATGAAGACCGAAGCGTGGACACTTTGCCCCTTCTTAGAACTGGGAACAAAACACCCATGGAAGGAGTTACAGAGACAAAGTTTGGAGCTGAGAAGAAAGGATGGACCATCTAGAGACTGCCATATCCGGGGATCCATCCCATAATCAGCCTCCAAACGCTGACACCATTGCATACACTAGCAACATTTTGCTGAAAGGACCCACATAGCTGTCTCTTGTGAGGCTATGCTGGGGCCTAGCAAACACAGAAGTGGATGTTCACAGTCTGCTATTGGATGGATCACGGGGCCCCCAATGGAGGAGTTAGAGAAAGTACCCAAGGAGCTAAAGGGGTCTGCAACCCTCTAGGTGGAACAACAATTGAACTAATCAGTACCCCCCGGAGCTCATGACTCTAGCTGCATATGTATTAGAAGATGACCTAGTAGGCCATCAGTGGAAAGAGAAGCTCATTGGTCTTGCAAACTTTATATGCCTCAGTACAGGGGAACACCAGGGCCAAGAAATGGGAGTGGGTGGGTAGGGGAGTGGGGGGGGGGAGGGTATGGGGGACTTTTGGGATAGCACTGGAAATGTAAATGAAGAAAATACCTAATTAAAAAAAAGTCAAAAAAAAAGAAAAAAAAAGGAAGCACCTAACAGGTAGAAAGAAAACACCCAGTGTACAAAGCTAATGCTTTGCCCCTCAAACAAGAATTCTCCATTATCTCTTTCTGTTCTTTGAGATAAGGCCTCTCATCCGGGCGGGCGTGGTGGCACACGCCTTTAATCCCAGCACTCGGGAGGCAGAGGCAGGCAGATTTCTAAGTTGGAGGCCAGCCTGGTCTACAAAGTGAGTTCCAGGACAGCCAGGGCTACACAGAAAAACCCTGTCTCGAAAAACAAACAAACAAACAAACAAACAAACAAACAAACGAGATAAGGTCTCTCTCTGTAGCCCAGGCTGGCCTAAAACATTATGTATCCCAGGATAGCCATAAATGCACACATCCCTCTGCCTTACTAGGTTCAGCCTCCTCTACACTAATGTAGAATTTTATTCAAGGAAAAGAAAAAGACACTAGCACTGTAGGAGCTGCTAAAGTTAAAGCTCTAGCCCTTTTTTAAAATGGAGATTCTCAAGTGTAGCAGGGCTGAGAGACATCTGGAACTCAAAGCTGCATGCAGCACAGCCATTAGTCACTGCCCAGGCAAGTGCTTCTGCCCTCTTCCAACACAAGTATTTGGATTTTTCCAAGAGCTGATGTCAGGGCTTTTTACAGAGACAGAACCGCATTTACAGGCCAGAGAAGGAAAAAGGGTTTCCCCAGTAGCTATGGTCAATGTGGCCTTTGTACTGCTCCTCTGCCAAAGCTAGAAGACCCTGCTAGATAAAGCTATTCAGTCCTGAGGAGGGAGGGCTACAACTCCACCCTGGAAGGTTGCGGGATTATGATTGGCCAAACTTATGATTACAAGATTTACTTTTCCATCAGTGCTGAAAGCAGAATTCTAGTGGTGCAACCATCAAAACAAATGTTTCTTCATTCTTTCAAGAAAAATACCATATACTGAATTTCTCTCTCTCTCTCCTCCCCCTTCTTTGTGTGTGTGGGGGGTGGGAGGGGTTTCAAAGGTATTCTACATAGTTTCAAAGAAAAGATAAGCCAATGTAAAATGGTTACAAGCAGAATTGGCTTCTTCTAATCCTAAAAATTCAGTGGAGAATTCAATTTATATCTATTTGCCCTGTAGGCAACTTGCCTGCTGGACATGTAAAGGGATCATGTTGCCACCTGAACAGCAACTACTTCTTTATAAACATGAATTCAACTCCAGACAAAGAAGGAGGAAAGCAAAAAAGCAATTCTACAACAGCAGTGCTCCTCAGCACTGAAAAGCAGACTCGTCTTTCAAGAAAGGACATGATTATAACCTCCACTCACTAGGAAATGAATTTGCCATGTCTGTTAGGTTTGGCATCTACCCTAAGAGGACAGGGTAGACTCTAAGCAAGAATCAGATTGCCTAAGCATAAGGATCAGAGACCTGAAATGCAGATCCTACTCTCCCTAGATTTAGTAGGCAATACCCAGGCGTTAAGAGGAACACAGAAGAAAATCTACTACAGAGATTCAGAACTCACAGACCCAGACTTAGAATGTTGCTGGAGGTAAAAAAATGGAAAAGATGCAAAAAGACAAAGCAACTGTCACTGATCACAACACAGAAACAATGACCTCAAGTGTGCTGTTATTTGGACAATGACAGAAAAATGAAAATGCTAAGAATAGCAGCCAACTCTGCTTAGTGCATGCTAATAACCACTGTAGCTGCATTACACCCATTACCTCATTGGATTTGCAGCAAACACCGTTATTATACATATTTTGTGGCTGAAAATGTACTGCATAGAAAGATTAAGGGGCTTGTCTACAGTCGGACAGAAACTGACATGTAAATTCAGGATTTATAGCTAGCTCTAGACTCTGTTTTTAAATGTTTTGTTTTATTTTATTTCATATGTATGGGTGTTCTGCCTGCATTGTATCTGTGTACCTCATGTGTGCCTGGTGCCCACGGAGGCCAGAAAAGGGCATCAGATCCCCAGAATTACAGTTACAGAGCTACCATGATGTAGGTTCTGGGAATTGAGCCTGGGTCCTCTACAAGAGCATCAGGTGCTCTTAACCCCTGAGCCAGCTCTCCATCTCCACCCCTAGACTCTTAGTTTTAACCACTGCTTAACAGGCACTGTTTAAACCTTTTAAATGTATTTGTGTGTGTGTGTGTGTGTGTGTGTGTGTGTGTGTGTGTGTGTGTTTGCCTGCATACATATGCACACATGTACACATGTGCACCTGATACCTTTAGAGGTCAAAAGAAAGCATCAGACCCCCTGAGGTTGGAGTTATGGATGCCTTTAACCCCATGGGGGTGCTAGGAACCAAACCCAGGTTCTCTGCAAGGGGAAATGGCAAGCTATCTTTCTTTACCACTAAGCCATCTTTCCATCCCCTTAACAGGAATTGTTTAAAGTCGAAGATACACTAAAGAGTTCCCAAGATAGCTCAGCAGGGAAGGGTACTTCCTACCAAAGCTGACAGCCTAAGTTTAATCCCCAGGACTGAAATAGTAGGTGAACTAATTGACCTCTGACCTTCACACATATGGCACATGTTACAACCTCTCCTTCAACACTAAATAAATAAAATGCATATTTTAAAAAATTAACAAACTAGAGAAAAATTCCAAAAAATACAAAATCATGTGTCCAAGAAACAGAGACAAACCATTAACATGATGTGAGTGTGGCTAGCTGCTAACTTAAGAGTGTTTTGACTGGCAGTAGTGGCTCATGCCTTCAGTTCCCACACTGGGGAGGCAGGTGGATCTCTTTCAGTTTGAGGGCAGCTTAGTCTGCAGAGTGAGCCCTAGGGCAGCAGAGGCTACAGGAAAAACCCTGTAGCTTGTGATTCTCCTGCCTCAGCCTTAAGTGCTGAAATTACAGGTGTGTGTCACTATTCACAGGTGACATTAAAAAAAAAAAAAAAAAAAAAGCAAAAGCACTCATAAGCCAAGTGCTTAAAGATTAAATCCTTACAGTAGAAAATAAAAATAATGCAGACACAAAAGAGGAAGGCAGGCAGGCACTGGATCAAACAACAGCAATCCAGTGAAACATCTTTGACACAAGTCCACTCTAGTCAACAATAAAAACTGACTTCCTCAATAAAGAAACTACTCTTAAATCTGTGTTCACACTTCTGCACACAGTAGGCACTAAACACATGAATTTTTCTTTTTAAGGAGAATGTGGAGAGATAACTTGGGGGTAAAAGAGCCTGGCACCAAGCATAAGACTGAGTTCAATCTCAAAACATACATTGTAGAAGAAAAGAACTGACTCCAACCAGCTGTCCTGGGACCTCCATATGCATTCCATGCATGCTTGCCCCTGCCCCTCGTCCAGACATACAGTAAATAAATAAACGTGTTTGTTGTTTGCTTTGTTTTTTTTTTAAGGAGAATCTTTCTTCCTATCTCATCCACACACTGGAAGTAAGTTCTAAGGCAACAGGGTCCTAGATCAGCGCTACATACTAGCAAAGTGCTAGACAGGACAGGCACTCAATAAATGTCTATGTACTGAAAGAACAGACCGCAGTCACGGTCAACTTGTCTATCTTCAGTTCCATACAATCGTGTTTACTTAGATTTACCATTGACATCAAGTTCAATAGACCTAAAAATATTTACTTTGACCCCCACAAAACTGCTTTTCTGCCTTAACAAATGGACATCATCCATACAGATGGTCTAGTAAGAATCTAGAATTTGGGCTGAAGAGATAGTTCAGTGGTTAAGAGCACTGGCTGCTCTTGTTTTGTTTTTTTTTTTTTTAAAAAAAAAACATTTAATTCCCAGCATCCACATTACAGCTTACAATTATCTGTAATTCCAGGGGGTGAGTAGATTTTCTGGCTTCCACAGGCAATATAGGCTCACATATGTGTAGGCAAACACAGATGCATAATTTTTGTTTTTGAATTAGAAATTTGGAAGCCATTAATGCCATCCACCTCTCCCTCTGCCCCAATTCTATCCCCCTATCAAGTAGTCATTTCTGAGCATCTCCTATATAGCAGTACTTACAGAGTCAGAAGTACACACTATTAACACAATGGTTTCTGTGGTGTTTGTATCTCTCCTTGAATTCAAATGCTTTATCACTAATGAATGCTTCGAATTCATCTTCTCCTGGTCTCCTCCATTGCTCACTGAGAGTGACCCACTCTGCTAGGCCTGGTGCTTGCAATGACATTGGTTTTCCAGTCTTACACACAGCATCCTTTCCTGTAGAGCAGCTATAGACTTGCAAACCACAAACAGTCCCTCTCATTAAAATTCCTTCAATCGTTTTCCATTAAATGGGGTGGTGGGGACAGGCATCCAAACACCAAGCATGACGTAAGAGGGTAAATCAGGCATTTCTTACCTCTAACCTCAGTTAAGTTAGTATGTCCTAGTGGCCTTCAGGACCACTCCTAGGGACTTTCCCTAGAAAGTGGTATCTCTAACACTGCTCTATGTGAGGCCCTCTCGTCACCAACATAACTACTGAGATCTTTTCTTGTTTGTTTTGGGTTTTTTGTTTTTGTTTGGTTTTTTTTTTGGTTTTTTGGTTTTTTGGTTTTTCGAGACAGGGTTTCTCTGTGTAGCCCTGGCTGTCCTGGAACTCACTCTGTAGACCAGGCTGGCCTGGAACTCAGAAATCCACCTGCCTCTGCCTCCCAACCTCTGCTACCTCAGAAAACCCTTGCCTCTTCTTTGATCCCCAAATTCTATTTACTCGTGTTCTTATAATATATTTGAATTCAGACCCACACAACAACTATTGCATAGCACAAGAAATACTAAAGCTGGGACTAAAGGCTTTAATGGATGCAGCGCTTACTGTGCAGGCATGAGGCCCTAAGTTCAGATTGCAAACACACATGTAAAAGACAAGTGTAGTAGTAGCATGCATCTGTGACTGCAGAACTGAAGGGTGGAGACAGGCAATCTGGCAGCTCAGTAGTCCACCAGCTAACCTAGTCAAAACACAGAGCCCAAAGGTTCACAGAAAGATCCTGTCTCAAAAAAAAAAAAAAAAAAAAAAGAAGGAAAAGAGACCCAACACCAACTGTGGTCTACACATGCCTACACACACACACACACACACACACACACACACACACACACAACTTCTCAGACACAGGAAAATACATGATCTATGAAAGAATGATAAACTGGGATCCAGAGTTTAAATTTGTGCTCCTGCAAATGTGAGTTACCTTAATAATAAAAGCATGTAAAACAGGGTGGGAAAAAATATTCCAAATCATATCTAATCTGGGCTTTCATTAGAAACTATAATGAATTCAATGGTAAGAAGACTCTTAAAAGCAAGATTTGAAGAGACAATTCACAGAAAGTATGTGAATGGCACATTAAAGGACGCCCAATATTAGTAGACACTGGTGAATACAAAATACTATAGCATGCCCCTGCAGGCCCACTACAGCGGCTGAAACGAAGGACTGACCATTCCAAGGATCAGAAGCAACTGTAACCCTGCTGGTGAGTGTGGCCCAGCACAGTTAACTCAGAAACATTTTCTCAAAGGGCTAAAATATACACTAGGCACACAGCCAAGCAGTCCATCCTAGAGAAACGTAAACCTATGTCCATACAAAGACAAGCAGAATGTCCAACGTAAACTTAATAGTCTAAGACTTGCCCATACTATATCTACCAACAGTTGAATGAGTAAACGGGAGTATATATCCATATATTGCTCAGCAAGAAAAAGAAATGAACCATTGAGGCACAACACAGACAAAACCCAGAAGAATTACATAGAGAATAAAATCGCCAAACAAGACATCACAAACTGTTTGAGACCATTTCAATGAAACACACACAAAGTAACCCACTGTGGCATGAAACAGGTGAGGGGCATGGAGGGAAGGATGGCAAGAAAAGCACAAGAAAATGACTGTTTATATTCAGGTAGAGACAGGGTTTCATTGCATACCCTAGGCTGGCCTCTAACTCATGGTCTTCCTTCCTCAGCCTCCTGAGTGCTAGGATTATCAGCCAGAGCTAACCTATCAGCTGTATTTATTTTCTTGACTGCAATGATAGTTTTCCAGGCACATGCAGGTGTCAAAGTCTACCAAGGTGTACAACTTAATATATACAGCTTAGGGCTGGAGAGAGCACAGACAGGTAAGTGCTTGCCACATGAAAATTTGGACCTGGGCTGGAGAGATGGCTTAGCAGGTAAGAGCACTGATTGCTCTTCCAGAGGTCCTGAGTTCAAATCCCAGCAACCACCCAAAATGAGATCTGACGCCCTATTCTGGTGTGTCTAAGACAGCTACAGTGTACTTACATATAATAATAAATAAATCTTAAGAAAGAAAAGAAAAGAAAAGGAAAGGAAAGAAAAGAAAAGAGAAAAATGTGTACCTAAGTTTGGTCCCCAAATCCATATAAAAAGCTAGGCATGGCAGACTGTGCGTGGAACGCCCCCAGTACTGGGAAGAAAAAGAAAGGTAGATCTGTAGGGCTTGATAGCCAGCCAGCCTGGCCTGATTGACAAGCCCTGGGTCTGCCTACTAAGAGGCCCTATCTTAAAACACAAGGTGGAATGCTTCCAAGGAAAGGCACACAAAAGTTGGTCTCTGCATTCAGAGCCATATGTATACACATGCAAACATGTTCACACACACCCCTACACACAAACATTTCAAGCTTATTACACATTAATTATACTTCAACAAAGCTTTTAAACTCTAAAAATAAAACTAAATGTTTACCCATAAAGCCAGGTGCAATGACAGAATCCTACAATCCCAGCATTTAGGATGTTAAGGAAAAAAAGAACTACCAAGTTGAAGGCCAGATGCACAACATGAGATACTTTCTTAAAAACAAAGGCTACATGGAGGCTGGAGAGATGGCTCAGCAATTAAGAACACTTGTTGATCTTGGAGAGGATCCAGGTTCGGTTCCCAGGACCCACCTACATGGTGGCTCACAACCGCCTGTAACTCCAGTTCCAGGGCTCTTTTTTGACCTTGAGCACTGAGTGCACATGGTACACACAAACACATACACATGCACACGCACATGTGTGCAGGCATGCAAAATACCAATACCCATAAAGTTAAATAAATCTTTACAAAATGAAGAATAAACACTTCTTGGCTGGAATGGCTCAGTCAGTGAAGTGCACACCATGCAAGCAGAAAGGCTCAAGCTCAGATCCCCAGCACCCACACAAAATAATCACACTAAGTAATTATTAATTTAATTTTAAAAGTCAGACTAAGTTAATGCTCTGCTCTGATCCTTGTGTCGGAGCATGAGCAGACTCAGGCTAAGCTTGCTGAGCAGTGAATATAAACTTAGTCCAAGGGTCACAGAAAGACCCTGTCTCAGAAGACAGGTGGAGAAGTCAGGCTTGGGAAACAGCTCGGGAATCTAGCCGTGGAGTGTGAGGACAGGATTGGATCTCCAGCATCCATGTAACGTTGGCTGGGGTGGTATCCCACCTGTAATCCTGCTCATCAAGAGGTTAGACTCACTGAACAAGTGAGCCCTGGGTTTACTCTCCTCAATACATGCAGTGAAGAGCAACTCAGCAAGCCTCCTAACATCAAGCTCTAGCCTCCACACGCACCCACAAACATGCACACCAAACACACACACAGATAGAATAGTGGAGAGCTCAACAATTACCTAAGTCTATTTTTAACCTCCACAGTAAGCACAGATACAAATGTGTGTACTCCCACATACAGATATAGATATATACTATATATACACACAAAATTAAACAATTACAGAACCTCTTGCCTATAAACATTATTATAATTTATGAAATGTAAAAGACTTGGTGATCTGAACAGTTTTCTCCCTGTTATAAATTTTAGACTACTCATATTTTTCCATGGGAAATTCCAGCAGTTTAAGACTACCAGACTAAACTTGTCCTGTAACTTTCTTCTTTTAAGGTCTTTAAACATAAATTCCTTGAAGGATCACTGTATAGTGAGATGAATGTCAGCCCCAAGAGAACCTTTTGTCCTCTGGGGATGAGTTAGTCACTTATTCCCCCAGACAGTATAGTTTGTTCTTCATTCACCAGCTCAGAAAGTTAACTGAAGACAGCACACAGTGTGAAGCCAGGCAACACACAGGCCTTGCAGTCTGGGAGGAGGACAGGGAGAAGGCAACCAGTCCATAAAAAGGTCTTGATGAATAGATGAGTATTCTACAGGCAAGTCAGAGAGGTATACACAGTCCACATGTCCATCACACCATAAAGTCATGGCTATGAAGAATCATTAAGGAAGCTAATGCAACGTAACAGAAACCCTCAGCGGGCTGACTTCAGAAGCCATACAAGGAGTATGGAAATGTCAGAGAAGAGAATTAAGCCCAAGTCCAGTCCTTATCCTATACCGTCAAGCGGTGGCTCAACTGCTTAGTTTTTAACAGACTACAATCCCTATCTCTTAGTCGCTTTTTTGTGATATCAATAATTCAATACAATATTTTAATCTGCTTATATGCAAACAGTTAAAAGATGTTTTAGAGTCTGACTGGCCTTCACTTCATTATTTTGTAGTTACTAACTTATTTGTCTAAGTATAAAATTTCTCATCTATAAAAATAGATGAGAGATAAACTATTGCTATACATAAAGTATGGTTTAAAAGAGATGAGGGTAATTTTAGCAGTAAATGAAAAACCTAGTATTTAATAAAAAAACACCTACATGTCAGTATATATACTGCTTATTATATGTGTGCACCCAAAAAGGTACACCATATGCATGAGTTTCTTTATTCTTCTATTCAATTCTAAGCCTGTACACATTTAAAGTTCAAGGTATAATGCAAATGCGCAATGAGCATGTTAATTTGGTGATACTTTTGCCGGGTCAGTCTTCCAAATGTAACAGAGGAAACTCATGTCACTGGGAAAAAGATAAGAAAATGAGTAGAAAGCTTACCATATGTGCCTAAGTGTGAGTCTAATCTATCTATAAAGAAATCTGCAATATTAAACATTTCAGTGTTATAAATTATATCCCTAGGTCTTTCTGTCTACAAGAAAATAAATTCTAACATGACCAACACCTTCAGAAGAAAGAAAGACCTAAGCTGGGGATATAGAGGATAGAGCTCAATGATTAAATGCCTGTCTACCACACAAGAGGTCCTGGTTCCAATACTAGTAAGGCCCTAAAAAGAAATCCATTTCCACACTGCATCCCTCAGCCTCAGGGCTCTGCCCCGGCACTCAGACAGCACTGGCGGGGAAGGAGAATGCCACCCTAATGCCACCACTGCAGCTCAGCAGCAGCTTTACAGTTATAATCAACATTTTAGCTGACACAAGCAAAAATACCACTAACTGAACAAAGGATAAAATAATTCTAACTGATGCAAGAGCTCCTGAAGCTATGGGTATCATCTTTTCCAAATAGCCATGTGTTTCAATTCATGAGAAAAAAATAAACTGAAAAGACAGTCACACAGAATACTCTAAAAAACATTCCCTTCCCCCACTGGAATATGATTCCCTGCCCCCGTGCCCCATTCACAGTCCCTTGGGTATCAAAGGGAGACAACCATCGGAAAAATTCAAGATGATTAAATCACAATTCACAGAATAATAATTCATCAGCCCTAGTCCAGATTCAAGAGCCATTCATTACACAGCTCAGTCCTACAAAGGTAGCAGAAGGGAGACGCTGCCAGTCCTCTGAATAAAGATATCCCTGCGTGCTGGATGTTAAAACCTTTGTTCTCAAGCTAATCCATTAAGGCATGGGTTTTCAAAACTAGGAATTTTCTTTCTTTAGGTCAAGATATGCATTTTAAAGCAAGAGGAAAAATTAAAATGCTATTATAAGAAATAATAATGATGTACAAAAATCCTTTCCCTTGCCCATTTCATTCATGTTACAGGTATATCCCCTTTACTGAAGCAATTTTCTACCATTTTGCCTTATTCTTTACACTACAGAGAAAACAAAGACTGCCATAGATTACCTGGATAACCCGGCAAATCAGCAGGCAAGCAGAAGCTCAAAAGGCTTGTTTCTTGTTTCCATGGCACACAGGAGAGTGAAATCCTCACCTACCGCCCCTCCCCTCCCCTCCCCTCCCCTCCCCTCGAAATCCTAGGCTTTTCCTTTATCCATACATCCCAAGCCTTGGAGAGGCGGTTGTCAATGATTTTACTGACCACAAGAGGGAAGACAGGAAGAAACCCCACCTCTTCTCCTACTCTGAATCATTTGCCATCATCAACTGAAGCTCAACACTGCACAGCTAATGGAAAGGCAGGGAACAGCATCCGTGCACACTCCCCTGCATTATACCATACAATGCATATAGATGGCAGACAGAGCAAGTTAGCTCAGCTGACAGTTTTTAAGCAGCAGGCCAAGAGAGTCTATAAAATCACAAAGATGTGAACAAGATCTAAGTATAGAACCACAAAAAATTCCTCAATGCAGATTTTTAAATGGGGAAATTCCTGAAAACAGTACACAAATGGAGTCTTCCAACATCTTACTTTGTTGTCATTTCTGTTCTGTTTCCTAATAAGCCAAAGAAACCAAGTTAGAATTAAAAAACAAGCAACAAGAAAAGGACTCTCTTTGTTAGCAATATGATCCCCACAAAGAGACTCAGAGAACCTGAGCATGAAGGAGGTGGGAGTGGAGGAGAAACAGATAAAAAATGGGGAGGGAAGAAAAATATTTTCTGCCCCAATAAGCCTAATTAAGTCTGTAAGCTGGGCTGGGAAGACTGAAATTTCTTCATGCTATTCTGTCTGTTTGTGTTTGATTACTGTAAATCTTCCCAGGTCTCCTAGCATGCCCCAGGCACTACGATGTCTGGCACACTGTTAACTCACCCTTGCCACTCGAAGTGGAATGAAGGGGGTAGGAGACACACTCATCCATTCTAATCCCTAGAAGCAATTTGACTTTGTTAAAACAGTAATCTGTGTCAAACACTTCTCTAACAAAAAGCATACTAAGCATTACTAGCCTCTACTTTCCTGTTTTGAGGCATGAATGCCACTGTCAAGTATGAATGCAGATAACTTCTAGGACCAACATACTAGTACTAAATGAAAGCTACCCTGTCTATTATAAAACATATAATCTCTTAGATCAATCCCAGAAACACCTTACCTAAATTATAGCCCAAGGTTCTTTCAATTTATAAAGAACCTCAGAACAACAATTAATGATCTAAAAATCAGGTTACAAGAAACCCATACCTAGGCAAATGTACTTTATAATTTTGTAGCTTTTCAAAACAAGACTAGTGATTTTTTTTTTTTTTTTTTTTTTTTTTTTTTGGGTTTTCAAGACAGGGTTTCTTTGTGTAGCCCTGGCTGTCCTGAAACTCACTTTGTAGAGCAGGCTGGCCTCAAACTCAGAAATCCACCTGCCTCTGCCTCCCAAGTGCCGGGATTAAAGGCATGCCCTTAAATATTAACGCACAGGTGTAGTACTAAGGGTAGTATTTCTATGCACTTAACAAGTTGAGAGTTATTAAAGAAGTTCTCCTCAATCTACAAGAAACCAGTCAAGCTAAGAGGACTGCTGCTAACTGCTGTACCATTAAACTTCCTCTGCCTGGCCTTGGGGCTCCCCCTCAAGGCTTGGTTAGCACTTTCCCACAAAGCTCATCTATCCTAAAAGTCATGAAGCTCCCCTTCTGTCTATGTCTTCATAGGTCTACATTACTGAAGCAATTCCACAGCATATATCAATGTAGAACTTGAAGCTAATAGATTTCATATTTTAGCATTTTTCATCTGAGGTCACTAGAAACAATTTTAGCCACCTACTAATCATATAGCGTCTCTTTTTAATCAAAATCTCTATTGCTCCCCTTCCTATAGCAAACCAAGCACGTCAACATCTCGGCTTCCTCACAGAATATACTTCAGCTTCCTAGCCATAACTTGGCTTTCCCCCAACAGTTTCTTACTGACTTTTGTAATGAAAACCATGCCTTCTTTCAAAACCCAGTGTCCAGAAAGAAGTATATAATTCAGAGTCCAAAAAGTACGTAATTTTCTCTTGAAAATCCAAATAACCAGTAAACATATAAAGAGGTGCTGAGGCCAGTGAGATGGCTCAGTGGATAAAAGCTCCTGAGAATGACCCTCTGGGTGCACACGGCAGAAGGAAGCAATCACCTCCCACAAGCTGTCCTCTGACCTCTGTGTGCTACGATGCACACTCGCATACACACTCACTTGGACACACACTCACAATAAAAAAGTAATAAACAAATATGCTCCACTGTAGAAAAGGCAAATGGAGAGGGAGGACAATGAAAATGAAGAGTGTCGCGTATTCATAAAGACATAAAGACTAGGGCTGAGCACTCCCAAGGCAAGAAGATGTCTGAGCTCAAACCTGATATGCTCTGCATCTCGAATTCCAGCCAGCCAGGCTTACATAGTGAGAGCTGCTCATAACGAACTCCTGAATGTTACCACTTAGAGATGTACTAAGTGATCTGAAAATGTACGGTTCAGTGAGTGCAGGTGACGGCCACCAAACCTGGCAACCTGAGTTGAATCCCCAAAACTCAGATGGTACAAGGAGGGAACAAACCCAATCAGAGATTCACCTCTGATTTACATGTGTACAACATGGCACATGTGTGCCTGTACATATGCTTACACGTGATAATAAACTTAAATAAAAATTACAAATAACTGCCCATGAACATTTAGAGCAAATTTATTCATAAGTACTAATAGGAGAATAGAAAAACAAACTGTGATTCATCCACACAAAGGAAAACCATTCAACAATTTTAAAAGAATGAACAATTAATTCATGAATCATAGATGAATCTTAAATATATTCCTCTATAATTTTCTATTATGTCAAAGAAGCCATCTACAAATTTAAGCTTTGTGTCACTGCATTCATATCACCCTCTGGAAAATGTGGAAGGCTTACCAGAGAGTACAGATAACTCTAAAGAGAATCCATGCACGCCTTTAATCCCAGCACTCGGGAGGCAGAGGCAGGCGGATTTCTGAGTTCGAGGCCAGCCTGGTCTACAGAGTGAGTTCCAGGACAGCCAGGGCTATACAGAGAAACCCTGTCTCAGAAAAAAAAGAGAGAGAGAGAGAGAGAGAACCCACAATCCAAAGGGAGTATTTAAGGTGCAGAATCTATTGTGTGTGGTGTTATAATGGTGGATGCATGACCTATGCATGTGTCTAACCCATCAACAGCAGAAGCCATGTCCCTAGCTGGACCTCAGTGCACAGGTCTAAGATCCCTGCTGCTCAGTGGCTGATCATATACTTAAGGACTTCATGGGCTGCAGAACGAGTTTAAAACCAACCTGGGCACCTTACTGAGATGCTGTCTCAAAACTTAAAAAGTGCAAAATGAAATTACAGAGCACACAGTGTAGTATCACAAGGTCCTAGGTTCAATCCCCAGGACCAAAATGAGTTTAAAAATTAGGAAGGCTAACCTAACTTCTGAAAATTAACATTATGACTTGAAATAGCAAAGAAATACTGCATTCTGGTTGGAAATGTTATGCCATAAGGATTACAGGTTAGCAATTCTGACTGAGGAAACTCAGGTTCACCACTGAAGACTATCTCTAGCCTCCCGCTGTCTCTCTCCTTGTGCTTTTCAGTCTATCAGTATCTACCTACCTACCTCTCCCCAGCTAGCAGGAGTTGAGCAGTTTGCTTTGTCATACCCTCACAGCACCATGACATTGTTCTCACCACAGGCCCACAGAAACAGAGCAAGCCAATCAAGGCCTGAAACCACTAAGGCTGTGAGTCAAACCTCCTCCCCTTTCTTAAATGGTTTCTCTCCTTTGTCTTGTTTCTTGTAGCAACAAGAAACTAGCAAATCCTGAATGGTTTCTGTATTTCTGTGTGTACACAGGTTATGTGTATGTAGGTGCTCACACATGTGCCTGGGTGTATATGCATATGGGGGGGATGGATAGTAAGGCAGTTGAAGCTAGCCTAGAACTTACTAAGTACCTTGAACTCTCTGTAACCTGTCCGATAGGCTCTGTAACACCCCTACCCCTGAGCCACACTACAGCCTCTGTCATACAGGCAACTGCAATCTAATCATGAGGAAAACCTACACGAACTCCAGTTTGGGGGCAGGTACCTAACCAGGACTTCTGAGAAATGTCAAGACCATTGAAAAACAAAGTCTCTCACAGCCAAGATGAATCAAAGGAGACATAGTAACTAGATTTCAAATGGTGGTTTGAACAAGGATAGTCCCCACAGATTCATGTGCACGAATGCTTGGTCCATAGAGAGTGGCACTATTGGTAGGTATGGCCTTGTTGGAGGAAGTGTGTTATCATAGAGGTGGGTCTGAGATCTAATATATGCTCAAGCTATGCCTAGTGTGGCACAGAGTATCCTTCTGCTGCCTTCAGATTAAGACGTACAATTCTCAGCTCTTCCTTCAGCACCATGCCTGCCTGCCTGGACAATGCCATGTTTCGCCCTGACCCCGTCCATGACAATGGACTAAACCTCTGAATGTAAGCCAGCCCCCTAAATGTTTTCCTTTATAAGAACTGCCTTGGTCATGGTGTCTGTTGACCATAATAAAACGCTAATTAAGACAGTATCCTGGGTAGAAATAGAGCAATGGCTTAACCCAACAACCACCACCAAAAAAGAAGAAGAAATCCTAGGAAATCTAAGTAAACTATGAACTTAGTTAATAATGCTAATGTTGACTCACTAATATGATACATGTACCATACTAATATAACATGTTAAAAGTTGAACACTGGGCAGTGGTGGTGCACGCCTTTAATCCCAGCACTTGGGAGGCAGAGGCAGGCGGACTTCTGAGTTCAAGGCTAGTCTGTTTTACAGAGTGAGTTCCAGGACAGCCAGGGCTACCCAGAGAAACCTTGTCTTGAAAAACAACAACAAAAGTTGAGGAACATGAATACATGTATGGACTAACTGTACCCTCTTTAGTGTCTCGATCTGTAATTCTCTTTCTTTAAAAAAAAAAAAACAAAACAAAAAACAAAAACAACTTTTTAGAAAAAAAGGTTCTCATCACAATGACTTAATGCAGGTGAGGGATGAAGAGCTGCGCAAGCTCAAGTAAAGAGGCCACTGCAGCTTAGCAAAGAAGGGCAAAGCTGTCCTACACGGTGTCTGAGAAGGGAGCCGGAGAGGGGAGGGCCATCGATGACCTAACAGGGAGTTAGAAATACTCTCCCCACTGCTTAGACAGCTGCACTGGGTTTTGACGTCAATCTCAAGACTCCCCTGGGTTAAAGCACTCTTAATTCACTCTTCCGTGTTTGCTGTGTGAGTTTCAAAGTGAAACTAGCTGCTAATCAACATCCACAGTTTGCAGGAGGAGCAGACAGCCTCTTACAACCTGAGGCCAGCCATAGGGAGGACAGACCGGACTGTGCTGAACATACTTATTTCAATTATCTTCTTAGGTCTGTGCACTGTTAATCCTTCTCTTAATTTGTACTGAAAAACTACAAGTGAAATACCAATCTCTTCCATTTCTTCCCCTGAAAAGGACTGGTGCATGTATTCTAAATGTTACGCATCCAACTAAGCCAACAACTGATATTCAAGAGTAGAAATTCAAAAGTGCAAAGTAGGTATACTGTGTGGTGGCTCTAAAGTAACAGTGCAGTCAGTCACTCAGAGAAGGAGGGGACGATACTTTACCAAATGAAATTTCTGGCTGCACTCAATTCGTATGAGATAAATTCATCATGTAAAACAACAGAATGGTGGTTACTGCTAGAAGACCAGACCAGGTAAGTGAAGCAGAGAAGGAAACCTGGGGCCTTGCACTTGGATCACTGAAAAAGACCATGCTGTACTTCTAAAGGAGAGCCTATAACAGATTCACTATGTGTTCCTCGTTTTAATTTTATGTAGCGGTGACTTTCAAGTACTGCTAATGTTTCCTATGAAGCTACTTCTGTCGCACACACCTATGACCCCAGCACTCTGAAGGCTGAAGCAAGATCATAGGAGCGGCAATCTGAAGCTGGCCCAAAGCTGTCCTGGGGAAAAGCAAGTTCCTGAATAGCCTGACAAGAATAAGATTATGCCACCAACACCAAAACCAACCCGCCCAAGTACTTCTATTACAACACTGTTTGTGACCAAGTTCATCCTGAGTCACTTTCCTGATCTGTAGTCATTTGTAATTCTAAGGGCGGGTCCCTCAAATAGACTATTCTTAAAAACTTCAACAAGCTGCAATTTAGTTAGATAGATAGATAGATAGATAGAGATATATGTATATGTATATATATATACACATAATATATATATACACACACACATACATACACACATATATGCACACACACACACACACACACACTGAAAGTCTCTTGAATCTGATATTTTATAAAAGATACTGAGGATAATAAATAAAAGTTAAGTTTGGGACCTATGTAACTTTTTCCAAAGTCACTCAACTAACAAATAGTCCAGCTGAGATCAAAACCAAGGTCTACTTGACAGGAAAGCCTGCCTGATTTCTATAAGATGTGCGGGTAGGCCTACGACTATCAAGCTCCTGTCTTAACTGTCTAAAAGGAGAATTTCAGCCAGGGGTGGTGGTGTGCATCTATAGTCCCAGCTCTTGAGAGGCTGAGGCAAGAGCATCACCACAAGCTTGAAGACAGTTTAGTTGATGTAGTACATTCCATACCAGCCAGAATTACGTAGCAAGATCTCGACTATATATATATATATATATATATATATATATATATATATATATACACACACACACACATACATACATACATACATACATACATACATACAGTGTTTTTAAAATAAATCTTGCCAGGCAGTGGCAGCACACACCTTTAATCCCAACACCCGGCAGGTAGAGATAGATATATCTCTGAGTTCAAGGCCAGCCTAGTCTACAAAACAAATTCAAAAACATCAAGGGCTACACACAGAAATCCTGCCTCAAAAAATCAAAGGGGAGAAAAAGGTAAAATAAATCTTTCAATTTCAGGGAGCTAACCAAGTTAAGGATTTCTAATTCTCCCCTAGCCACTTGCTTAGGGAAAACGAGATGTGTTTGAGACAGATTCAAGCCCTGTTAAGTAAAATGATTAGTAATTGACTGTAGAAAAGTCTATTGAAAACGTTTTCTATTTTTTACTGAAATAGATGTACAAGACACTAAAGCATGAAATAACTACAGTGGAGGGACACTAAATAATCTCACATACATGTAAAAGACTGAACATCATCTGAAGATACAAATCCTGGCCCCTGGATACAAAAGAAAACATGATCTGACCAAATCAAGAAACACCTAGCTCTACTCAAACTCAATGGCAGTGTTTATGCCCATCAGCTAAACCAAGATGGCTGGGGACCCATCTGTAACCAAAAGGCATTTCACCATGTTAGTGGTTATCCTGGAGTTATTACTGCTTTACTCAAATTGCTGGAAGACCTCACTGCTTCCATGTTCATCTCAACTATCAAGCTGACAGATCTAGAATCACCTGGGAGGCTGGCCTCTGAGCATGCCTGTGGTCCTCATTAGGTTAACTGAGGGGGGAAGCACCATCCACCGAGGCTGAGATCCTAGACCACAGAAGCAGGAGAAAGCAGGCTGAACTCCAGCATCCATCACTCTCTGCTTCCTGACTGTAGACACAGTTGAGCAACTGCCTCAAGCTCTCCCCCCATGTTGACCATTTCATGACAGGCTGTATCCTAAACTGTAAGCCAAATAAATCACCCTTTAATTTGCTTTGTCAGACTATTGCAGCAACAGGGAAAGTGACTAAGATCTGGCTCTAGGTTAAAATCCAAGTTAATGCCTCCCTGGAACACCAGTTTAGTTTTCCCAAAGAACTAGTTTTACTGAGCGATATACGACTTTTCCTAAGAAGACTATTCACTCAGACAGACTAGGTATGGACAAAGCCAAAAGAGACTCCACCAAGTCCAGGCTGGTGAACCAATAAGCTTACTGGGGTTACTCACAGGATGACAGAAAGGCAGGTGCATCCCTCTGGGCAACTTGCGGGCAGTTGTACTACCAAGTCCGACAAAGCCAACTCTTTTCCTCTTAACCTAAATGGAAAAGGCTGCAGGGGGGTAAAGGCTCATGAGCCTCTCCCTCCCTCCTTCCATAAAGGAATTTTTTTAAATCACTTTTTCAACTTGGGTATGGCTATGCAGACCAGGTTAGCCTTGAACTTAGAATTCTACTGTCATTTGTGGTATAAGCCACAATCTCCAGCAATTAACCATAAAGTTATGTTAATAGGCCACATTTGGTGAGGGTCCCATGCATGTGACCGCTGCTGCTCTGATTCAAGAGATCAATCAAAGATCATGTCTTACCCAGAAGAAACAGTCACACAACAGTGTCACTTAATGTAATTCCCTGAGTTATCACTGAGGGTTAAGAGCCATAGAAACTCTCACCTATGTAACGCTATTAACACTGTCTCCAATATCAACCCTTGAAACACATGTGACCAAAGTTTTGCATTAGAACTTAGCATCAGGGCCACAGAGATGGCTCAGGGAGTAAGGATGCTTGCCCACCAAGCCTGATGACCCCAGTTAACCCCATGGCCTCACACAGAGAAAGCAAAGAACTGATCCAGAAAGCTGTCCTCTAGCCACACCTGTATTGTGATGTGTACATATAACCATACATGTAAAGGATGTAAATGTAATTAAAAATAAAAAGTTCAGTATACATGAGTCAGGTGGTGTGGCCGAACTTAGAGTAAGGCAGGACAAACTCAAGTTTTAGACCAGCGTGAAATTAATATTCCAAGCAGCCATTTAAAAGCAATAGAACTAGGTTTCTTTATCACAAGGAAGGAAATACATTCACTAATAGAACAAAATCTTACTTATCTTTTTCCCACAGCATCTCCCAAACAGGGGCTGTCACAATGGCTCTCTTAACCCTCATAATTATACTCGCATTAACTTCACCAGACTAACTTGATTTTTTATTTAAATTTTTGTGTGCTGCTGGGCCTTATACACACACACTAAGCACATGTTCTATTAGTAAAGTACAAACTCACAAGAATTTTTTTAAACAATTATTTATTTTATGTATATGAGTACACTGTAGCTGTCTTCAGACACACCAGAAAAGGGCATCAGACCCCATTACAGATGGTTGTGAGCCACCATGTGGTTGCTGGGATTTGAACTCTGTACCTCTGGAAGACCAGTCGATATTCTTAACTGCTAAGCCATCTCTCCAGCCCAACTCACGAGACTTTTATTCTAGCACCTTTAACTGGAGTGTGTCTGAATATTTGCTGTTATGAACCACTGTGTCTTTGTTTATAATGCTGACTGTACTTTTTACAGCTGTCTTTGTGCTAAGAGAAAGCAGGTCTTAGGATGCTAGGCAAGCATCCCGTTAGTCAGTCAGTCACACACGTGCATCCAGCCCTTGCACAGGAAGTTTTAATTAGGTAAAAGTCACCTCACATGTGTGCCATTTGATTCTCTGAGGTAATTTTTCCCCCAAAAGCAGTATTATCCTCCCTATGTTGGAGAATTAGACTCAGGAAAGTTCACTTAATTATCTCTGTAATCCTTGAGAAACAAACCAGGGGCTCAGTCCCAGCAACTCTGACTCTGATCCTCACACACGCTCAACTACATAACACTCTAAATACGACGCTCAGCCAAGACTGAGTACATGTTTAATGTTAGATAAGAACGAAAAAGGAGGGAGGGAGGGAACCTGAGAACAGGAAAAGGGAAGCAAGAACAGGGAAGGAAGGAGAAGGAGAGGGAGAGATGGGAAAGTCACTGACCACCAATTCATAACAGGAAAAATTATAAAGCACCTGGTAATCGTCGTAGGGAAAGCTTTCAGACCTGCGTAAAGCTCACAGCTTACTGAAGAGTTACCATAAAAGGTTTAAAACTACTAAATACCACATCTACATATGAAAGGCAGTGTCAGAAAGATGTCCCTTCTCTCTCCACCAAATTATATATGCAATAAGTTTTTTAAAACTCTCATTAAGACTTTGTATGAAATCTCACAGTTAATCTCAAATTTATAAAGAAAAGGCCAAGAATATCAACTAAACATTTGAAGGATAAATCTAGATGAGGTGTCTCACTGCACTTCCGGAGCTGAAGTGATTGAAGGCTGTACAGGAAGAGGAAAGCTCAGAAACAGAGAATGATGGGAGGTCCTATGGACGTGGCTGTTGGCTCTAGACTCCTTTTCCGTCTTGTATTTACAGAATTTCACAATGAAGTACAACAAAGAGGAAAAGAAATCTTTAAAACTATAGACTACTGACAAATTGAAAGCCACCAAGTCACAGAGACAAGAAGAGCTTCCCCTGCTTAGGGTGTAGAATTAGCTCAGAGCTCAACACTCCATTAAACTCTCTTTACGGAAGCTGCATCACTCCAATTAATCTGTAAAGAGGTAAATATAATGCTTAAATGGCACACATCAACATCTCTGACTTAACTCTCTAGAACGTACCCAAGTTGCTCTCTTATCTCTTAAACTTAATATGTTTTCAGTCATGAGCTATACTTAAGTGTACTAAGCACATGTCACTAAGATGTTGCTGCCAACAGACTGAGCTAAACTCCAGACAAAACAAGCCACCCTGCCAAGTGGTCAGGATGACCACCTTACTGCAAATGCAGGTGACATCTGCTTACCAGTAGTTTCTGAAGAGGGAATATTCTAAGAAAAAAGTAGGTTTGGTAAAGAGAAGGTTGTCAACATATAGCACACTCACTCAATGGTTTATATGATGGACTTCAAAAACGATTAAATACTTGCTGGAGAGCAATGCTGTCAGGATAAAATAAACAAGTACAAAGCCCTGTTGTCAAGCATCTCAGGTAGTATGCAATACTGGTTCCCTTTAATAAAATGGCTGTTCACTGAGCAGCCGACACCAGTACTCAGGAGGCTGGCTGCATAGCAAGACTTAAAATGCAAGGGCTGGGGATAAAGCAGAACTGTGGAGTGCTTGCCAACATGGGTAAGGTCGTGTCCAACCCACAGCACTGGAGGGGGAAAAGACATGTAGTTCAGACTGGGCTCCCACTTGCTATATAGATAACTAAGAGGACCTTGGACTCCTGTTCCTCTATTTCCTGAATGCCCAGATTTTTATTTGTTTGTTTGCTTGTTTGTTTATTTGAGGTTAGAGTCTCCCTTGCTAACCCGGGCTAACTTGGAGCTCACTATGTTGACCAGGCTAGTCCCCAACTCTCTGTCCTTCTGCCTAGGACTCATCTTCTCTATTCCACAATGGAACCTTTGGGTCATTTGTTCCTTTTGAAGCTTAGGAAGCGAATGACAGGCAATAATTTAGTACGGTCTCTTTCCTGGGAGCTCTTTGCCATCAGCGTTACATTTACCTTTGTACCAAGACAAATCTGGTACCTCAGAGGCACCAGATTTAAATTCTAGTACCAGAAACTCAATTTAAATTTCTCTTTGCCAACAACAGCATCACTGATTTTTTTTTTAAATATTGTTATAGTCTTTATTCCCTTCATGTCTTGAAATATATACCAAACTGTCATTACCAGCTCAGAACATTTAAACATTCCTTAGGTTTTGAACTATACTGTCAAATTATTTTCTGTAATGTTTAAACTTATTTAGATGCCCAAATCCAGATGAAAAATACTACCGCAAGTCTCCCTTCAAATTAAGAATTAGTTTCAAGACTAATGGCAGTGCACACTTTTAATCCCAGCATTTAGGAGGCAGAGGCAAGCACACCTCTGTGAGTTTGAGCCCAATCTGGTCTACATTGTGAGGTTCAGGACCCAGGACAACCAAGGCTACACAGAGAGGCACTGTATCAAAAAAGAAAAGGAAAAAAAAAAAAAGAAGAGAAAGAAAGGAGAGGAGAGGAGGGGAGGGGAGAGGAGGGGAGGAGAATAATAATAATTTGCTTCAATTCTTATAGGTAATAAACAAAAAGATAGCATTCCTAGTATAGCATGACTCAGGAATTCAACTTTTTGATAAGTGTCCAGTCTGGCCTTATGCTAATGTAACTCTTATTTGGTTTCGTCTGTTCATTCATTAGTCTAATTCAGTGGTTCTCAACCTGTGCGTCAAAACCCCTAAGCTCATCAAGCATATCAGATATTTATATTACATTTCATAACTAGCAAAATTATAGTTGTGAAGTAGCAAAAAAGGAATTTTAAAGTCGGGGTCAGCACACCATTAAGAGCTATATTAAAGGGCCGCAGCATTACGAAGGTTGAGAACCACTGGTCTAATGCAATATTTACATCTTTTAAGAACTGACAAAAGAGAAAAGAAGACAAACAAACTCAATAAAGCTGGAAAAATTAAGTTCTAAGACACCTGTAAGCAAAATGCTGTCCTCGGAGCTTTCAAATCCCCTCTGCCAATCACCTTCTAACCTCCGTGTGAGGTCTGTGTTGGAGAAGAGGCAGGGCTACTCTATGTCTCTACAGACTCAATGACTTGCCACAGCAGGAAGCCTCCAGCTACCGGGTTCTTACTGCTGTAGGACAAAGAGAGAAAGAAGTAACACTAGGAAACAGTGTATGAAGAGAATTCTAGTTGAAAACACTAGCAATGAAATGCTAGTCAATGTTTCTGGAACAGTGACACTAACTCACGCAGTACAACTACAACCTGCTCATTTCCTCAAACAGGAGGCAGTTCCTATTCTTTTCACACCTGCTGAAGTCGTGACAAAACAAAACCCGTCTTAGCCCATCTGCTGGTACCAGTAGCAGTTGGTCATTTAATGGGAAAAAAAGCAGTCAAACCAGGAAGTTATTAAATGTCACTTGTAAAGATCTTATACTCTGCTTCAACTTAGAATATAGAAATGTATATTCGTCTGCCACTTCTTAAATATGGAATAAAGGCCTTTTCTTTAGCAAGATAATCATACTGACTGTATCATCATATCTTTCTCATATAAGCTATACCAAATATATCACTGAGATTAACTACCAATTCAGTTTACTTATGCTTACAGTGGGACAAGAAACAGGATATGCGTAAAAACAGTCACTAAATCTTTCCACAAATAACTCATAGTTGTCTTTATCCCCATCCAACCTCTCAGCAGGTTTTCAGAGTCTGCCTCACATTTCCAAATCATAAAAACTTTTCCATAGATAATACTTGAATTTCATACTTACATTCCATCTGTTTTCACAATATTTAACTAAAACAATTCCAACATAAGTACAAGACTGCAATTATACCACTCAAGTAGGAGTCCTCAGATACACAAAACTGCCCACTGCACCAGCAATCCACTTACTATAGGTAAAGTCCTAAACTTCAGAACAGAATAAATCCTCTGAATTCATTAGCTATCCCAGCCACCACACCCCTCCTACTTCTTAAATAAACTGGCTACCTCTTCTGTTAAAGTTCTAAGACTTCATAAAATCCTGAGTGGCTACCCATTTGTCTGACGGTCCCTCCAAGTAGTTCCTTAAATACACGGCCACCACCTCCGGGCATCATAAGCATATGTCCTTTTCTCAGTACCTTCACAACATTTATTACAGCTTAGTAAAAGTCTTCTGAAGGAGCTCAGAGTAGGCCAGGAAGATGGCCCAGCCAGTAGAGTCATTTGCCACTAAGACTGATGACCTGAGTTTGAACCCTAGAACCCAACCCCTTGGGTTGTCCTCTGAACATTCCATGTGTGTACTTAAAAATAAAAGAGTTGGGTATGGAATGGTATGGTAGCTCACTCGTATAATCCCAGCACTTACAAGTCACAGAAAAATGGGAAGTTAGAAGTAGCCAGCCTGGTGTATATGTGAGATCTTGTCTCTAAAGGAGGGACAAAAATTAAAAAAATAAAAATAAATAAAAAACTTTCTAAAAGTATTCATTATTTAGCTTTAAAATTAGAGCTACATAAGGAGTTTGGCAGAACAAATGGAAAACTCTTCACACATGCGGTCGAGCTTCAGGAAGAATTTCAAATATTTCTGGGAGAAGTCTTTCCTTTGTGAGATCTTACGCATGACTAAGGCTAGTTTTGCAAATAACCTTATCTTGACAAATACATCTATTCATGTGAACAACTTAAATTATCTTGACAAGTATAAGTGTTCTGTGAATAAAGCAAACTAAAGATGACTTTAAAAATAGAACTATAAAATATATGAGTATAAAGATTACTTTCAATGACTTTTTTTTATCAAATTGCCTACCTTTTGTGAGTGTTTAACCACAGACCGAGGTAGACAATAAACACGCTGGGTGAACAAAGCTCACCTTGGAACCAACAGAACAGTATGAAAATGACAGTCTATCTTCTGAGGTTACCTCATCAAACTATACGGCCTCCATCCTGATCTCTTAATCTCACAAAGCAGATTCCTTCAGTGTCCCTAGAGACATCCCCAAAATGAAAAGGAACCGACCTCTCCTACTACCAGTCTCAGTCACTTGCCCAGTGTAAGTGAACAACCTCAGGACTAGGTTTGGCTAACACCGAACCTTCAGATACCTGAAGCCCATGCTTTCTCTGAGGGGAAAACACTATGACACTCTTCATGAGAACTACTCAGCTAAGTGACGCCTAGCTTTCTGATCATAACTGCATGAGATAATATTTGGTAGCTCTGTCCAAACTTTTTCTTTTTGCAAACCAGGCATGAGAGCATAGCCCTGTAATCCCAAATATCCCTGGGAGCCAGAGGCAAGAGGAGATCACAAGTCTTAGAAATGAAAAGGCTGGAAGGATGGCTCAGCAGTTAGGAGCTGGCACCTGAGATTGGTTCCCAGAACTGATGTTAAGTAACTCACAGCTATGCATAACTGCAGCTCCAGGAGATTTTCTCCAATGCCTCCACAGGCACTGCACTCAGGCACAAACCCCAACAGAGACATAAAAAGCAGCTGAGTGCAGTAGCTCATTCATGTAATTCCAACACTTGGAATGTTGAGGCAGGAGTGCCTCAAGGTCAGAGCCAGCTTGAACTACAAAGACCCTGTCTCTAACAGAGAGCTTGGGGGCTGGAGAGATGGCTCAGTGGTTAAGAGCACTGACTGTTCTTCCAGAGGGCCTGAGTTCAATTCCTAGCAACCACATGGTGGCTCACAACCACCTGTAATGGGATCTGATGCCCTCTTCTGATGTGTCTGAAGACAGCTACAGTGTACTCACATACATAAAGCAAATAAATAATTCTTTAAAAAAAAAAAAGTGCTGGGGTATTTGCCTAACAAGTGAAACCCTCATAACCCCTCATATCATCAAAAAATATACTTTTTGCACTGATACTATGCTCTATGATATAAACACACAATACAATAGCCATTGGCTACATGTGGCTACTGAACAATAAGATGTGGTGTGCCCCAGGAACTAAATTTTCCATTTTATGTAATTTTAATTAATTTAAGCAGCCAATTTTGTCTTGTGTATCTACTCTGCTAGAGAATGAAATTCTATGACTTTGGGAATCATGTATTGCATACCAATAGATAACTAGTATATTTTCTTCATTAACAGCATCATAACTGTCCCTTATTACAATTCGTTAGTCTCCTCCTTCTACTTAATTAGTCAGCCAAGCAAAAACCAGCCATGCCTTGCCTCCTCCTCATGCCTGGCACACACACTGGGCCTCCCATCCTCTGGTCCTACTGCGATCTCATGGGCCTCCCGTCCTCTGGTCCTATTGTAGTCTCAAGACTCCTGAGCTGTATTTTTGCCTCTTTTCAATCATATTGCTGAGTAGCTCTGGTTTAAGGAGTTGTTAGGACTTCATTTTTCATGCAGATTACTGAAAAAATCTCTTTATCAGACTCTGCTTCTGAAACTGCTTCTCACAACTAATCCCTCCTTCACATTGCCATGTGATCCTGTTACTTCTATGGCTAAAGGACATCACTGGCCTCCAGAACCCAGGGTTTAAACCCAACCTCCTTAAAATGACATCACCAAGTGCCACCTAACACTTCAGTTTCATCATCAATCTCTCTTTGAAGTTATTTCTGTGTGTGGGGTGTTTACCTGCGTGTATGTCTGTGCACCACTTGCATGCCTGGTGCTTGAGGAGGCCAAAAGAGAGCATCGGATCCCCTGGAACTGGAGTAAGAGCACTGGACGCCACCATGTGGGGCTGGGAATGGAATCCAGTGCCCCACCCACTGAGCCATCCTCACCATCAATGCCCCTGCTCTACTCAAACCAAACCGCATGCAGTCTGTTCAAAACCAAGACGCTTCACCGCATACTGTTTTAAAGACAGGGTCTCACTATATAGACTGGTCTGGTCTGTACCGCATCCTCTCACCTCTGCCTCCTTAATGCTGAGACTACAGGGAAGCCACGCCAGGGGGTTCTCACCTGTCTCTACTCACATCACTCCTCTCAACTGCTCTCATACCCTCACCTGTCCACCTGTCTGGGAACCACATCAACTCCTCATCTTATCTATGAAACCATTTCTAGTCTGGCCAGGAAACGCCAAGTACACTCTTTTGAGTCTAGCTCTCTGTCTCCTTCTATCACACCAGCGTCTCCTACAAGTCAGGAACAGTGCCTGATTCACCTTTGCCTGTCCATCTAATGCAGGCTGGGGATTCAGACTTCTGCCACTCACAGGGAGCGATACTTAAACTTCCTAGGATTCTGTGTCTGTCCTTGTGAATTTAAATTATATTTGAAACCCATGACCTCACAGTCATTGGGAAGATAGCTGGGTTAGTATCTCCTAGGAAGGTACAGGAAGACTGAGGAAGCCTTCTGGGTATTTATTACACGGGATGAAAACAACTCAAGCAGAAATAAATAAAAGGCTGAGGAAGAAGAGAAGACCTGCATGGGCTAAGACAGCAGAGCCCATGGATGTCCACACAGGGTCGGAGCACAGAGAGGAGTCTGCAGGACAGAAGGAAGTGCACCAAACCGGAAAGTAGAGCCCTTCCCAGGAAAGGCAGCGTCTAAGATGTGAGCCAACGGTGCTAAGTGGCGTCTGAGAGGAATCATAGGAGAACGCAAGTGCAGGGCTATTTGTGACTAATAAAAAGAGCATTTCAAGGAAAAAACTGCCTTTTCTTAATGGTGAGTCCCAATTTGGGGATTATTCAGAACTATTATTTTACATTCTACCTTTTTGCCTTGAGTATCTGAATGTGGGGCTCATAAACAAAGGGAAAAAAATGTTTCCCTCCTTATAAAAAGTATCCTGCATGTTCCATGGCACACAATATAGAAACTGCTGCTTTAATTTATATTTAAAAACAAGAAATTAATCCCAGTAATCTAAGTACTTGGGAGGCAGAAGGAGGTGGGCCTGAGCCCAGGCAATCCTAAGATCCTCTCTCAAACCACAGCTAGGCTAGGGAGAGGGCTCACATAAGGTAGCTCACAACTACCTGTAACTCCAGTTCCAGGAGATCTGACACCCTCTTCTGGTCTCCTTCAGACTAGTAGACCCACACATACATACACAAATAAAAATATTTTTTAAAAAGACAAGGAACTAATCTTTTGCTGGATTTTCTCACTTCAGTTTTACAGTCTCTATTTACACACACACACACACAGTGCTATGTAAAACTGTATACAGTAGGAAATACGGTGAATCACGTGCAGAATGACTGTACGTCTGATTCTAAAATCTCTCTAGCAGGAAAGCACTAGGACAGCCACTTCATGTCTTTGAATGTAAAGGGCTTTTTCTGCAGGTAAGGTAGGAATAACCAATGCCTTGTTGAGTTATTCTAAGAATTAACTACAATATCCATAAAGCACCTATGATGTTTTCGTATACGGAAGCTAATTATTTTAACTTAATACAGAAACAGCTATGAAAGCATACTAAGTACAAATTTAAATGATTCAAATTTAAATCATCTCAAATTACAGACATAAGGGCAGCAAAATGGCTCAACAGGTAAAGATGCTTGCTGCATAGGGCCTGGCCACATAGACAGAAGAGAACCAATTCACAAAGTTGTCCTCCAACTTCTCCATGTGTGCCACGGCTCATGTACTCACACACATACATCATACATGCACACACGCACACACGCGCGCGCGCGCACACACACACACACACACACACACACACACAGTGTGCGCGTGTGTGTGTAATAATAAAAAAGTAAACATAAGTTTACCTAAAGGATAATTTTTTAACTATAGCAATGATGCTTGTGTGACAATATCATCCTAAGACTCACATGCGGTGGAACTGGAAGACGCCCACTGGTTGGCGTGTCTGCTGCCCTGGGAGAGGCCTGGAGAACAGCTCCCTTCACCCACAGTAGGCTACACACAACCATGGGGGACTCCAGTTCTGGGGACTCCAATGCCCTCTGCTGACCTCCTCAGACATCAGGCATGCACATGGTGTGGAGACACACATGCAGGCAAAAACACCCATATACATAACATTTTTAAAAATCTAAACTTAAAGATACCTATAATAATATTAAATAATCAAATTATTTCATCATTATGAATTGGTCATTTACCTATGTTATTTTTTCAAATTTGAATTTTTGTTTCATATTGTTCTGGGGATTGAAGCTAAGACCTTGCATATGCTAGGCAATAGGCAAGCTCTACAACTAAGTTATGTTCACAGCCCTCTAATTTGACCAAATTCATCAGCCCTCCATGGCAACCCAACATTCTCCAGATTAGCAATATTGATAACAGTAAATTTTCCAAGCTGTATAAGCAAAGCTCTTATTGCTTACAGTGTGAGGAAGCAGTGCTAGCTAAAATGAGATAGGGTACATAATTATTCAAAATTAACAGACCTTTACCCCGTGAAGGAGCTGTAATTATGGGAAAAAGCAACTTTTCAAAATCCTGCAGCTCTCCCTAAGGGCTGTGAAATCCCCTCATGCATAACAATGCTTCTAAGAGCACTAATTTCTCCATGCAATCTATTATCAATTTTAGACCTAGCAAGACTCTTAACACAACACCTCTGTAGCCTTTCTTTACCTAGAACTTTTTACTCACTCAGTAAACGTCTTCATTTAGGAACTTCTGTGTTTTGGTTGTTTGTTTGTTTGTTTGTTTGTTACTAAAAATATAATAAAACAGCTATAACTTAAAAATAATAAACACATAAGTCTCTCCTAAGCAAGTCCTTAAGTGATCCATACCACAGAATTTCTTTCTTGCTGTTCTTTTGTTCTAAATGCTATAATACCAGGGCTGAAGAGATGGCTCAGTAGTCAAGAGAGCTTACTGCTCTTACAGAAGACCCAGGTTTGGTTCCCAGGATCAACGTAATGGCTCATAACTATCTGTAACTCCAGTTCCAGGGGCTCTTCTGACCTCCTATCCACACATGGGACACATAAAGTCACACAAACAAACACATATACACATAAATAAGCTTGAATCCTGTACTATTCTTGCTAACATGGTACAGAATTTTAGTAACAGTAAAAAAAAAAAAAATTTACAAAGAAGGCATGATGATTAAAGTAGAAATATTTTATGGTAGAAAATATTTTTAAAAGGGTATATCAAGAAATCCTTAATGTAGATTCTTTAAAAAAAAAAAAAAAAAAGGAGGAAGTGGAAATCTGCTTCTATTTCTTCTACATCACAAAAGCCTCCTCTTCAGCCATGACTCATGAGCACACTCCAGCAATCCCAGCTCTCCAAAGGCAGAGGGTCAGCCTATGGTTATATAGTGAAGCCCTGTTTCAAAAAGTAAAACAAACAAAGACAAAACAACCAAGGGAAGGAGAATGGAGCCTACGCCCAGCAAGTACAAGGCCCTGGGTTCAATCCCCAGAACCAGAAAAATCAAAACGAAGAATCATCTATTAAAAAACATTTACTGCCTTTTTCCACCTTACATAGTCAGTATAATAAATTAGTTTCTGCTCTTCTAACAACAAAAATATCTGTATCAAAACATATTAAAAGAACTTTAGGATAATTGTGACAAAATGATTTATCAACAAGGATTAGGTTAATAATAACGATGATGATAGTTAGCAGGGTGTGGTGGTGCACACCTATAATCCCAGCCTCTAGGAAGCAGGATTCCTAAATTTTTTAGGACAGCCTAGTCTGCATATCAAATTCTATGCTAGCCATGACTACATAGCAATATCCTGCCTCTCAAAACACCAACCAAAGTAACAACAGCAAATGTAAAGAATCCTAAATGTGTGCTGGGTGTGACGGCTGGGTATGACGGCTTACTCTGGCAATCCTGAAGGACTGCACAAACTGAAAGCCAGATCAGACTGCAGACCAAGACCTGGGCTCAAAATTCCAAAAGCAAAAAGTCTAATGCTACTCCAATGCTATTTCAGTTCCTTTCAAGTGTAGGTAATGCATGCCTATGTAGTGAGAGCTAAAAATAAAGAGTAAAACCAAAGGACAATGTGGCTGGGCAATGATGGAGCATGGCTTTAATCCCAGCACTTGGGAAGCAGAGGCAATCAGATCTCTGCATTCAAGGCCAGCCTGGCCTACAGAGTGAGTTCTAGGACAGCCGGGGGGGGGGGGGGGGGGGGGGTGAGCAATAGGAATAACTATATTAACATTTTTAACTTGGAAAGTACAATCAATTTAATCACTATTACTTTGTACCATTTCCCCCAAATAAAAATTCCTTCTTGAGCCAGGTACATGCCTGGACCTGGAAGAATGAGCCCCAGAGGACGTGCCAGCCACAACAACGTGGCAAAATCTCACTCATCTCACAAAACAAAACAAATAAAACTGACTTCTTGCTTTAATACTCAGCATGAATCAATAAATATCACTATTACAGATAACTTCCTTAATTTTAAGTTTAAGTTTTTAAATACAAAAATAAAAGTAATTATTTAGTAAGGGGAAAATAGCTGAAAATATATATAAATTCAAAATCATTTTACTAGCATTTTTTTAAAAGTTTAGGAAATGGATGATTTCCAAGGTTTAAGAGTCACAATCAATAACTTACTGACTTCATGCTATATACACTAGCACTTCTGCCTCTCTTTGGTTTTTTGAGACAAGGTATCTCAACACAGCCCTGGCTGTCCTGGAACTCACTATATAGACTAGGCTGGCCGTAAACTCAGAGATAGACCTGCCTCTGCCTCAGTGCTGAGATTAAAGACATTTATGCTACTACAACCTGCTCAAAACAATAGATCTTAACATTCTCTTAAATTAAGTCTTCACAATGTCTTTAAAAGAAGTCAGTCTGCCTCTGCCACTGTCTCTCTTCTCACTGAGTAAGCTCTCAGTGAGTTTACCAGGCAGTCCATGCGCTGGGATTACAGGCTTGAGTCAATCACAGCCACTTTGTTTCATCCCACTTTTACAGATGCTATTCAAACAAGTGAGCTTGTCCAAGTCCTGGCTGGTTACTGTATTTGCCCAGGTAGTTACTAGAACAAACCTAACACGCCAGGACCTAAGGCTTTTCTTAGCATCAGCTCAGTGTTTTTTCTACTGATCCTCTAACATGGGCAAAAATAAAAATAAACACCTACAGACACTAAATTCAGGGCTGAGATAACTTTTCTTTCAAAAGCTACTTTTAAACAAAAAAATAATGCCAGGTAATGATGTCAGGTGGTGGCGCACACCTTTGATCCAGCAGAGGCAGGTGGACTCCCCGAGGTCAAGGCCACCATGGTCTACAAAGCAAGTTTCAGGGCAGCCAGAGTTACACAGAGAAACCCTGTCTTGAAAATCCAAGAAGAAAGGAGGAAGAAGAGGAAGAAGAGACGATGATGATACGATTACTTCTCACTTATAAACTGGCTTCTTCCTGGTCTCAGAAGAAAAGCATCTGTGCCGGGCTGTGCAGGCCTGGGGAGGAGCTTCCCGTCCCTGCTGCTCCCACCGAGACAACGGACCCTCTTCACCTCACACAGTCTCAGGATTCTAAGCAGGCTGGGTAAATCAGGAACAAGAAACCACTAAAACCTAACCTACGCACTACTGTCCAGACAAGGACAGGACAGCTATTACCTCGTATTCTCAACTGCAAGACAGCACTATACAAATAAGAATGGCACGTCAAAGAATTACTCACCACGGATAAAATTTACTTTTTTACATTTTAAATAGACTATGTTGCTGTGAGCAACCAGAGCCAGAACCAATTCAACAGCAAGAAAAACTAAAATTAAAATAGTTTTATTTAAGCTGAAAAAAGCCATTTGAAACTATAGTTTGTAGTTCCTACATAGATTCTGAAATCAGGCTAACAACAATTTAAGTAAAGAAATGTAGAGCTATTTCAATACCTACAAAGACTGACTTAAGTGTCTACACAGAGATAAGAAGCCAATTAAAAAATCTTATATTGAATGTGTGTGTGTGTGTAAGTGTGTGTGTGTGTGTGTGAGTGTGTGTGTGTGTGTGTGTGTATAAACTTATAAACTTAATTACTCAGTAAACACTGTAAGCTCTCTCTGTTGGCACCATTTTCACATGCCAAGTACAAATTTTAAAAAGGGATTCTCTCTTAATTTGCTCCCCACGGTTTCCCTAAAACTGAGTGCTACTACATATATTAACACATGCCCCTTACTCCTTACACCTCAGAAATAAAAACCATACTGCCTGCACGGACATCCTGAGCCATAGCTGTGGCTCGATGGCCCTCAGAGTCATTAACCTGAGCAGCTAGAGTGGTGCTAACGACTCTACACTAAAATTAGACTTCCTTTCTCTGTTATATTATCACTGTGATGACCCCCAAGGTGTGATGGCTCTTTTCTCCGTGCACCCGACAGCACAGGTGAGCTTAGGGTTTGGATAAGTGACTCTGATGTTCTCCTCCAGATTAAATAACATCACTGAGCTCCCAGATGACTTGGAGCCATGAAGAACTGGGATTCCTTTCAATTGGCGTCATTCCAACAGAAGCTCAGTGAGAAATAAAACCTCCTGCAAATCAAATCTGTTGCAATGTTATTTTTCCCCCAGAGGTTGATTACCTGCTTCTGTTACTTACACACACCACCACCACCACCATCTCCTCCTCCTCCTCCTCTTCCTCCTCCTCCTCCTCCTCCTCCTCCTCCTCCTCCTCCTCTTGCTCCTCCTCCTCCACCCTTACCACACCCCTAAATTGAGTAAAGACAAGGTTAAGAAAGTAGATCCTGTTGCAAACCTCCTCCAGGAACACTCCATGAAATCAAAACAAGATCTGGCTGTCAAACTCTACACACTCCATGAACATCCTCTCCAACTGACAGCTCTAGAGTTCTCAGCACCACTGTCTAACCACTAGACAATGAGGATATAATACAAGAAGTCACATGGAATCTCAGTGAGATATTTACTGGTGACCTCAGGATATCCAGAGGCTTCACTATAACCGCATGAGGAGAGGCAAGGGAAGAGAGAGATAAACCAAGACAGTCCATGCACTGATCACTGTTGAAGCTGACAGGAACACAGAGCTGACATAACACTCTGTATGTTAATAAGCCTGTCCCATACACTAAGAGCCTATAGAATAAGCGTGTACTGAGCACCTCCTGTGCTAGGCTGCATTATTGTCCCCACTTACTCAGCCCCCATAGTCCTTCCTTACAAAGATTACACCGCCTTACCAGTGACCACCTGTAGCAGAGTACATCCCTACCCCACTGATAATGAACCTTACCTTGTCCTAGTCTATGTCCTATGAGCTAATCTGATGTACATGTGACTGAACAAAAGCTTTAAGAGTCATCATATGCAGCCAGGTGTGGTGGTGCACGCCTTTAGTCCCAGCAATCAGGAGGCAGACACAGATAGACCTCTGATATTTGAGGCCAGCCTGGTCTATAGATCCAGTTTCAAGGACAGCCAGGGCTACACAGAGAAACCCTGTCTCAAAAAAACAAAAAAACAAAAACCAAAAAAACAAAAAGCCAGCATGTGCGTCCGTCAATGTCCTTGTCCTTTCTCTCTGACACAGTAACCATGAATTTCAAACGGGGATGTTCCTGCAGCCAGGTTCCAAAATAAGACCCAGGAAGTGATGATGCAGGCACTCCACACCTGACACTGCAATTCTGAGTAAGCTGGCAGATGACATCTACCACTTCAGGACAGATGAACAGAACATTAAAATGATGGGTTGCTGTGTTTCTGTAGTATTTCTAAGAGCAAGGGATGGTGTTGCACTAACTAAAGTGTAGTACACTTCTAACTACAACTCTCAGGACGTAGAGACAAGAGGATTCTGAGTTCAAGATTACTCTGAACACTCTCTGTCTCTGTCTCTGTCTCTCTCTATATATATGTGTGTGTGTGTATATATATATGTATCTATATGTATGTGTGTATATATATGTACATATATATGTATATGTGTGTGTATAGATAGATAGATAGATAGATAGATAGATAGATAGATAGATAGATATGGCAAGACCTTGTCTCCATGACAGGAAATAAATACAGTTATTTCTGAGTAGTGTGTCTGAAAACCAATGGAGGAAATTGAGGCAAAAGAGCAGGAAGATGACCTTACAGCATAAACTCATAATATTCATTGTCTCTTGGTATCTCTGCCACACCTGCATGTGTGTGTGTGTGCGTGCTCGTGCATTTACACACCCACGAGAGTCACAGCACCGGGAAAGCATAAGTGAGTGTTACAGTGCAGGTGTGTATAAGCCTGGGTGCCATGGCACTCATGGGGAGGCTGGAGGAAACTCTTGGGGTTTGGTTCTCACCTTCCGTCATGTGGGTTCCAAAGCTGGTGACAAGCACCATTACCCACTGTGCTATTTCGAAAGCCCAGAGACAAGATCTGTTATTGACCTGGAGTTTACTCATTGCCCACGCTAGTTGACAAATGAACCCCAGAGACCTGCCTGTCTCTACCCCACCCCAGTGCTGGGGCTACACATTACCACTGTGCCCCCCCCCCAGCTTTTACACTGGTGGCTAGGGATCCAAACTCGGGTCCTCACTTTACCAATTGAGCCATCCCCTCAGTCTCAGAAAGGAAACATTTCTAACTATGACTCTTGTGGTGACTAAAAACCACTTGAATGATCTTAAAAATCAACTGTGCCAGACTAACACTGTATTACATGTTTCTACTGCAGCTAAGCAATGTCTGAACATCACAATAACCTGCAAATACAATTACAAGTCATTTCTCACTTTTTATCCTAAACTCTCAAAGTACTTTATAAACACTGAGGTAGCCTTCGCATCACCTGACATACGGGTGTTATACTACATTGCAATCAGCTAGCCTTCTCCCACAAAACAGATACCCCTCAGGAGTAGTCACCCTGAGAAGTCTGGCCTAAGCAACCAATAAAACAGGAAATAAGCTGACAGTGTATGTGCCACCAACAATCTCCAAGAAGACTAGACCTTCACCCACAAGAACCACTTCCTCTGAGTAAACCACAGAGACACCAGGCAAACCACAGCAGATCAGCATGTGTGTTGACACAGGAAAGACCCATAACCTATCTAAACATCTACAAGAAAGCATGCTTGTACTGCACATATTTATGTACATTTGGGGACACTGTACTCTTCTAGTGGGTACTGTCTGCATTAAGTGATCAATTTCAAAGTTAATGCCTTCAGATGATATTGCTTTTATGCAATAATGACATTTTCTGAATCCATGGAAGATCTACAAAATCCTCTTTATTAATTATTTAAACTGAAATTTAATAATATATAAAATTGGGGCTGGTGAGATGGCTTAGTGGGTAAGGGCACCGGACTGCTCTTCCGAAGGTCTGGAGTTCAAATCCCAGCAACCACATGGTGGCTCACAACCATCCGTAACAAGATCTGATTCCCTCTTCTGGAGTGTCTGAAGACAGCTACAGTGTACTTACATATAATAAATAAATACATCTAAAAAAAAAAAAAAATGAGGCTCCGTCTGGTTTAAAAAAAAAATATATATATATATATAAAATTATAGTCTAACAGTAGTATCTTTAGTAACAACAATATACTTTATAATGTCAAAATAAGAGGCCACGTGATCAGTGGCTAACTGTAAGTTGGTTCCCTCTCCTCCATTCCTTCTCTCCTTTTTTTTTTTTGAGATACATTCTCATTATCCAACCTGAGCTGGTCTAGAACTCAAGATTCTCCTGCCTTAGGCCTCCAAGTGCTGGAATTAAAGCCATGTGCCACTACCATATTCTCTTATGCATTTCTAATTGCTGTGTGACTATTATTACAGTCCCAAGCCAGAAAGACTTTTTCCCCCCCTGGCTATTAGATCTGCTTGTCTCTAAACACAAGGAAGCCACCCAGGCCTGACTAAGACTTTAAAAACCACGAATCAGCATTTGAATTCATTAAAAATCATTCGGGCTTTGAGTCTGAAATCACAGCTGCACTGAGGCATGTCAGTTTAATACAGGAACCATAATGTGCTTCTTCTACTAAGAGTCAAAAACACATAGGAAAGCACTTTGAGAACAGCTGACCCTCAGCACCAGCATATACCACTCTGCAAGATCCAGATCTACACAGTCTGCCAGGTGTCAGCTCCACAAGTATCTCACAAACATCTCACACGTGGTTGCCTTTGATACTCCAGACATTCTAAGTCAAAAACATAAAACTATTTTCCAATTTCAAAACTTACTAGCAAAATCCAAAAGATCAAGGATATCTACTTAAATAGCATTGGATTAAATAAGTATCAAAGAAAAGTCTACTAATAAAACATTAAAGAGTTCTTTAATCTTAGATATGACATAGTAATTGGAATACAGTCTTCCTTCTGTTGCTAGTTCGTCCTGAGTGATAACCCTCATGGTTTCCTGAGATGCATTTGTATTACACATGCACTTGCTGGAGGGCACCTGCATGTGAGCCAGGTGCCTGGAGGCCAGGGCCAACTCATCCCCATGGAGCAGGACCTCCAACAGGTTAAGAGCCTTCTGATGTGTGGGTGCTGGGAACTGAACCTGGGTCCCCTACAAGAGCAGTACACACTAGCCAGAGCCACCTCTCCAGCCAGAACGAAGTTATTATTTAAATTTTAACACTAATCTATTCTACCATGAAATTACTACTAAGCAAGCACTACAGAGCTATTTCTTAAAATTGATATGATGACATAAGAGTTTTTTTTAAAAACATTTTAAGTAACTTGGACTGAAACAAGACACTGGGAAGAACAATTTTCAGATGCCTCTTACCATATTCCCTCTAAGCTACAATTGCATCTCTTCACTGGCTCCAGTGATACTTTGTCTTCACCTCTGACTAACTCTGACTCAGCAAAGGCTCCTGACTTTTTCTACTTTTTCATGTACTAAGGGAACTACATTTGGAAGAAGCACTTCGTAAAGAAGTCTTCTAAATCATGAGTAGTTGTTTAAGTAGCTGATTTGATAATTGTGTTGTTTATATATTTGTTTCATTTGGCTGCTACAATCTTTTATATACATTTAAAAATAAACATGGAGCCAGAAAATATAGCTAACTGTTCACCCAGCAAGCCTGAGGCCATCAATTTATCCCCAGTATAAAATTTATACATACATTCATGCACACATCTACCTATTTATCTAAATTTTTTCTGAGAATCTTTCTCTACCTGTAATTTCGAGGCTCAGGCTATGCCTGGAGAGAGAAATCAAAGAACTCAAAAATCACAGTAAAAATAAGTTGGAACTTGCTTCTCTAGAATATGAATCATATAGAATATCACATTTGTACCAGAGACCAACTAAGAACTGTACTAGGAGAGCAAGTCAGGCAAAGCTAATAAAATATTGAGAGACAGACTGACATTTAGACAATGGAACAAGAGAAAACATAACTCAGCTAAACAAAGACTAAGTAAGGGGAGGAGAGCCAGAGAGAAAGCAGCCGCTAACCACGTGAACCATTACAGGCATGCAAGCTCAAAATGGCAGAAAAGCATCATCTAGCCTGGTCCAGCAAGAAAGCACAAGTTACCAGGACGACTTCAAAGGAAAGCTGGAGCTGAAGAGCAGGAACAGCTTCCTGACTACAGGCCCTATCAGCTTGTTGTTCAGTCTCCGGAGGAAGTGACAACAGCTTTATTCTCTAGAGATATTTAAAGTTAGCACAGATAAGGGGCCAGGAAGAAAGCATCCTGTAAGAAAAAATACCCTATTCTTTTTTTTTTTTTTTTTTTTTTTTTTTTTTTTGGTGAGGTTGAAAAGCTGCTAAACAATGGTGAACAGAAAAACATAATATAAAGAAAATAATTTAAGGTTTAAAAAAAAAGTCAGGCAGTGGAGTTGACTGACCACCTTTAATCCCAGCACTCCGGAGACAGAGGCAGGCAGATCTCTGACTTTAAGACCAGCCTAGTCTATATAAAGCAAGTTCCAGGACAGCCAGGGCTACACAGGGAAACCCTGTCTCAAAATAAAATTTGTTTAATTAATTTTAATAATGATGATGACAGCTTAAATCCAGAAAATACAGATTAAAGTCTTGAATCTAAAGGTTTGCCTAGCACACTACGCCTTTAGTTTCAGGAGCAGCACAGGTAAAATACATAATAATAATAATAATAATAATATGTCTGCTTGTCTCAGTTTTATAAGCTTGACTAAATTATGAGTTACATTAAAGTATATATAAATAATGAAAAAATCTGCCATATACCAAATTAAAAAACATTAGAAATATTAAAAATTATACTACCATACAATATCACTGTATACATGAAAGAATAACTTATTCAAAAGAAGATGAAACACTTATTTTAAAGACTCCTAATTAAGAGAAGGGATCTTATCTCCACATAAATTAAGTCATCAAATCCGAATTTTAACAGATGAGACAAAACTAAGGTGAACCTCTTAGTCCTAAAAACAACAGCACAGTCCATTTCTGAGAGATCAGTAATTAGGTAGTAAGACCTATGGGTTCCTGCCTTGCTGGAGGAGGAACCCAAGCTCTCTGGTACTCATCTAGATGCAGCCACCAAGTAGCACTTCTAGTAACTGTCAGACAACCACAGCACAGGATCCCTCCAATCACCTGTGAGAACCAATAAAACATCCTGCTATGTCTATGATCTATGATGTTAACATGTTAACACTGCAGTATAATAATGTAACAAAAAGTGGGAAGAGCCCCCCCCCTGCAGTGTTAACATGTTAACAATCACTAATGTATTAAGTGGTATCAGCAGGCTAACACACTTTTGTAATGATTTCAAATAGAGTGTCTTTTGTCAACTCATGAAACAAATAGAAACACAATGTAAGTGTGTTTTAGTCAGAAAGACTACAATTCCTTCTTTTTTAAAAAGTTACTTTGGATTCTCCATGTTGACTGGCAAAATTGTTAGGAGTACATGTACTATATTACAGGCTTACATGAATCAGGACTTTATTGTGAACTTAGAAAAGACAAAATATTATAAAGTTGGCACTATGATACTCCTTATTCTCAGTGTCAAGTCAGTATTTGAAATGGATTCATTTTCTAAGAAAATGTTACAAATTATTCAATCTTACAGATAACGACTTATGCAACCTTGAAAATAACATACAACCCTAAAAGAGTAGGTAGGTTGCTTATTTTGTTATTAACTAGAAGAACCATTAAGACCACTTTCCCAGAAAAAAGGAACATGACTGATAGCTGTATATATGAATATAAAGTTATAGACTTCTGTGTTCACTTTAAAGCTACTTAAAAGTCAGCTTAAAGCTAAATTCAGTACTGAGTAAATTCCAACACATCAAAAACTTGTGTCAAGCTACAAACCAAAAACAGCACGATCTGTAAGCCCCAGACAAAACAAAGTCCACACATCTCAAGGAAGACCCTGCTGACTCTCCCAACTGCACCACCCTGAACACTTGCTGTTAACAGGATCTACTCTGAAATCATTCACTGGGTCCACTGAAAAAACATCCTCTCCCATCTACTTCTTAAATGTCAATCACCTCAGTATCTGCCACTCTGGGGATAGAAACAAGCCAGAGAGCACTAAAAATTATTAGGATGTCTTAGGGCTAAATAGACCCATTAATGCAGAGGGAAAACAGCAATCAGACACTCTTATCACTTTTTGAGTCTTCTGACTTCATAGTAGTTACAAAGCAAGCAACTAGAAAGCATCCATAAAATAAGTATTTAATTTAAGCCGGGTGTGGTGGCGCACGCCTTTAATCCCAGCACTCGGGAGGCAGAGGCAGGCAGATTTCTGAGTTCGAGGCCAACCTGGTCTACAAAGTGAGTTCCAGGACAGCCAGGGCTATACAGAGAAACCCTGTCTCGAAAAAACAAAAAACAAAAAACAAAAAACAAACAAAAACAAAAACAAAAAAAAAAACCTTAATTTAAAAAAGCTTTCAGCTTTCAGGCTCAGTGATTAAGTGGTTAAGTGGCTGCTCCTCTAAAGGACCCAGATTCAATTCCCAGCACCCATGTGGCAGCTCACAACTGTCTCTAACTCCAGTTCCAGACCATCACACCAAGCATACATGTGGTACACATATCTTTGCATGCAGGCAAAATACTCAAAATAAATAAAATACTCAAAGTAAAAATACCCAAACTAAAATAAAATAAATAAAATTAATTAATTAATTAAAATAAATAAATCTTTAAAAAAAATGCTTTTCAGATACACTACATAAAAACAGCAGTGTTAGCCAGGTAGCTGCTTGCCTTTAATGCCAGCAATCTGGAGGCAGAGGCAGGCAGATCTCTTGTGAGTTCCAGCCAAACTGATCTACAAAATGAGTTCAAGGTAGACAGGGCTATTAAAAGAAATTCTGTCTCAAAAAGCACCCCCCAACCCCCCACCCCGAGCCAAAAAAAAGTAAGAGAAAGGAAAAGGGGGAGCCAATGGATGTGTGACTCTAACTGCAAAATAATAACAGGATGTGAGAGAGTTCTGAGTATCCAAAGTGACCAATCAGAGCCTAAACAGAGAACTGAATTCCATCCCAGCCCCAGCACGTCCCTAACACAAGAATAAAACCCTTCTTATCTTGTTCAGCCATGTGTCGCCTGCCACAAACTGCAAAACAGAACAACGCCCAAAACCAGCTAGTCTGATTTCCACTGAGGACAGACAGACTCTGTAGTCAGAAGCACCACAATGAAAGAACTCCAACTCATACAGCTGCCCTGGTGGCTCTGCACACTCCACAGAACAAAGCCACACCACATACAGTACTTCAAACTTGAAAGGGTCTCAGAAAAGCTGCACTGGCATTATTAATTTGCCGACAGTCCTAGAATTGGTAAGAATCTATCTCCTGCTAAGTCAGTGGGAAAGGATGTACACAGGGCGGAGGAGAAGCTGCAGTCTATAGGAAGACCTGGCATAAGTACTATTAAACCAGTACTTCCAGATCTCACGTCAACATATACTCAAACCGGGAATTACTACCCTCTTAAAGAGAAAGGGCTGCTTCATATTTACAAAGTACGTTTGGAAAGAAGAAGAAAAAAGTAGTGGTCACCTAGTAATTCTCTTTTTAAAGGGGAAAAGAGAGCCACCAAACTCCAGTGCCTGACAAAGAACTGGATTTCAATTAGTTTTAGTCCAGGATCTTATTTTACATGGCTCAGTTGTCTGAAGCAACATAGTAGAGGTTTATGATGAGAAGTTATTTAGGCCTAAGCCCCACAAAGCATTAACATATTTAGACTGCTTCCCTTGACCAATGTAACTTTTTCCTCTATGTTAAAAGATGAAACACTTGGGTTGGAGAGATGGCTCAGTGGTTAAGAGCACTGACTGCTCTTGCAGAGATCCTGAGTTCAATTCCCAGCAACCACATAGTGGCTTTCAACCATCTGTAATGGGATCCAATGCCCTCTTCTGGTGTGTCTGAAGACAGCTACCGTGGACTGTCATATACATTAAATAAATAGTATTTTTTTTTAAAAAAAAGATAAGAAAAAGATGAAACACTTAAGGTGGGGCAGTGGTGGTGCACGCCTCTGATCCCAGCACTCAGAAGGCAGTGGCAAGAGGATCTCTGGGTTTGAGGCCAGCCTAGCCTACATACAGATAGAACAGCCAGGGCTACACAGAGAAACCCTGTCTTGGGGGAAGGGAGGCAGATACAACACTTGACTCCACAGAATGTGCATCCACTGTTCTCACATAAATATCTAAGAGCAAGAATCCAGCAGGGAGGCAGTCCACCTCTTCAGGAGACTTAGGCAGGGGGAGGACTGCCATGCTACACACAGCCAGATACAAGAAGAAAAATGGGGTGGGGGTGGGGGGCTAAGAGACGGCTCAACAGTTAGGAGCACACCCATACTGTTCTTGTTCTGGCAGAGGACCCAAGTTACATATCCAGCACCCAGGGTAGGCAGCTCACAAGCTCCCATGAAATCCTAAAGCCTCTTCTATCCCAGGTGCACATACCTGCAGTCAGGGGTTTTTAAGATTTATTTTTGTACATGTTTACGGTTCATAAGAAGAATTAAGTTATTTTTTTAAAAAAGACTCAGATTTCAATGTTTATGTCCAATGTGTTTATATACCAGAAAGAGAACAAAAATCCCTGAGGAAAAAAAGCTGGGGAAGAAAAAAAAAATCCTTCCATGGGTGCTTTTGTGTGACTTTTGTGTGGAACGATTCAGTGACTCTAAATTCTGTTTCTACAAATTATTAAACTCTGCAACATCTTAATGAAAACCAGGGCTACACCAGTTTCTGGTAAGTCTGCTTAACTCTAGGCTCAACTGACAGGCAAGGACTGAATGAACCAGCAGCACAATTATCTGGACACCTGTGAGTCAGGCCAGGAGAGGGACCAGGATGGTAGATGTAACAGGAAGAGCCCTGACAACTGTCTCTACATAGAAGTACATTGTATTAGCAGGAAAACCGAAATGAAACCCTGCCTAGCAAAGCAGACAAACAAAGGATAAACATAAGTACTTTAAATATTTAGGGCATCTTTTAGGTGAACACTCATGTGACACTGGAAAGCATCAACAGGAAAGGGAAGCCCTGTCTCTGGAGAAGCTGTTATGGTATGATAATGGAATTTGGCCCCTTTAAAAATCAACAAATGAGTCGCACAATTGGGTGAGACTCTCTCATTAGGAAACTAAACTGCTTTCCGCTGGAGCACTAATGTTGCTCTTGAAGACTTTTGGCCTTCTGCTTCAATACTTTGTTTTGCTTTGTTTTGTTTTGTTTTATGACAACAATTTGAGAAAAAAAAACAACAAGATAAAATTTGGAAGTAACATGCAATGTCATAATTTAGTTGAGGAATAAAATATGCTAAAGGAAGCAACTTGCTTTCACTAAAAAGAACTCAAAGGACCTCTTTAAGAACTACACTTGGACTACATACTCTACACACCACACCGTGTCACCCGATTAACAAACAAGATCCACCTGCCATGCCTAAACCAGAGCTAGAGTTTACATCTTTAAATGCTAGGGCTTCTGAAAGATGAAATGTTAAAAAAAAAAAAAAAAAAAAAAAGAATAATTAGAAGCAGGCCCCATGATTTTTCCCTCATTTCCTTTAGCTCCTGGAAACTGTCCCCAGCAAGAACCCGTGATTTACTGGTAATGTCAACATTCTGGAAAATTAGGTAATTAATAATTAAACACTGTGCAGGTCAACACGTAAAAAGATCAGAGTCACAAATCACAATGCAGCAGGATGAAAATTAAGTTCACAGACAGAAACTCCTAAAATTGTGAGTCTAGAACTACCACAGGACAGGAATCCACCCGATGATGCACCAGTACCCACCGACCTCAAGCTCTGACCTTCACCCAAAATGACCTCCCTCTGGTTCCAAAACGAGTACACAATCTTAATGCACCCGACAGAAAACCACAATCATGGTTTTCCTTCATTTCCTCTGAGAATATGGGGGAAAGTTTCTCTCCCAAAAAAACCTGCATTTCCAAATTCAATCAACCGGTTAACTTGGCAGCAACCCTAGACTAATTGCACAGCTCCGAAACAACCCTCTTTCCTATGCCTGTCAATTGCACTAGCTGAAGGCAAATCTGCATCACCGACTCCCCTGCTGCGTGGGACCGAATCCAGGGAAGGTTAGCGACCGAGGAACTTCATACCCACCTGTCCGTGATAGTAGACTGTGTGCCACTCATTGGGGCCCTTGGCGAGAGGTCTTCTTTTTATCCAACTTGCATTTTACAGTAACACCTCCACACCCCACCCCCAGTGCTCTGGGATCAGGCCCAATTTCGGCAGGGACACAAAAGTCCAACTCAAAACTCCATTCAGTCATCTAGAACATCCGATTGCAAGGGGTCAAGGAAAGGGGATGCGGGCTGAGGCAAAACAAGTTATCTCCCCAAACAAACCGAGCAAGTCGGCCACAAGGCGAGCTCAAGAACTAAGAACGATCCTCAGCAAGGCACGGAGAGAAAACTTCGTCACAGAGGGAAGTCGCGAGCCGTAGGACGGGAACCGGGATCCCTCCGGAGCTGGGGCAGGATCGGCTCAGGGACGGGCGTCGGCTTCGGTCCCGAGTCGGCGGGGCCCGGCCCTCGGGTCCCCGCTCTATCTGGGGCTGCGGGCCACTCGTGGCCGCAGCCTCCGCCGCGTCTCACACCGTCCCGCGCCGGACTCGCGCCGCCCCATGTCCCCGGGCCGAGGGCCCTGAGCTGCTCCGCGCCGCCCCCACCCGGCTCCGGCCGCCGCGCTGACAGGGACCCTGTCTCAGCGCCCGGGGCAGCTCCCCATCCCTCGGAGGCCCCCGCGCTTCTTCCGCAGTGGCACGGCGGCTCCTCCCCGACGCTCTGGTAGGCGGCGGCTCCCGCGAGGAGCGGGAGGTCTCGGCCCGGCCCGGAAGCCCGGCCCCCGAGCAGCGGCGGCGGCGGTGGCGGTGGAGGCTCGGTGCGCAGGGCCGTTCGCCCGGTCTCAGGGGCACTCGCGGGAGCGCGCCCAGGGTGGAGGGGGCCGCCGGCGGTGACGAGCCTTGCGACCGCTGCGGGCGGGCGCGCGCGCGGGTTCCGGTTCCGGTTCTGTCCCCTCGGCCCGGCGCGACTGGAGCGCGCCGAGCCGTCCCCTCCCCCGCCGACTTTTTTGGGCCCTTCTCCCTGGGACTTCGGGAAGCCGCTTCACCCGGGATCCCTCCGCTTCCCGGACTCTCCAAACTTGAGCAGATACTTCCGCTCAGTGCTGTCGCGGGGGATAGAGGGAAGCGAAAAAGTAGTTCTGTGTGGCGAAGCGGGCACTGCTGCCTTCTTGCCCCTCGAATGCTCTCGAGGTGCAGCCCACAGTGTACAATCCACCCGGGACAGCAGAGGAGCCATTCCACAGTCTCGAGGAGTTCACGTTTAGAGGTTCTTCGGAACTCCCGGGCTGGAAACTTTTATTCTTTAAGAGAATGTATTCGTTCCCGGTGTCAAATGCTTTTGATGACTGCGTGCGAGCCCAGGTCCACGGGCCCCCGACAGTGTTAGGCAAACCTGCGCGCGCGCGCACACACACACACACACACACACACACACACACAGGTTTTGGGGTGAGCCAATCACCTGGGGCACCTGCTGGCCTAGTCCCACAGCACGGAGGGGAAAGGGGTGGGGGGATGGCCAGAAGAGGCTGTGGAGAAAGGATCTGGGCCCACACTTAAGCCAGGAGTTCCTGATATAAATATTGCTTTTAGGCTGTTTTGCCTTGGCAAAATGAACTGTATTGTTTGCCAAATTGAGAACGCATGGTGCTTTCCACAGCAAGTTAATAAGCGTGTTGTGAAAAGAGATGGAAGAAGTAATACATCTGTCCGGTAAACAGCACAGCACGAGGGATCCCTTTGAAGAGTTCCCAAATGTTTTCTGGTTTCTCTTTCGATGGGGTAGAGACATTCAGCTAACCATGTAGTTTTCTGATTGAATAAATCTGTCCCTGAGGAAATGAGGGACCACGACACAATATAGTTCTCCAATTCTGCCTGTAAACATCAAGCGACTATTCCTTTTATACAATTATCTTCAGTCTCTTCTGAGCTTCAATCCGTGTAGGTGGGAAGAGACTTCGGCCATTTTGTGGAAATCAAATCTAATAAACAGTGGGTGTGGAAAGGAAATAATTACCTCTTAATAATGCTGTTTCTAAGTCATTCCACAACAGTTCGCGAAACGATCGGATCATCACCCCTGAATAGATGCATGAGCTCAAGGTGACGTTAGAATGGGGGGCAAAGGGGAAAAGATAAACAGAAGCCTGAAATGACTCTCTCGCTAGATTTTTTTTTTTTTAAGTTCGGGGCACAGCCAGCTAATTTTGTAATGTTTATTTTTGGAAAGAATAGAAGCAGATTGGAGTTCCAAGCCACTTTCCTAACGATCAGACCTGGACACGTTGCCATCTGCTGGTAAATCCCAACATGGCAATTCTAGCCTGAAGACTCCAACTTGTTTCTACCTATCGTTGGAAAGAGTTCCAAACATCCATCACTATAAACGAGATGTGAACCTTCTCCCCAAGCTTACTCGAGTTTTCTTGAGTGTGCTGTCCTCTTCTCCCTTGTCCTACTAATGTCACAATGCAAGTATCAAGCGAATGGGGGGGGGGGGTCTGATGACTCATCAAATCATGAATTTTAAAAATAAGTTCCCGTCTTCCTTTCCAGCCTGCCTCAATGCTTGAGCTTCAGGGGTGAGACAAACTGGGAACACTTCCTAGTTCACCTTCTCTTCCTTGCATACAAAACCTTTTGGCAAGCTGTTTTCAACATCTTTCCAAATTTTACAGCCCCAGCGTTCTAGCTGTGAGCAAAGGCGGCATTTTGCTGTGGGAAAGCTTTCAGAAGATGGTCAGCAGAGGACTGAATAACTACTGTTTCAATGATGAAAATCTCTAATCACTCACAAGGCTCTGATTTTATTTTTTAATATCCTGACAAAAGGCTCATTATAACTTCACCACTAAGAGTCTACCTATGGAATGCCTTCAGTAGAGCCAAGCAAACCAAGGTCCCTTCCCTAGGTCACACATAGCCCTTTACCTAGGAAAGTGGCACCAGTGACCCAATCCCTGGACATGCAGTTTCCAGTGGAACATCCTCGAGGCCACATTTATCCTCTTATTCACTGCTTCAATGTGCTTATGAAGGGCCTGCTGTACCCAGGACTGTTGTAAGCATCAGAAATCCACTGTCTAGCTGGTTATGGTAGCTTCCACCTTTACTCCCAGCACTTGAAAGGCTGAGGTAGGAGGATGACTTGTGAATTTGGAGGAAGGCTACATGGTGAGTTTCAGGCCAGCCTGTGCTACAGAGCAAAGCCCTGTCTCAAAAAGGGGGAGTAGGAATGAGGAGGTAGCTCAGTGGTAGAGTACTTGTCAAGCAGGCCTGAGACACTGGGGGTGGGGGAGCAACTGCTCAAACAGTTGGTAAAATCAGAATATTATTCCTCCACGTTTAGGCAAACTATTTTCTGCACTGATTGTGTGCTGATTGCTATCTTCCACATAAAAAATAGGAATGATTAATGCTAAAGAGCAGATTACTGTCAACATTTCTACAAGCCAGAGGCTTTTCTCCCTTGGTAAAACCGCAACAAAGATACGAAGGCAGACTCTGGGTTTATAGAAAGTTATTTTATTTCTATAAAATTTAGTACAAATCGTATTGAAATATAAATCCTTCTTGAGCAATATCAGGGATGATTACACAGTAATTCAAATGCAAATAAGTGTCCCCTTTTGTGTCTGGGGACACATCGCACACTAGTCTGCCCTTCATTTACCTGGGTTGTAAAAACAGGCAACCTCTTAACTGCTGAGTCATCTTCAAGAGGTTTTTAATCTCTGACTTTCCTCATAGTTACTAGTTAGACCATCAAGAAGAGCTGAAATGAGGAATTCCTCCCCACTTATCGCTCGTTCAGGTGCCTTGTTATCAAAAATAAATAAATAAATAAAAACCTACAGGCATTTGCTTGAGTTTGCCTCAAACAGAAAGATCTACAATCCTTTCCTTCTGAGGAGGGAGGGAGAAAGGAACCAGCATGAATTTGATTAAGCCTGCTCCCTGGTCTGGTCTGGAGCAGGTTACACGGGGCCAAAATACAAAAGCCAGTTTTGTTTTGTTTTTTTCTTTATGCCTATGTGCCAAGCCACTCTTATTGACTCTGCTTTTGCTGAAGTCAGCATTCCCCAGTTTCCAGTTCTGCCCACAGTTTTGCTGGAAAGGAACACACCACCACCAGGGATTGGGTAGAGTGCTTTGCCTCGCAAGCGCAAGGCCCTGGGTTCGGTCCTCAGCTCTGAAAAAGGAAAAAAAAAAAGACTTCTCAAAGGAACACACCAACATATCTATGACACAAATCAGAGAAAAGGAAGCATGGTGTTATCTGTCCAGAAAACAAAAACGAAAGCCCGACAGCTAAAAGATACCTCTTTAGCTACTTACTGTTAAAGAACCTTTCCATTTGCAAGAATGTCTACGTTTTCAACCTCCCTTGTGACTGGTTTTTGTAGGTAATGCTGCTCACTGGGTTAGTGTCCCCAGTGACTATAGAATGGGCTGACACTTCTCTCTGACCTTTAACCTTGCTTCTTCAGTAGCACCATCTCCTGGCTTACCACCTGAATTAACCAGTCACCATTGATCTAAATAATATAGGAAAGACAACAAATGCACAAACAGATAATACTTTTTTTTTTCCATTAAAGCCCTACATTGGAGCCAGGCATGGTGGCACAGGATTGTAATCCTAGCCCTGAGGAAGCTTAAGTGGAAAAATAGAGTTCAAGGCCAGCCTGAACTATACAAGCAAGACAGTGTCTCAGGAGAAGGGAAAAGGTGATTTAAGGGGGGGGGGGGGATCTAAAACAAAGAAAAAGTAAGAAAAGAAGGAGGTAGAGGAAGAAGAAACGAAGGGAGGAAGGGAGGAAGGGAGGAAGGGAGGAAGGGAGGAAGGGAGGAAGGAAGGAAGGAAGGAAGGAAGGAAGGAAGGAAGGAAGGAAGGAAGGAGCCTGAGGCTATCACATACATGAAAATCTTTGGTTCTAGTTTGCAGTATGTACCAGGAGCTGAAACCTGAACTCCATCTCAAGTACAGTGGAATCCACATGGTAAATCCCCGTGGAATTTAGCCATGGCCTCTCATGCCTAGCAGATTAATTCACAAAAGCCCTGAGAACTGGCATACTCTTCCTGGTCGGGCAGAACCCGTACAACTGGACCAAGTAAATCTAAATCTACCCACATCTCACTCATCTTGCATCTGAAGCACTAGCTCTACAGTTTCTGTGCACACAGAGTTAACACAGGAACCCTGAGCTGCTATCCTTGCAAAGGCCTGCTTGTAACGTTGGTGAGGGCTCCCACCAGAAACTGTTAAGATTGCCTCACTGTTCCTAAACTGTTTCTGAAACACTATGGCTTATGCCAAATGACCGCTTTGGGGGATCTGGAATGTTGCCTCACGCTACTTAGAAGCACATGACCTACTGCCATCAAAGTTTGGGACACCAAGTGTTTGATGACTTTCATGTGTGTTGTTGTGAATCACTCCTGTATATCCAAGCAAGAGACTAGAAGCGAGTGCTTAGATCCCATGAGCTTGGACAAAGGTTCTTTTCCCTTTGCTGAGTCTTCTCCGTATCCTTTCATCATTGCAGATGAAAGCCCTGAGTCTTCTTGATGAATCATGGAAGCCGAGGGTGTCCTTGGTAACCTCTGGCACAGTTAGTGAAGGGAGACGCAGTGAGAAGTTCCTGCCATTGTTAGCTTCACTCCCTCCTCTCTGTCCCTCTTGGCATAACAGCTCCCATTCACAGATACTTGAATGCCTGACCCATGCCCCTTCCTGAGAGTCCCTCCCTTTACATGGGATGAACATACTTAAAATGTCTCGTGGAAATCAGGAGTAAGTGTGGGGAAGGAGTTATTTCCAAAAGAACAAGAAACAGCACTGATTTGACTCAAGTTCTTTTCAGAGATGTCTGAATACCAAGGTCTCCAATGAACATGGGGACCCAAAAAACAAGTGACAGTGGTCATCACTAAACAGCTCTGCCCACTTGTCAATCATCACTGAGGGTGTACAAGTGCCACTACAGGAGTAGGTGTTTCAAGACTGCATATGCTTAGCCTGGAAAATGACTGAAGTCATAACCATACCTTTAGCCCTTTTTTGAAACCTAAGTGCTCGCTTTCTAAGCCCTATAAGCTTAGCTCTGTTTCTGACCCTGGTCCCATGACCAATTCAATCCAATCCACTGACTGGGGACAAGCCTTGACTAGTGTGTCTTGAGATGCCCATTGTGTCTTAGCTGCCGCTCTTCATTCCGTCTGCTTCTCCACGCATGGTACTTCTTGATGCTTTTCTTCCATGCAAAGCGCCAGATGCTAACCATGAAGCACCAAGACACAGCATACATCGCCACACCCCCAACCTTCACAAACCACTTGGGGGTGGGTGAGACCATTTCACAGAAAAGGAGATGAGCGCCCACACCAATCCTCACACCAGTGAACAGAGCCACAAAGAGGAAGTCCACCACATCCCCCGTGAAACTGTGATAGTGGCCAGTTTCCCGGAGAAACCATCGCATCTGGAGCAGCGGGTTGGTGATCTCACTTCCAAAGAGTACAGCATTGACCTCTGTGCCCGACTCCCCAAGTGCTAGGGCCATGATGATCCCCAGGATGCTCAGTGTGTGATGAGCCAGCATCAGGGGACCCTCGGACTGGAAATAGATGCACCAGCCCAAGTCGAAGATGAAGTAGCCCAAGGTAAGACACAGAACGTGAACTTGGAGAGGTGTGTTCGGTGAGCCTGAAACAGATCAAGACAGAAGACAACATGGCTGGGAACTGGGCCACCTGCCACTGTCTCTCAAATCTTTCTAAACCACTAGAGAACCCAAAAGCAGTGACAGGCTCGGGCTTTTTAAAAATGATAACATAGAACAAAACCTAAAATCTAGCCTTATGATCTCAGCACTTGGGTGGTGGAGGAAGGATCAGGGCAAGGCCAGTTTGGGCTACACGGGGAGTCAGGGCCAGTCTGGGTTATATGAGACCCCGTCTCCAAAAGACAAAGAAACAAACTTAGCATCTAAAATGGTGGCCTTTCTTGTTTTGCTTTTATTTTTGCTTTTTGAGATGGAGTCTTCCTGTTACTTACTCTCTAGTTAGGGCTGGCCTGGAACTTTTAACAGTCTCCCTGGCTCATCCCCCAAGGCTGTGGATTACAGACAGGCTCTACAGAATAAACTCAATGCAAGCCTGGGCAGTAAGACCCGGTCTCAGAAGACCATCAGGTAAAGTAATTAAATTGTAATGAAACCTCAAAGACTTCAATGAATGATTTGATTGTCCAACCACAGTATCCTTCCGATGGAAGAACATAAAATACTTACTTTGTGATTTCAGTGACTATTCTAACTCCCTCCTTTTTAACCAGTTATGGGTCTGTTTCCAGACCCTTGGGCCACTCTGTCATACATGTCATATTCATTTATCAACCTAGAGAATTAGGTTATTGGACACTGGCAGCTCTAACCCAAGTAAACTCCAGAGAGAACTTCCAAAGTAGAGTGTCCTCCTGTCCACGAACATGCGGTACAAAGACCCGACATATTTGAAATCACTAAGAACCCTCAAATAAAAGATAAAACTTAAGAATTTATTTCATTTCATTTTGATAGATTACAAATTTGAGGCCAGCTTGGGCTATAAAACAAGAACCTGCCTCAAAGGAGGAAAAAAAAATCAACAAAGTTGTACAAGCTTATGATCTGAGCTGCTCAGCAGGCTGAAGCAGGATTGTAAATTCAAGGCCAGCTTTGACTACAGAGTGGGTAACCAGGCCAGCCTAGTCAATTTAGTAAGACCCTCTCAAAAAACAAACAGCCAACCAAACATATAGATTGATAGATTTAAAAAAAAAGAAGAAAGAAAGAGAGAAAGAAAGAAAGAGAGAGAGAGAGAGAGAGGAGAGGAGAGGAGAGGAGAGGAGAGGAGAGGAGAGGAGAGGAGAGGAGAGGAGAGGAGAGGAGAGGAGAGGAGAGAAGAGAAGAGAAGAGAAGAGAAGAGAAGAGAAGAGAAGAGAAGAGAAGAGAAGAGAAGAGAAGAGAAGAGAAAAGAGATCAGGTTCACAGCCCAGTCAGTGATAGAACATTTGCCTAACATGTTCATAGCCCTACATTCAATCCCCAGTAACAAAAACAGACAAGAAAAGCAAAGAACTCTGGCAGCACAAAAGGGTTATGAAAAGCAGGACCTGAACCTACACAATCTCAAAGTTGACAATGAAGACTGCAGTACAAATTATTAGAATGGGAATTATTCTTCAATGTAACACAAATTTATCTTTTTTCAAGCCCCTAAATCATAAAACTCTTAGGAAAATATCTCTAATGCCCCTTCTACCTACCTGGGTGGGTAAAAGGCCAAGGGCCATCGATGAAGCCAATATAAGCAGACAGACCTATGGAGAGGACTCCGTGGGTGAAGGTCACCAGCCGACAGCTCCACTCACAGCTTCGGTGCTTGTTCAGGCAGCAGAAAGATGTATAGAGTGAGAGCCAGCCACCCAGGCTGCACAGCACCTGCACACAGAGACCTACTGCCATCCTATGACAGAGAGAACAAAACCAAGAGAACAAAGAATGTACCCCAAGAAACCAGAAGCCGCTCATTTTGTGCACATGCCCCAGTTGCTACTATAAAACAATATGATGACAGGCTACTGAAACGCTTCACTACATACGAATCCAAGACTTTTCTATGTAAATGTGGCTGCTTCGTTTATAACTCCAAGCCCAGTAGAGATTCGATGTTGGCACCTGATGAAAGCTGTGACCTGGAAACCAGCAACTCTCTTCTGAATCTTTAAGCGAACTCTATACTCAACTAAGGATGACCAAATATCTATCGATAATAACCTTTCAGAGATTACCTGCTTCAGACAGTGATACACGGTCTATGAAGCCCATGTATCTGGTAATGTGCTCACACTTCACGAGTTCCATTGCTAGCCAGGCATAGTGGTATGTGTCTATAATCCCAGCTACTCAGGAGGCTGAGTTGAGAGGATGTCAAATTTAAAGTCAGTTTAGTCTACATAGCAGGTTCAAGACCACCAGCCTGGGCTTCTTACAGAATGAATGAGAAAGGACTTGGGGTACAGCTCAGTGGTAGGGCACCTGCCTTTCACATGTGACACCTTAGGTCCAATCCCCAGGATCTCTCTCTCTCTCTCTCTCTCTCTCTCTCACACACACACACACACACACACACACACACACACACGCACGCACGCACGCACGCACGCACGCACGCATGCGCGCATGCACACAGGGGAGTGAAGAAAGCTCAGTTGGGAAACTTGAGAACCAGAGTTCCAGCTCCAAATCCATGTTAAAAAGCCAAGCCCGGCTGGTGAGATGGCTCAGTGGGTAAGAGCACCCGACTGCTCTTCCAAAGGTCCGGAGTTCAAATCCCAGCAACCACATGGTGGCTCACAAGCATCCGTAACGAGATCTGACGCCCTCTTCTGGTGTGTCTGAAGACAGCTAGTGTACTTACATATAATAAATAAATAAATCTTTAAAAAAAAAAAAAAAAAAAAAGCCAAGCCCGGCAGTGCATACTAGTAACCCCAGTGCTGGGGAGATAGAGACGGATGGATTCCTGTTGAGAAACTCTATCTCAAAAAAGCAAGGTAGACAGGGGCTGAGGAATATCACCAAAGGTTGACCTCGGGCCTCCATCCATATACGTGTGTGTTTGTGTGTGTGTGTAGCTGTGTGTGTGTATACACACACTCGCACACAAAGACGAAGCTCTCATTTATAAATAAATAAATATCACTTTGGTTTCTGCTAGAAGTCACATGACACCAGGCATTTTAATGTGGTTAAGCTGAAACTAAATTTGGCTGAGGTCTGGATTTGGGTCATAGGTTTATCAGTCAAAATCAAAACTTGAGGCAAATGTAAACAGAGAGCCAAGCAAAGACTCCAGACATCTTGGAAGGCATCCCAACTCTATTATTTATCAACAAGGAAGCAAAAGGATTTTTAAGTAAACGTTGAGATACAAAAATATCCTTAAGGCATGTATTCAGTTAAAAGTGAAGCAAAGTGGCTGGCAAATGCCAGTAATCCCAGCACTGGAGCCGCAGAGGCAGGAGGATCACCTAGAAGAGCAGAGCAGCCTGGTCAACACAGAGTTCCAGGCCTGATAGGGCTACACAGTAGCCCTTGTCTCAAAATGATAGATAGATAGATAGCCAGGTAGATAACTGGTAAAGGTAGAAAACTTACATTGTAGAATTTTTGCTGATACATTTAAACAATAATCAACACTGAGTTTCTTTAGACATGCAGAAGAGACTCCAAAAAGGACCAATATGTCCTTGTTAATATACATTATTTAGCTCCTCTGTTGAAAGTACAAATAAGAAAAGAAATCTCAAACACGTCCAGGACGCTTCTCATCTCTGCAGGAATTATCTGCATGACTGCACTTAACCGCTCACCCTTTTCTGACAAATGCAGACCAACACACCTCAATACACAAGCCACTCCCAGGAATGTTATCCAGAGAGGGCTCGGGCAAAGGGCAAGTTTTGTCCAGCTTTCATGAGAAATCAGGTACCTATTCAAGAAAACAGTAAGTGTCCATCAGAGACCAGTAAGTGGGGAAATCTTTTTAACCTGAAGAATGTGTTTAAACTAGAACTAGGGAACAGGGAAAAAAAGGTCAGTTCAGTTCTAAGACACATTTTCTGAAACTTCTAGGCCAATCTTCAGAGTAAAGGCCAGACATACAAAGTACCCGAGTGAAAAGCGCTGTCCCTCTTACTTCCTTTCAAAGGCCAGGGTCACTGGCCAGTAAGGCGGATCAGCTGATTGGGACTCGGCGATTAGTATTTTTAGAGTCCTCTTCTCTGAATCCTAATTCCCTGGCCCAAGAGAGAAAACAGTAGCCCATTTACAAACACTCCAACAAAAAAACAGGCATTTGTAAACGGCAGACACAGCTCTGTGACCTTGAGCCTTCGTGTCTGGTGTGGAGTCTGGGAGGTTCCCAGGCCCTCGAAGCTCCGTACCCGGGCTCCCCCATCCCAGAGAGCCGCGGCCCTGGGCGGGCGTCTGGCTCCGGGCCTCGGGAGAGCTGCAGCCGGGGGCTCCCAGCCAGCAGCAAGGTCGCATCCCGGAGGGTGGCGGGGGAGTGCCCAACTGCTCGACCACGCCCGACTTCTAACCCGGAACGTCCCATCCTGAACCGTTATCTAGGCATCCAGACGGGTGCCCAAAGCTTGGCATAGAGAGGCCCCGGCACCCCGGGGCAGAGGAGCCCGCGCGCACCTGGCCGCCCGCCCGCTCCTTCCCCGTCTGCGCCAAGGGCAGACCGGTGTCCATCCCTCCGGCGAACGCTGTTACCTGGCGGAGCGCACCGGGAAGCCTCCGGCGCCCGGGCGCCCACAGCCCAGGGCTCGGATCACGGCGACAGGAAGCTGTAGAGGGAGGGGGAGACGAGTCTGTGACGGCGGAGGAGGAGGAGCCGGGGGTCTAGGGGCACCTGCTGGCTGGGAGGACAGAACGCAGAATGGATGCTGGGCCAAGGAAGGAAGCGGAATGGAGGGTCCTCCTTTGGATAGGGAAGAGAAGGATGATCTGCTGCGCTTGTTTGTTGTCTGTTTAATCATTTGTAGGGCTGTCTATGTAGAGAGTGTAGCTTTTTAGTGGTGGAACGTTAGACTAAGGCATAAGGCCCTGGATTCAACCCCTGGTACTCTATCTCGATAAATCCTGATCTACTCTGCAGTCTGTGAGATGGAACAGGCTCTTCACTAAGGATGTACTGCGCACCTACTCAGACCGTCTTTGATCTCCCACTTAAATCTGAATAGTGAAACAAGCACACTGAGTGTCAGAAAAGTACTTAGGCCTGGGAATTACGTTGATCTCTTTTTAGCACTGTCCTTAACTAGGCGTAAACATAAAGTTTAAAAGTAAGGGGTTGGAAAGATGGCTCAACAATTAAGAGCCTTGGCTGCTCTTACACGGGACTAGAAGTCCCTGTCCTGAACCCATGCACACAACTGTCTTTAACGCTAGCTCTGAAGATCCGACGCCCTCTTCTAGACTCTAGTGACACCACACCCATGTGTGCACATACTTGCAGACCAACACATACACTTTTTAAAAGTTAATTCTACTTAGTATGCAGCTGGGCAAGTTAAGTCTATGCCTACTTCCTCATCCACAGAATGGGGCGTGAAATGCCTCTCTCATAGATTATTATCAAAATTCAAAAAGGTTACATTAATAAGTACGTAGAACAATAAGCATGTGGAAGTCCATATAAATATCATCTATTATCTTTATTTAACTTTAAAATATTTTCCCCAAATACTGGGATTAAACCAGAGGCCCCTGGCAGGCTAGACAAATGCTCTACCACTAAGCAGTATTCCCAGGTCTTTATTTTACTTTTGGACAAATTGTTGATTCTCTCTCGGTCTGAGGATAGTGAGTTTGAAGTATGAGCATAATGTTGTGCTATATGCCTGTAATCTCAGCATCTGGGAGGCTGAGGTAGGATAATTGTAGATTAGAAGCTAGCCTGCATACTTTGTCTCAAAATTAAAACACACACAACCGGGGGTGGGGCTCAACTACAATAATGAGGTGGGTGAAGTGGGGAGCTTGTTGATCAAGGCTGACAATGATGGGGTGCTAAGGAGCCCAGAAGTGAAACTCTTTAGAAGAGATGTGTTTAGACAATATGTAAGAGCCGGGCGTGGTGGCGCTCGCCTTTAATCCCAGAACTCGGGAGGCAGGCAGATTTCTGAGTTCAAGGCCAGCCTGGTCTCCATAGTGAGTTCCAGAACAGACAGGGCTATACAGAGAAACCCTGTCTCAAAAAAACAAAAACAAAAACAAAAACAAAAAACGCCAGGCGGTGGTGGTGAATGCCTTTAATTCCAGCACTTGGGAGGCAGAGGCAGGTGGATTTCTGAGTTCGAGGCCAGCCTGGTCTACTGAGTGAGTTCCAGGACAGCCAGAGAAACCCTGTCTCAAAAGGAAAAAAAAAAAAAAAAAAAAAAAAAGACAATGTGTAAGAACTGTAAATGTTCTCATTTTGGTCATTTATTGCACTAACCCTTCAAAAGGTAAGGATGACACTGTTTTCGCCTGTTTCCCTAGAATCTAGTATGGTAGCTGTATAATGAAGGTTTGTTGGTGGAATTAATGAAGGAGTAACTCAGTTGAGAAGGTTCACACCTGTAACCGCAGCACTCAGGAGGTGGAAGCAGGAAGATTAGGAACTCAATGGCATTCTCTGCTACATAGCAAATTCAAACCAGTCTGGGCTACAGGAAACCTCCCTCAAAAAGGAAGAGAAACCAAAATTAATAGAAAAAAATGTATTTGAAGCAGCACAGGTGACTTCCAAAGCACTATTGATTTCAAAACGCCCGTGTACAGACTACATCTTAATTATTGTGATTGGTAGGTCTGATGTGGGACAGGAAAAGTGTGTTTTTAAATCTGCCTGGGTTCATTCAGAGGATTAGTCACACTTAAGAGCCAGAGAATCTCAGCTGTCTTAATGGCAGTGCCAGGTATCTGGCCCAGGTTATCTCCTTCAGTGGCGAAGAGGAAGCCTGCAGTGTTCTGAGCAAGACAATCATATCGCTATGCTCTCCCAGTTTTCACAGTTCGGTGTGTGGTCTGGGACCAGAGAAAGATCACCAACAAAATCAACGTCTGCCAGACACACACAACCCCAGAACCTAACTCTGGATGTACTTTGAAATCTGCATTTTTTTTTTTAACAGTGATCCTCTGGCAGTGCTGAACATTGAACCTAGGGCTTGGACATACTAGGTGTGCCACTGAGCCACTATAGCCAAGCCTTGGGCAGCGATTCACGATCCCTCAAAATAGAACTATTTATAAATTGCTTTTTAAATAAATACCAGTGTCAAACACACCAAAACAAGAAAATCCAAATGTCAGTGTGGACATCAATTGCTGGTAGCTCCCCAGGTGATTCCGGTTGGCTACTAAAGTCAAGCACAGGTGCTCCGGAGGCATTCAGCTAAAATCAGTTAAAATCGGCGTGAGGGTGATTGGAGAAGACCTGTTAGAAGCATCCTGAGACAGGCCAGATAGCAGTGAGATCCAAGACATAGTGGGACTGTAAGCAACCCCAACTCTTTGTTTGGTTTTGCTTCAAAATTTTGTTTTCATTCCAGTCTGTTGAGCTGGGACTTTCTTCTTGCTGCCCCTGTGTTCCACAAAAGAATGGACTATCAAGGACTTAAGGAGTCTACAGGTTCCAGTCTGGAAGGTGTCTTTTCTTCTAAGGACAATGGACCTTTATGTAAAAGTGCTGGGGTTTGCCAGTCATGGTGGCGCACGTCTTTAATCCCAGCACTTGGGAGGCAGAGGCAAGCGGATTTCTGAGTTTGAGGCCAGCCTGGTCTACAAAGTGAGTTCCAGGACAGCCAGGGCTATACAGAGAAACCCTGTCTCGAAAAACCAAAAAAAAAAAAAAAAAAAAAAAAAAAAAAAAAAAAAAAGTGCTGGGGTTCTGAAATTATTTGAAGCTTCATTATTTGAAATGAAAAGGTACTGATTTGCCTTTTTAAAAGATTTCTTATGTTTATACGGGTGTTTTGCCTGCAGGTATTTCTGTCCACTGTATTCATTCCTGCAGAGCAGAGGGTGGAGTCAGGTCCTCTGGAACTGGAGTTACAGATAGTTCTGAGATGACATGTGGTATTAGAAATCAAACCTGGGGGCTGGAGATATGGCTAGGAGTGAAGAGCACTGACTGCTCTTCTGGAGGTCCTGAGTTCAATTCCCAGCAACCACATGGTGGCTCACAACCATCTGTAACAGGGAACTGATGCCCTCTTCTTGTGTGTCTGAAGATAGCAACATTGTACTCATATACATGAAATAAATAAATAGGAAGAAAGAAAGAAACCAAACCAGGGTCCTCTACAAGAGCAGCCAGTGTTCTTAACCTACTGAGCCATCTCTCCAGCCCCCTAAAGTATGTTAATTTGTCTTTAGTCTACCTCTGCTCTCCCAAATCAGTGGTGCCCCCCACCCTTAGGATAAGCAGAGGTCAGAGCTTTCCACTAAGAACAGCACAAGGACAATAATGACTACAGATGACATTTGTAAAATGTTGTCATATGCACAAGCCATTGCTACAAGTCCTTTGACATGATTGTTTATGTAGGCTAGAGTCTACCTTACAGTCCCAATTTACAGTTGAGGAATTAAGGCACAAAGCTGTCCAAAGGTCCCGAGGTGACACACTTGGTAGAAAGGAGTTGGGCATGAACACAGACATGATGAGAGGGGATGTGCTGAAATATGGTACCTGGAGTCAGTGTGGTAGCACAGGAATATCAGAAGTTCAAGGCCATTCTCAACTACACAGTGAGTTATTTCCAGCTTAGACCAGCTGGACCAATTCATAAGTTACAGTGTTTTTATTGTACATAGAAAGTTCTCTTGGGCTGGAGAGGTGGCTCAGTGGCTAAGAGCACCGACAGCTTTTCCAGATGTCCTGAGTTCAATTCCCATTAACCACATGATGGCTCATAACCGTCTGTAATAGGATCAAGTGCCCTCTTCTGGTGTGTCTGAAGACAGTGACAGCATATTCACATACATATGATAAATAGATCTTTAGGAAGGAAGGAAGAAAGAAAGAAAGAAAGAAAGAAAGAAAGAAAGAAAGAAAGAAAGAGGAAGAAAGAAAGTTAGTTAGTTAGTTCTCTGATCTTATCCAGACCTCATTTCAAACAATCAAAAAGCAACATTAATGACAACCACCAATACAAGAGAAAAAAAGGAAGTTGTCTCTGCTTGACTATTGCTCCCCACAGGTGTGTACTACATTCACAGTCACTTTCTCGGTGAAGGGCTTCCTAAACTGTCACACACATACATACACACACATCTCCAGCCCCTGTTTATGTATTTTCTAACTGATGAAATTATATTTATAGCAAAAAAATTGTCCTAAAATAAATTAATAAACTTAATGTTTTTTCTACTGGAAATGCTTGACTTATATACAATATATAAAATGCAGGGTGTCTTGTAAGAGTTTCTGCTGAAAGGGGGTTTTGAGTAAATAGGCTTACAATTTCCTAGTTTAGATTCCCTGTGTGAAACAGTATTTGAGACAAGGTCTAACTCAAACCCTTTGAGCTCACTATTATAGCCAAGACTGGCTTTGAACTCCTGAGTCCCATTGCTTCAGTCTCCAAGAATGCCATGATCACAGGCAAATGCTGCCATGCCTGGCTTTAAAACTCTTAGCTGCTCTATTATGTGCATGTATCAATGATAGTCATTAGAGACATCAGAGAATAGAACAATCCAGGGAGACAGAGGCATCCCAGAGATATGCCAGAGTGTCCATGTCAGAGGCTCCTGAGCCTGGACGCTTTGGGGGCTAGAGGCAGGTTTCCTGACTCAAAGTGTCTCCTGAGCTGGACCCATAGTTCTTCCTTTGCCTTAGAGGGTAGTCATGGTGGCACTGGCTTGTAATCCTACTACTTGATTTCTCAGTAGCATGGGTCATCCTGATCTACAAAGAGTGGTGTACCAGGCTAACCTGTGCCACAAGGGATCCAAAAAACAACAACAACAACAACAACAACAACAACAAAAAAAACCACAAATAAAAGAACAGGCAGAGTCTGAGCTACATTGTAGTACTAGGCCATCTAAAGGCAAGACTCTTCTGTAAATAAACAGGCAGGCAGGGAGGCAGATAGACAGACAGACAGATTCTTTGCACTTCCACCCTGGCTGAATTTGCTCTTTTTTTTTAAATAAGTTTGAAATCCTTTTTTTTTTAAAGATTTATTTATTTATTATATGTAAGTACACTGTAGCTGTCTTCAGACACTCCAGAAGAGGGTGTCAGATCTTGTTACAGATGGTTGTGAGCCACCATGTGGTTGCTGGGATTTGAACTCTAGACCTTTGGAAGAACAGTCGGGTGCTCTTACCCACTGAGCCATCTCACCAGCCCCCTGAATTTGCTCTTAGGTGCTGTCTCTTAGATGTTCCTAGATGAAACAGCTACACACACACACAAACACACACAATCCCACCTTCCATTAAACTTCTTTGGAATTATGAATTTTTACAGAATCCTGCAGCTATGAATGCCAAGCCCATGCCCACCCGTAAGTTTGCTTCTGCTCAGCAAATAGGCAGTGAGTTAGAGGCTAGACAAAGCTAGCTCTAACTCACAGTAATCCACCTATCTTTGACTCCCAAGCCCACCACCACCACTGTTTATTTTTTTATACAAAATATGGACCAATGGGTGAAAGCCAGAGTTTTGGATGGTGCAGGAAATGGTTTTCAATACCTACCAGGGCAGGGTGCCAAGGGTCAGGAAAGGGTCAGCTCTGACCTGTCAGCAGCATTCATGATGTACAGTGATAGGCACGGATATTTTTGTATTGGCAGTGTGTACTTTCATTAGACATTTAAATCTCTGCTGAGAACCCTTCTGCTGTCTCTCTGCTGCCCCCCACATGCACTAGCCTGGAACTCCTAGGCTCAACCAACCTTCCTACCTCAGCCTCATGTATGATTGGTTGTCTGGTTGGTTGGTTGGTTGGTTGGTTTGGTTTGGTTTTTTGAGACACTGTTTCTTTGTCTGGATGTCCTAGACTCCTGGTGATTTGTGTGTAGGTTTCCCATGGCGGGTGTTATTATTATTTGCAATAAATGTTTGATCCTATGATGGCTATTGATTTGCAAATTGATTGGGTTTTGAGACATCGGAGACACTGGCAAGGCACACCGCTGTCTGTAGTAATGTTTTCAGAGGAGGTCATGAGGGCTGAGACCTAAGAAATGAAATAATCTGATAGAATCATAAAGCGATGGCATTAGTGGGGGGATGGCGCTACTCAAGGGAGGAAGGTCTTTGAGGCTATCTAGCTGTCTCTCCTTCCTGCAAATCCTTTGTAGTTTCCTCTCTGCAGATGCTGAGAGTTTCTTCACTCTGACTTGCCCTTCCAGCTGTGATAGGCACCTTGGAACCATAAGCTAAAAGAAATCTTTCCTGCCTCAAGTTCTCCTGTCAGGCATTTTGTTCACAGCCATGTGAAAGTAACACAAACCTGGACCCCCGTTTCTCCTCACCAGCAGTTACAGCTGTTTCTTCCCCACAGCTCAATGTTTCTTTTAGGAATTACAACTAATTAACTTTTTTAATTAAGCTGGGTGACTGGTGGTGGTAGCTTCCAGGACTGTGATTCTAGCATTTAAGAGGCTGAGGCAGGAGGATTGCAATGAGTTTAAGGTCAACATGGCGAAATAATGGGCTTGAGAACAGCCTGGGATACAGAGTGAGACCCTACCTCAAACAACAACAAAAATCCTACCACCAACAAAAATTAACCTAGCAAAAAGCTCAACAATAGCTTCCCTACTCTTCAACTGTCTTGCTGTATGAAAGATGCCCTCTCAAGCCGATATATACATGGCTTTCCATGAAATTGTCCTTTGTTAAGCAGCTTTTGATTTCCATTGTAAATCACGACAACAGAATAGTCAATATTAAGGATATGTGAGATAGATTAGCCTTGGCATCTTCAAGTGACATGACCTGAAATATTCATCACACTTCCCTCCTATAAAATGAGGAACCATCTTTCACCTACTCACTTCCCAAAGCAGGTCTGTCCCACAGGGTAGGAATGTTGAGTTATTTGGGGCCATCCCGAGAACCCACTTCATGCCCCAAATGGAACTATTTCCCATCCATTCCCATCTTCACATCCTCCACTCCCCACCCCCCACACAAAGGCATAAAACACTCCTCTGAACATCTCTTATTAACAGTGGAATACTTTATGTCATTGCTGTACAAATATATTTAGAAACAGAGAGATTCCTTTGAGTCTCAACAGTTTCCTGGATATTCAGTCTTTAGGAAAAAAAAAAAAAAAAAGGTACCATTTCTGGGATGGCTTTCATGTGACAGCTTTACATACAGATCCACAGAAGGAGACTCCACATATAAGGTTCCCCCCAAGTCAACAGAACCCCAGCTCACGGGGGAACTCTGTGGGGTATTACACACTTTGGTATCCCCCTTCCTTTTCTAATGGAAGATAAAATAATATAGAAACATCTTCAAAGTTCACACCTGAGTTAAACATCTTGCTGGAAATTACACATTAAAGAAAGGTCATGGTGCAGAATAGGAAAGGACTATGTACAAGAACGCAGCCATCACTTTTCTGTGGCCAGGAGAAAGGAGAGGGGACCGGACAAGGAGACCCACAGGGAGCAGAGAAAAGACAATGTCCTGGAATTTGGGTACATGTGGGTAACAGAGGAGTACCTGTGGATGGAACAACATGGCCAGAGGGTAGCTCAGCCATTTGTAGAGAGGAAGGGACTTTGTAGGACCCAGGAATAGACAGATTTGGTTGTAGAAAAGGGAGTAAGGGCTGAAAGAAAATTGGGCAAAAATGGAGATTCCATGGGAAAACTGTGCTAATTTAACAAGATAAGGCTTTGGTGGAGACGTGAGATTTCAGTCTTTCCATAGAATTTGGGATCTGTTCGGGATTGTGGCTGAGGTCAGAGTCAAAGCCATAATCTACCCTTCTTGCAGTTTGGCACACCGAGCAAAAGGCTGTCCTAGAAGCCCATGGGTGAGCTGAAAACTAACAATGGCAGAATGCCCTTTCTCCAAGAGGTCAAGCCACCAGGAGAGCATGGAGGGGGCCCCAAGGCAGGCGAACACAGTAAACTCCCAGCGGGGTGATGAAGAGCCCAAGGCAAGAGTGCGGCCTTTGGTCACAGTTAGGTTCTCCGAAAGCTCTGGATCCAGGAGAAGGCAAGACTATGGGTTTGCTCTTCAGCAGTGGCCATTGCTCCCATTCTTCTCAAAGTGTCTGTCCCTATGTGGAAGGCACGACTCTCTTCCTCCTTTTGGGAACTAGGGGCCAGGTGGAAAGGGAGGAAGTTTTTGGTCTCAGTGGAGGTAGGTAGGATGATTCCAACGGTACCATGATCTAGAAGGAAGAGAAAACCAGGCCAGACTGAGTTACAAACCTGACAGAGAGGAACAGAGAGATGACAGCTAAACAGGCAGGCAGGGAGATCCTTAATGGGTGAGGGAGACATCCTGGAAGAGAGTAATGGATGCACAACCTTGTGAACTTGATGGTGTAGGAATCGTATTTTCAATATGAAACTACTGAAATTATTTGGGTCTCTTCACCCCCAGAAATTCTGACTTTCTAGTTATGAAACATCTAGATAATAGAAGCTAGATGTCTTGCCAAACTGACTGGATTTGGACGAGTGGATTCATCTCAAGTGCATAATCTATCACTCAACTTGGTTTGTTTGTGTGTTTAAAAAAGTCTCACAGATCCAATGGTGGCACATGCCTTGAATCTCAATACTTGGGAGGCAGAGGCAGGCAGATCTCTGAGTTTAAGACCAGACTGTTCTACACAGTGAGTTTCAGGACAGCCAGGGCTACACAGAGAAACCCTATCTCAGAAAAATAACAGCAACAAAACAAAAAAGACAGTGTGATGGTTTGTATATGCCCAGCCCAGGGAGTGGCACTATTAGAAGGTGTGGCCCTGTTGGGAGTGTGGCCTTGTTGGAGTAGGTCTATCACTGTGGGTGTGAGCTTTAAAACCCTCATTTTAGCTGCCTGAAAGTGAGTATTCTGCTAGCAGCCTTCAGATGAAGATGTAGCACTCTCGGCTACACTCTCCTGCACCAATGCCTGCCTGGATGCTGCCATGTTCCTGCCTTGATGATAATGGACCTTTGAACCTGAAAACCAGCCCCAATTAAATATTGTGCTTATAAGAGTTGCCTTGGTCATGGTATCTGTTCACAGCAATAAAATCCTAAGACAGACAGGGTCTCATTATGTTTAAAACAGGCTGCCTCCAAATTCATGGTCTTCCTGCCTCAGACTCCTATATACTGGGATTACAAGTATGTACCACAATGACCAAATTTCTTTTTTAAAACAATGTATGTGTGTGCATCTGTGTGGCTGTTAGACTAGGTTTGGGCCCCCTTAGACTCATGTGTTTGAATACTTGGTTCATAGAGAGTGGCACTATTAGGAAATTTAGCCTTGTTAGAGTAGGTGTGGCCTTTGGAGAAAGCATATTACTGTAGGACTGGGCTTTGAGCCCTCATACACGTTCAAACTATGCCCAGTGTGGTGCACAGTCTCTCTTTGCTGCCTTGGGTTGAAGATATAGAACTCTCAGCTCCTTCCCCCAGCCCCATGCCTGCCTGGACACTGCTGTGTTTCCCACCATGATGATAATGAACTAAACCTCTGGAACTGTATGTAAGTCAGCCCCAGTTAAATGTTTTCCTTTATAAGAGTTGCCTTGGTCTCTTCAAAGCAAAAAAAACCTTAAGATAATCTGTGTGCACACATATGGAGGCCAGAGGGCAACCTTGGGTGTGATCTTTAGGCATGCTACCCACTTTATTGAAGACAGGCTCTTTCAGTGGCCAGAAACTCAGAGGCTTCTTGCCTGGCTCTTACCCCAGCTCTGACACTGGGATCACAAGCACACAGCCACACCTGGCTGTAGTGCTGGTGTTTAGACTCAGCCTTCATGCTTGCAAGGCACCCACTTTGCCAACTAGACTATGTGCCCCAGCCCCCACACCTCTGCCTTCTTCTGCACCTGAGAAGGTTCTCATGGCATCCCTTCTAAGGACACTTTTTCTAGTAGTCACCTAGGGAGCTAAGGCCCGTTATACCTGAAGACTCCCAGGTATAACTGGGAGACAGGACTTGACAGCACTTCTTTGTCTCCCTGTTCCAGCCACACCTGAAGGCCAGAGTTGGTCAACTTCTGAGCTCCAGACTCAGGTCAGAATGTCCTGTGACCTAAGTTCTTGGTAGGGAGTGCTCCTGAGGCCAGCGAAGGACCTGATCATTTCTCATGTGAGCATTTGGAAATTTCCACCATCGAAGTGAGGATGGAAATTTTGGCTTTGTTGATATCAGCCCTTGCCAGGACTGCTCACTGGCTACAGCTTCTTTTTAAATCCTTGATCCCTGGGGGATGCAGTCCAGTCTCCCTCCTCCATCGATCTCCACTGCTACCCCACTTTCTGTTTCCAGTTCTCGCCTGTGGCACTGGCCCAGCTCCTCACATGCCCCTGAGCCTGCCAGATGCTTCCTCGCTGCCCTCTACTTACCCCGAGGAGTTAAAGCTGGAGGAGGAGGAGGAGTTCATTGCTGCTTTGGAGTTATTTTGAGATGCTGTGGGGCTGCTGGCATGGAGTCCTGAACCAGGAGACGAAGGCCTGCTGTTGTTCCCAGGGGAACAGGATGACGTTACTAAGGACAAAGAGAGACAAAAACAAGGCCAAAATAATGCTGCTGGGTCTGGGGACCTTCATGACACAGCCCTTCCAACACACGATTTCCTGATGGAATCCCCATAGGGCATGCCACCCCCGCCCATCTGCCCACCTTCCACCAAGTCAATAGCAAGGCCCACCCATCAGCCCATCCTTGGTGGGGCGCTCATTTCAAGTGCTCTCTGCAGCCCAGGCCCTCAGAGTAGTGTGGCTGGTTCTGGCAGTCCAAGACTTGCCAAATGCAGAGGACAGATGCCAAAAATCATCCTACTGTGAGACACACCCTGGGCGGGAGGGGAAAAGACTATGAAGCTTAGGAAAGGAAGAGGCATGGGAGAAAGCTAACCTGAGAGCAGAGGGACCTGCCAGAACCTCGCATTCACTGACTCCACAAAGAAGACACACGAGGCCCCCTTCAAGGGGACCCAAGCCCCCTCTGGGCCTGCCCTGGCCCACCCCAAAGCTCATTTTTATCCTCTGTAAAATGCTGGCTTTGGACTAAGTAGATATTCCTTGACCTGAGAACCCCAACATGTGTTTCATGGATAGAGTGCCATATATTTTACTTGTCAAACTAAGATTTAAAAAAAAAGGAGGGGGGCATATTGAGATGCACCCCACCATTTGAGGCAACTACTGGTGATTCTACAAAATAGCTGGGCATATGGCCACCTCACTAAGCTCTTTGAAACACTACAGGTGCTTATGGAAAAGTAGACCCCTGGGGCTGGAGAGATGGCTCAGCGGTGAAGAGCACTGACTGCTCTTCTGAAGGGCCTGAGTTCAACCACATGGTGGCTCAAACCACCCATAATGAGATCTGATACCCTCTTCTGGTGGGTCTGAAGACAGCTACAGTGTACTTTTTTATAATAATAACTAAATCTTTGGGCCAGAGCAAGTGAGGCTGACTGGAGTGAGCAGAGGTCCTAAATTCAACTCCCAGCAATCACATGTAACCTCACAACCATCTATCTGTAAAGCTACAGTATACTCATATACATAAAAATAAATATTTTTTCAAGATTCAGACACACACCAGAAGAGTGCATCGGACCCCATTACAGATGGTTGTGAGCTACCATGTGGTTGCTGGGAATTGAATTCAGAGCCCTGTTCTTTTCTATTCTGATTTCTAATGTCTTTTGAGATACACCGAGGGAATCCTGATTTAGGTTGAGTGGCTTTGTTTCCTTTGAGACAAGGTTTCTCTAGGTAGCTCTGGCTGTTCTGGAACTTACTTTGTGTACCAGGTTGGCCTTGAACACCCCCCCCCCCCGCCCCCTTGACTCCCAAGGGCTGGGATTAAAGGATTGTCCACCACTCCCCGGTCCTTTCAGTTTTAATATGTTATTTCGATTAATTGTAGTGTCTGGAAACCTCATTTGAAAGCTCACCTGTTCCAGGCATGGTGCTGTGGACAGGAGGGACTGAGAGGGGGCCCAGAGACCCTGAGGGAGAGACCTGAAAAAACAAGAGAGGCTTGTGAGTGTCCGTGCGACACCCTGCTTCTTCTCTCGGGACACTGGGCTAAAGGCTGCAGAGAGCAGTCTGCCTTCCTTGATGACCTCCTACTCCAAAATTTTCACCTTGTACTTCATAGGAAGACCTGTGGACCACGATGTACCAGACCCACTTCCGGCCTGCTGCGGAAGCTCCCTGGTACAGACACAGACTACTCCCTCTTCTGCTAAGGGCCCTGGCAAAGTTTCTCTGGTACTGCCAGGCTGAAGGCTTGCCGGGGTGCCCTGGCCGTAAGAGGAGCAAGCCTATGAGGTCCTTGTTCTCACAGATGCTGCTGGCTGCCTGCTCCATTTCCACTTTCAACACTTGGGAGACTGAGGCAGGAGATGGCTGTGAGTTCTGAGTCAGCTACTGCTACATAACATGACCCTGTCCGAGGGAGGGGGCGGAGGGAGGCAAAGAGGGGGAGGGGAGGGAGGGAAGGGGGAAGGGAGGGGAGGGGAGGAGAGGGGGAGTGGGGGAGGCAGACAGGCAGGCAGAGATTTAAAGTGCTTGACTCTCAAGCCTGAGGGCCAGAGATCAAATGTCCAACACCCATGTAAAAGCTAGGTACAACAGTCATAGCCTGTAATCCCATGCTGGGAAGACAAAGACAAGAGGATCCAGTGTGGCCAAACCAGGGAGCACCAGGCTCAGGGAAGGAACCTATCTCAAAAAACAACAACAACAACAACAACAAAAAAACAGATGAAAAGCAATTGAGGAAGATATTCAACAACTCACACACACACATGTACACACACACACACACACACACACACACACACACACACATACACACATGTACACACACACGGGAGATGCACAAAGTTTAATCTCCTGTTCAGGAACCTACCCCTCACTATGATTATCCAAAACAGCCTAGCACAAGAATAACAAGGAACAGACAGACAGAGGTGTGAGACCTGGCTCTGCCATTCACCATCTGCGTGACTATGAGTAAGTTATCAACCCCAGGGAGGCTTGGTTCTCTCATCTGTGAAACAGCAGCAGCACCTCCCTGATATTTCTTTTAATTAAGATTTAATGAGATAACGTCTATAAAGCTTTCAACCCTGCAGCTGGCAAAGAGCACCAGCTTGTTCAATGCTGGCTCCCTCACTCACGCTATGGACTCCTGCTTATCTCTAGATGTTCTTTTAGCTCCACTTTTGAGCTGAGGTCTGCAGAATTTTAACTCTTTTGACCTTTCTCATGTAGCCCAGGAAGCTCTGAGCAGCATCTTCATAGGACGCGGATGTAGAGACTCTACTTAGGGAGCTGCCATCTGCTAAGGTCCTCCCCTCCTCTGGAATAGCCCCTCCAACAGGATGTAGCATGTTCTCGGTGACCCTCCTCCACGCTTCCACTAACCTTTTACAATGTGCTTGCTCAGTGGGCAAGGCTATGAGGAGTAGAGGCATGAGTGGGACAGTTTGGGAGGAGCAGCAGAGTGGTGAGAGATGCTATCAGTCACCTCCTCTCCTCTCCTCCCCTCCCAGATGCCACACCCAAGAAATTGGTTGTTTTCAAATAGATAATAAGGTAGGCAGTCACTGTCATTAGCTCCTTCCATTTCCAGGTAAAGACAGGCTATGCATATGTAAGCATGCATATGGAGGGTCACTTACTTTAAACAAGATTTTCCTTTTCTTTACATGTGGTAGCAAATGGTGCCAACCTGATCTGTGCAATCGTGTGTTGCCTGTGTGCTGCTGTGACAGAGCCTGCTTTCTTGTGCATGTTAAGCCGGTGTTATGCCACTGAGCTATGTACGTCTCCCAAATCACTTTAAAACTTTGTTCATTTTTTAAAAAAGTTTTTATTTTTAATCATGTGCATGTGGGGGAGGGGAGGTGTGTGCATGTGACTGCAACACCCATGGAGGCCAGAAGAGGGCACTGGATCCTCTGCAGCAGATAGCTGGGAGCAGAAGTGGGTGTTAGAAACTGAACCCAGGCCCTTTGGAAGAGCAGTATGAGCTCTAACCACTGAGCCATCTCTGGGATTGCTTTGTATCAGAAACAAAGGACACCAGTTTTATTCCATCATAAGGATGGGAGCTGGAGAGATAGCTCAGCAGTTAAGAGCAGTGTCTGCTCTTCTAGAGATCATGAGTTCAATTCCCAGAAATCACCTGGTAGCTCAGAATCAGTCTATACTGGAATCTGATGCCCTCTTCGGGCATGCAGGTGTATACATGCAGATACAGCACTTATATACATAAATAAATAAATAAATAAATAAATAAATAAATAAATAAATAAATGGTTTTTTTTAAGCTTGTCAAAAAAAAAAAAAGATATGAGAAAAAAGACAGGATCAGAAGAGCTTACTCTCTTGTGATATCTAGTATGGAACTTTGTCTTCCAGACATGATATTATGTTGAAATTCTTTGTTCTCCAAAACGATTTATTTAGATTTCTGTGTATGGGTATTTTGCTTGCATGTATGTCTGTGCACCATGTGAATGCCTGGTGCCTGCAGAGGCCAGAAGACAGCACAGGACGCCCTGGACAGTTTTAAGCTGCTATGTGGGTGCTGGGGATCAAACCCAGATTCCTCTGGAAACCAGCCAGCCAGTGCTGTTAACTGCTAAGCCACCTCCGCAGCCTGGGGCTAACAGCACGGCTGTTCCTTCTGCCTGTAGAACTCCTCTTGCTAACTCACCACGTCCTTCAAGCAAATCACAGGCTCCGCACTTGTGGCAGCCATGCTGACCTGAGTGCCTTCTATCTGCATCCCCATGATGCTCGTGTGCGACTCCTGCACAGCTCTCACACGTGCTTAGTTCCACTTCCATGCCTTCTCAGGCTCTTCCTCCTCGGCTTCTTGCTTCCCATTGGCTGATGTCACCCAGCTTTGGAAGAGGCCCTTTTCTCTTTCTTCACCCCATACAAATTCCGTAATGGAGCTTCTCCTCACTCAGGACTTCAACTGCCACCCATGTGCTTGTGACACCCCCAATCCATGTCTCTGTCCCAGCTTCTCTCCTGACCTCTGTATCCACCATTCCAACTCTCTGGGGGCAGTCCCACTTAGGTATCCTGCAGGCCTCCATCATGATGATGTGAAGAAGTGGAGTATCCCTTTGCCCACCCCCAAACCAGCTGATCCTGTTTGCTCGGTCCACATATACAGCTACCCAACCAGCCCAGCCTGAACGCTGAGTCATCACATGGGTTCTCCCTCCATCACTCTCCCTGCGCTGAGTGGGCTTTCAGTTTACTAACCAAGGCCTCTCATTCGTCTGTTTCTGAGACAGTCTTGTGGAGCTCAAATTGACCCATTATTTTCTAAGCCACTGAGGATAATCCTCAACTCCTGATCCACCTCCCGAGTGGAGTGCTGAGACTATACAGTGGGACTGCGGATGGAACCCAGGGCCTCAAGAGTAGTAAGCAAGCAGCACTCTACCATCAGTACACCCATAACCCTTGTTTGTCTCTTGACATTCTCCTCTATCACCCGCCCAACCATCAGCCCAGTCTCCCTTTACGACATTCCTCTGCATGGAACCACCTGCAGTTCCGTGAATGTTCAGCATACCCCCTCCCCCACCTCGCTGTCATCACATCTCCCCTGGAGACAGCTCCACCCCACACTCACCTGCCTCTGGCAGACTCAATTCAGGCATTAATGACCTCCTTGGGGGGAGTCTTCTTAGCCACCCTCCCCAAGGTGTGTCAGCTGCTGCTCCTAAGTTGCTTAGAGACCCTATTGTTTACCTTTGTTTACTTGTGTGTGTGTGTCCTTTGTGAGACACAGAGGTCCTCTAGGGCTGGAAATAAAGGGTATTTATCCTTCTCTCTCCAGTACTTGACAGAAACACCACCGTGAAGCTGGCCTGTGGTCGTTTGTGGGGGGGATAGCAACAGTGCAGTGGTTTTTAAGTCACTGCTATGTCCTACCTGGCCTGCAGCCACCCTGGAATGCTAAACTAGAGGGCACCATTCTCTTCAACTCTTCTTACCACAACTACTCCTAAAGATGGAGACCGCCACATCGCTAATCAGGTCCCAGCTCTTTCTGGGTGGGACAGACAGTTTCTAATACCTAAACTTCCATGTCTCCCTAGAGCCCCAAGATATTTCCACTCAGCCTTGGCATTTCTCTGGAACACCAGAGGCTAAGATTTAACCCTAACTAGGCACTGCCTCTTAGGTGCACACCTAACATCCTGGCTGTCCTGTAAACTCACCACATCCACCAGCCAGTCTGGAACTCACAGAGATCAGCCTGCCTCTACCTCCTGAGAGCTGGGATTAAAGATGTATACCACTATGTCCAGCTCAATGGTATTTTATAAAAGGGTAGTGCCAGTAATATGCACGGTGGCTCATGCCTATAATTCTACTTCTCAGGTAGCTTGGCTGGTAAGAGTGCTTGCCTAGCATGCTGAAAGTCCTGGGTTCCATACCTAGCACGAGAGAAACCATATGTAGTTTCTATATACCAGACTATAAACCTGGGGGTAGAGGTCATTCTCGGCTATATAGTGAACTCAAGTCTAGCCTGGTCTACACGGGACCCTGTACCATAAAACAAATAAAACAAAATCAACAAAGCCACCTAGAAAAGAAATATGGCACTGCTTTCCTGCCTGCTCTCCTGCTTTTTTGAATCTCAGTCTTCAGCACATCTTGTTGGCTTCACAGCTGAGGAATATACAGATCCAGCCACTTTACTCATATCACCATGGCTACCACCTCCAAGCCTCCTCTACTCTCAGTCTGATGGCTGTTTCCTGGCCTGTCTCCTGCTACCCACGTTATTCTCCGCCCAGCAGCCCATATCCCTGCACAGACTTATGCATCTAGGTTTCTCCAATACCTTCCTATTCCAGTCAACTGAAGTCCTGGGTCCTCTCATTGAATTCCAATACCCTGGGCAATCTGCTCCTTGCTACTTCTCTGAAGTCACCCGCTTTTTGCCCCTTTTGCACAGGCTTCCTTGCTGGTCCCTCCAGCTTGAATACCCTTCCCCTAGAGAGACCCATATTTGACCCCCATATGAAGTTTAGACTTTTCATTCAAATGCCACCTAACCAAACAGGCTATCTCTAGTCTTCCTGTTAAAAAGGCACAAGTATCCCAGTCAAAATTGTGCACCTTTATGCATGTTTATAAAAATTACGTTTTATTATTTTACATATGCGTGCGGTTATGGGAGTGCCACGATAGCATGTTTGAAGGTAACATTACAACTTTTGGGAACTGATCTTCTCCTTCCACTGTGGGGATTCCGGAGATGGAAAATGGGTCATCAGATTGGGCAGCAAGGACCTTTATCGGCTACGCTATCTCAACAGCCCCCTTCCACCCATATTTAATCTTCTCTGTATTATGTATTTTCACATGTTGTATCCATCTGTTGACTCATGTACAGAATCTCCCCTACCCAGGAACTACCCCTCTCTAGGATGGAAGACTCTCTGCCTCCAGGTACAGGTCCACCGAGTGTTTGGCAGTCAGCCTGGCTCCAAGCCACTTACCAGCCGGGAGTTGTAGATGGGTGGTTTGACAGGGGTGGCCACGGGGCAGTTGATTCTCTTCTCCTTTTGGCGTCGATTGCAGAACCAGACTCTCACCACCTCCTTCTCCATCGATAACTGCTCCGCAATCATGGAGATCTCTTCCGAGCTGGGTTTCGGGTTCTTTAGGGGAAAAGGGGTAGGGTGTGGTCAGGAGACAGAAACAGGCTCAGAAATTGGAGGTGAGGGTCGGATGATCCAAACACAAAGAATTGAATAAATGGGTCAAAGGCCTTAGAATCAGACCAAAGGTGGAACACTGGCTTTATCCGATGTGTACTGAGTGTCCTTAAAAATCCCCTTTACCTCTGCACCTCAGTCTTTCCATATATGGAATGAGACAACTGGCCTAGCACATCAGAATACGGTAAGGGTTACAAGAGAAGGCATGTGTATACCATCAAGCACAGGGCTGGTGCAAGAGAGAGGATACAAAAGATAGGTCTCTTCCTGTACTCCTTCCCTTGGGAGTACTTCCACTGCATGGCCTCCACAGGTGAATTATGAAGGGCAGCTGGACTCCTTGGGAAAAATGCATGTCTCCCTTCACATCTCTTAGAAAAACGAGGAGGCTGGAACTCTCAGGCCTACCACGTCCTGTGGGAGAGCTGCAGGCAATATGATGTCATCACTCTGTCCTTCTGACCTGCCACCCAGTCTGTGTCTTCAGCCCCTTTCCCTCAGCCCAGCATCCTTTTTTAACTGTACTAAGAAACCTAGAAAGATGGAAAACTCAACTCTGGTCATCCTTCTGGCAGGATGCAGCCATGGAATGGCGTTCCTGAGCCAGACTCGTTGGTGGACCTGCTCCAGGGCAGCCACTCTAGCAACCAGGACCTCCAGGCTGGCTTGAGGATTTTTCGGTATCCAGGGAGGCTCTAGGGACTGCTCCCTGAGAGATCTCTATAGAGTCACCTGGAGCTCCACGAGGCTCACAGCTTGCATATACTCCCTCAAGGACATGCTTTTACTATTCTTGGGAGTGTTTGTTCTGAATCTATGGCTAGAAGATATCATTTAGAACCTAGAAAGATTTGAAAACTTTTAATAAAAAAAAAAGACACAAATGCCTGTTTTAAAAATAACTGTAAGAAAGAAAACATTTTCATTGGTGAGAGATTAAAAAAAAGATTGTGCAGTGTGACCACCAGTGTGGAAATGTGTGAGGAAAAAGGAAGAGAAGCGAATGCTTTTGGAAGGCACTGTGAATTGGGGGGTGGGGGTGGAGGGCAACGGCCTATAGCTCTAACACTTGGGGATGGACTCAGGAGGAGGGCTATGAGCTTGAGGCTAACCTGGGTTACCTAGTGGGTTATATACAGGTTGGACGGGGTAAACTCCAGTGTGAGACTGTATCTTTAAACAGCAAAGGCAAACAAGACATAGACAGATAGACAAACAGATAGATAGACAGACAAGAGGCCAAACAAAACAAAAGCCGATGGTTTGTTTTTCCTTTTTCCTTCTCTCCCTGTGTTTTCCAAATTGTTGACAATGAGCATTTATTACATTATTTTTTTAAGTTGAAACCCTTTTTTTAAAAACTTAGGGGGCTGGCAAAATGGCTCAGTGGGTAAGAGCACACCGACTGCTCTTCTGAAGGTCCTGAGTTCAAATCCCAGCAAGCATAATGGTGGCTTACAACCACCCGTAATGAATCTGACATCTTCTTCTGGTGCATCTGAAGACAGCTACAGTGTACTTATTTATAATAATAAATAAAATCTTTGGGCCAGAGCGAGCAGGGTTGACCAGAGCAAGCAGAGGTCCTAAATTCAATACCCAATAACCACATGAAGGCTCACAACCATTCTGTACAGCTACAGTATACTCATATACATAACATAAATAAGTAGATCATTAAAAAAAAATTAGCGGGCGTGGTGGCGCATGCCTTTAATCCCAGCACTCGGGAGGCAGAAGCAGGCGGATTTCTGAGTTCAAGGCCAGCCTGGTCTACAAAGTGAGTTCCAGGACAGCCAGAGCTATACAGAGAAACCCTGTCTCGAAAAAAAAAAAAAAATTAGGACTGGAGAGATGGCTCAGCGGTTAAGAGCATTGACTGATCCTGAGTTCAAATCCCAGCAACCACATGGTGGCTCACAACCATCCCTAGTGAGACCTGATGACCTCTTCTGATGTGTCTGAAGACAGCTATGGTGTGCTTACATATAATAATAAATAAAGCTTTTTAAAAAATGAATGTATATGTGCTTAGGAGTAGGGTCATACACCATGGCGAAGGTGTGTGGAGATCAGAGGGACCTGATTCCTTGAGGGACCTGGTTCTCTCCTTCTACGGTGTGGATCCCAGGGGTTGAGTGTGGGTCATCAGGCTTGGTTACAAACACCTTTCCCCCTCACTAAAGCATCTTGCAAGCCCTTTATACTTTTAAATTGAAAAGTAAAATTTGCTTCAAAAAAGACAGAGACTTATTTAATGCTCTGACTTTCTCCCATTACCTTAAATATATAGACCCCACCACACACACACACACACACACACACACACACACAGGAATGCTGTGTTCCATTCTTGAATCTTGCAATGAGAGAGAGGGACCATGAGCCTCAAATAAATGTCAGGAAGAGGGACTTTGGGAGGTCAGCACTCCTGGGCTCCCAGAGAAGGTGACTTGGCTCCCTCCCACACAGGCGGGGGATGGGAGAGTTGTGCTTAGGGTCTTACAATGAGCCCAGCTTCCTGCACAGGTGGGATCTGCTCACCCACCCATGTCAGGCCCCCCCACCCGCCCCCACCCAAGGATGCTGCTCACATCTTGAAATCGCTTCTCCAAAGTCAGGCGTATGTTGGTCTCGATGCTGGTCCGTTTCTTCCTCTTCCTGCCAAACACTTCGCTGAGAGTGGGGTAGGAGCTGGGTGTGCTCGCTGAAGGGTCTGACGGGGAGGACTCTGGAGAGAGGAGCAAAGGAAGCTCAGCGATGGAGATGGCCTGCCATTGTAAACCTGAGATTTATTAGTCCTTCCATGCAACCTGCCCTGACCCCAGCAGACAATCCAGAACAGATCGGGTGATGGTTTATATTTGCTTGATCCAGGGAATGGCACTATTAGGAGGTGTGGCCTTGTTGGAGTAGTTGTGTCACTGTGGGCATGGGCTTAAGACCCTCATCCTAGCTGCCTGGAAGTCAATCTTCCACTAGCAGCCCTCAGATGAAGATGTAGAACTCTCAGCTCTGCCTGTTCCATGCCTGCCTGGATGCTGCCATGCTCTTGCCTTGATGATGATAGACGGAACCTCTAAGCCTGTAAGCCAGCCCCAATTAAATGTTGTCCTTATAAGAATTGCTTGGTCATGGTGTCTGTTCACAGCAGTAAAACCCTAACTAAGACAGGCCATATCCTGCTTCTCCAGGATGCTCTGGGCAAATGTCCCCGAGGGCTCCCACCACAGAGTCTCTAGGTGTTTGCAGTCATGGTTCAGGGATGCCCAGACATCAGTGGCCCGTGTGGGCGTAAGGGACTCAAGCAGGACTATGAGTCACACCACATGACCTATTTTAGAAGATGTGCCCATCTGTGAGTACTGAGTGAAATGGGTTTTCTCTGGCACTTAGGAACCTATACTAGCTCTGAGGCCATTTGTCCACGAGTGTAAAGTGGGAGCCAAGGCCGCAAGGTAGGGGAGAACCTGTACTAAGAATACTGTAAAACCCTTCCCCAAAGACTCTAGGAACTTCCAATCAGTTCTTCCATTTGGATGTCCCAGTAAAAGTTGACTCCTAGGCAGTATGTTGAGGAGGGGGGTGACTCCCATGTACTCCTCTGAGTGAGGGGACTTACTTGAAGAGAACCATCCTGGCTACTCAGCCTGCCCCTCCTACCTTTACCAGTAGAATAGAAATCAATAATGCACACCTCCACTTAACAGAACCTGGCCCCGGAGAGAGAGGCCTGTTCCTTCCCTCTCCACATGGGCTAGACATCTCAAGCAGGGGCTAACCTGCACCACCCACTTCCCTGGGCACACTTGACAATGTGTGGAGTCAACTGGGGAGATGAGGCAGGCGCTATGGTCAATTCTAGGTAGAGAGCCAGACCGCTCGCCTCCAGTGCCCTGTCCAGCCCCCAAAGACAAACAATTTTATTTGGTCCATATGTCAGAAGCCCCACCCCTCACCTTTTCTGCTTCTGTGTTCTCCACTCACTGTTCCAAATCCTCCGCCCCTTGGCTTCTGGCCCTGACCCTCTGGTAGGCCTGGATCCTGACAGAATCTACCTCCTGATCACCCTTCCTTCTGACAGGCTTGTCTGGCCAGTCCTGATCATGGCAATTGTCTGTCCTCTGACACCTGCTCCAGAATAGCCAAATAAAGACCTAAGGCTGGGCCTGGGACTTCTTGCCTCAGTGAGACCCTGCAGGGCCCTCTTCCTGGTCTCCTGACTGAGGCTGATCCCATACAATTTGAGTAAGTAAATCGAATCTTGCCTCTAAACAGCCGTCTTGAAATAGAAGTTAACTCTAGAGTAGGGAATAGAATAGAATAGAATAGAATAGAATAGAATAGAATAGAATAGAATAGAATAGAAGGCAAACTGTCTTGGCCACAGATGAGCCACAACTGCCAAAGGGCCCCCTCAGTTATAAAAATGACATTTTCATCTCTGTTTGCCAGTCTCCTAAGTCTCATTTCTTGGTTCGTGCCAGGCTGAAGAGGAGAAATGATCCTATCTCTTACCTTGCTCAAGCCCGTCATGCACAAGCCCCCTAGACTGTCCCCTGTGGAGTCTCCTGGGCCCCGTTCTGTGCTTACTTCGCATTTCCCTGCTGCCCACCTGCATCATTCAACCACTTCTCCAGCAGTGGCTTGAGTTTGCACATGTTCTTGAAGCTCAGGTTGAGGGCCTCAAATCGCGAGATGGTAGTCTGGCTGAAGTCATTGCCATACAGCTTTCCCATCGCCAGTCCCACATCTCCCTGGGAGAGGAGTCGAGAGGGAGGGAGGTGAGGGACAGATGTCCTTTTCTTGCCCACTTCCTCCACCATCCTAAAGCTACCACACAGTCAGAGCCCTGAGCATCTGCGCACAGCCTTGTATCTTCCCAGATCTTTTTCCTCTAGGACACAAAACCAGCTTATTTCTCTCCTTGCTCTAGGCTGGACCATGCCATTTCCTGGTCCTTATTCCTCGATCTCCCCGAGCAATGCCCTCACTTTCCTTCCCACTAGCAACTCGTGCTCTATTCACAGGGAACAGGATGCTCCTGAAACCCGCCCTTGGGAAGACACAGCCTCTATCACACAACCCAGTTCTTCCAACTCCGGATCCCAGAGCAAACCTGTGTGAAGCCTAGCTTAATGCGTCTCTGCTTGAAGGTCTTGGCGAACTTCTCCAGCTCCTCCAGGTCAGTGGGCTCATCATTCCCTCCGGGGCCAGGCAGATGCTTGGGCCCTGGCAGGTGTTGAGGAGCGTCCAGGTGGGGCTCTAAAGAGGATCCTGATAGCCCAGGGCGCCCAACTGCCTGATAAGGAACACACGCTATGGTAAGCTACAAAGATTCAACAGGACACACTGACGTGTCCGCAGTTGTTACTGAAAGATTCACTTAGAAGGTGACAGGGCCTTGGGTTCACTGAGCCCTGTTGTTGCAAATGGGTGGGGATAGAGACTAGCATTTCTATGATCTGGAACAAACACTGGGTACACAGAAAGAAGCAAGACAAGGAGGTGGGTCACTTTGGCTTTTGGTCTGTGACTCACTGACCCAGAGAAGGTGACTTCCTCTAGTCAGCTTTCCACCATAAAAGGAACTGGCAGGGTTGTTTACTGTGAGATCTGAGATCTCAGCTTGGGACAAATCTCAGCATGGGACAAGGGAAAGGTCATTTGCTTGGCCTGTTCTTTTCCATAGAACAGAGTGATGGAGCACACAGAACAGTCACAGACTGAAGACAATAGGGGACATCTGGAAATCCAAGACATGAGTTATAAGTGTCACTTTACCATTCTCTTTACTGAGAATACCATCGTTGATTTTATGTATCTTTTTTTGTTTTGTTTTGTTTCAAGACAGGGTTTCTCTGTATAGCCCTGGCTGTCCAGGAACTCACTTTGTAGACCAGGCTGGCCTCGAACTCAGAAATCCGCCTGCCTCTGCCTCCCAAGTGCTGGGACTCTTACTTGTTTATGTGTATGGGTGTTTTCGCCTGCAGGTGTGTGAGTGCACCAAGGTGTGTTCTTGGAGATCAGAAAAGGGAGTCTGACCCCTTAGAACTGGAGTTAGAGGTGTTTGTGAGCCACCCATTAATCCTGCAAGTCACCAGGAAAACCAACCACACTATTTTGGGCCCAATTCAAAGCAAGCATTTATTGAATATTAAATACTGACCAAGAGATGGACTTGGATGGCTCCCTGGAATTTCCCAGCTAGAATTGCCCCAAGCATGTTCAGCAGCTTATGGAAACAAACCTTTAGGCCACCTGTACTTTCTTTCCCATGAGGCTTTGTTATTTCTCAAGAACTACAGTTCCCAGCACCCCAGGAAGTTACCCGGCTCCTGGGCAGGTGAGGCTTACAGGTTAACTTTGGGCGTCACACACCATTTGGATTCTGGAAACTGAACCTAGGTCCTCTTCAAGAACAGCAAGTGCTCTTAACACCTGAGCCATCTCTCCAGCCCCTTGAGCTATTAATTATTCTACAAAGAAGAAGTGCAGTCCAGATCTTGGGGGCCAGGTACTGGGGTCCAGCACAGAGACTGCTCACTGCCTTTGCGGACAGTGGGTGCAAATCCCCTTGTCTCTTCTGTTTTGCTTAGAGAAAGTTAAATCCCTCTTCTGCTCTGGCATCCTCGTGAAGAAGAGGATAAGGAGTCAGACTCAAGTTAAGAAGAGCTTGCCCCTTGGTTTTTAGAAGAGGACTCTCCTAGCTCAGAATGGCTAGAAACGTCACAGATGAGCCCTGCTTTGCAGGAAATGAGGGTCAGGGGTGGGGGATGGAGGGAGGCAGCCCAAACAGGTCCTCGGAGCAAAGTTTTAGGAGCCCCTGAACATTCCTTGTCATTAATTAGCCTGCTATTTCACTTGACAAACTCATTGAACAGCACAGTTGCCTCCTCTTCCAACAACTGCCTAATTATATCAGTTTGACGTCCCAGAGTTCCTCCATATATCCCTCCTTGCTCTTGCTTCTGTGACTGTTGGTCAGCCCCGACGAGGACCTTTCTACTTATATAGGCATAGACAAGGTCTCTTTGTGTTCCTCAAGCTGGTCTTCAACAAGCAGTTCTCATGCCTTAGCCTCTCTGGGAGCCAGGACTACAGACAAACCATAGCACCCTGAGAAGAAGGATCCTAATCACCTTCTAAACGGCTCCTCTGACAGTCTCTTTATGTTCTAATACTAGATGCCAGTGCTGGCCCTGAGTATGCTCTAGAACCTCATAGTCATAGATTGGGGTCATAGAACGATGCCATGCTTGGGGAACAGCCAGAAGGAAGAAAAGTGCAATCTCCAGCTTAGCTGCCCCCATTTCTATGAACCACTAGGTGGCGCTCCCCCTCTAGCTATCTTCTATGGACGTTAGGCCTGGAAAAACAGCCAGGGTTCTTCAGTGAGCCTTGGGGATTTTAGCCCAGAGAAAGAATATTAAAAGTCTATGTGGTCATTTCTGGCCATCCCTTGTAGAAACAAGTCATGCATCTATCTGTGCAGGCAACTTGACAGGGGATCCCTGGCAAGAAACAGACTTTTATTTCCCAATTGATAATAGGTGTTCTGTGTATGATCCACATCAGGTCTGCATAGAGCCCTCCTGCTAGATCTCAGCCTGCTTGCCCCCCCAACATTCCATCCTCCCCCCCCCCCCCCCATTGCAGGATGTGGTCAGCTGAAGTGGTCCTAAGGTGAGATACTGGCTTTGACACCCTGCCCTCCTTGGGACTTGAGAGATTCTGGGTGGACCTGGGGAATATCAGCATCCCTGAGTAACTGGCTAAATCCTGAGAGAGCCAGGGATTGAAGCTGCTGGCAGGCAGCTGGCTGCCTTGGGAGCTTCATTCTAGTGACAGGGAAAACTACCTCCTTAGGGATAGTTTGAGGTTTTCCCAGGTACCAACAGGGAGAACCCCCAGAATGGGTGTCCTACTAAGGACGGGAAGACCGAGGAGTTGAAGTTTGCCCAGGGCTGAGACAATCTGAGAAGAATCAGGAGAGGTGGAGGGTAGCAGTTACCTGGGAGGCAAGGCCAGGCCCTGTCTGTGGGAGGAGTAGAGTGCTTTGTTGCTGTGGAAAGGAGAGAAGATTCGGCTGCAGACCTGAGTGACAGGGGAGGGACAAAGGGACAAAGGAACAAACAAACAAACAAAACAAAATCCAGGCCATTTGAAAGACGAGCTGAACATTGAAACCATGCTAACTGCCCCCTCCTCCTGCTAATCTAATCAGGTCCCATAACCCACCCTAAGCCTGCTTGAAAAGCCCTGTGGGCACTGCTAGCAATTGCCACATACTGGTGGAGGCCAACCAGATTCAGGGATAAACAGCTGTAAACAGCAGTCCCCAAACCTGTCCTGCCTGCCTGCCTGCCTGCCTGCCTGCCTGCCTGCCTGCCTGCCTGCCGATAGCCTAGCCACAAAGGCATAGGAGGGTCAACTCACTCTCCCTGAGATCTGATTAGCAGGGTGAGAAACCCTGAGGGAAGAGGACACAGGAATGACTACAGAGCCCCAGGGGAAGCCGGGTGTTTCAATCTGCCTGCAAGGGAAAACAGCCGGGATGTTTAGGCCAACCAGATCTGTAAGGACAGAGCAAGCAGATGGTACCATATTGCTGGGAAAGGTACTAGGTCATTGGTCAGAGGCTCCTGGAGACCAAGTCATTAAACTCATGGGAGGCAGGAGAGAGCAAGAGGAAGGCCAGATGCTGGGGCCTTCAAACCCCCTTGGGCAGTGCGGACTCATCTACAGGCTGCCTTGCCTATGGTCTTCTCTCTCCTTTTGTCTTCAGGAAAAGTGCCAAGAGAAGGCCCTGCCTGTCTGATGACTGTGGTGTGTAGCATCTGTCTTCTGGTGGCCAGAGTCAGCACTTTTCACTCATAGCAGGAGGGAAAACCCCCCGCCACCCCCCGCCCCCAGATTACCAAAGCTGACAATAGGGGCAGATCTCAGACACTCAGCATAGACAAGATCCTTGGGATATCTGCCCTGCCCAGGCAGTTCTGGGTAACTAATGTACCACAGGTGCTAAAGTTGGCCCTTCCGCTCTTTAGTCTCCAAAGGTCAAAAAGGTAAGAGAGGTCTTGGGGGAGCCCTGGGCTGGGAACAAAAGGCTTGAGTAGTAATTTAGCTCACACTACATTCTGCAATGTGCAGGGGCTTGTCACACGAACGGGACCAGGCGGCCATCAATGGCCTTGCAGTGTGCAGCTTTACATTTTTATTTTCATAGGAGGAAATGTAAACTTGCAGAACTTATGTAAATTTTCTACAGAAGTGCATCTAGTAATTTAGAAAAAAAAAAGTTTCTCTGACTGCACATTTTAACCTGTTTTGCTGTCCCTTCTATTACATTATGAGCCTATGCCCATGGGTTCTGGGCCTGGGTCGTGCTCACACCACACACACACACACACACACACACACACACACACAGTACAGGCTTCCAGAAACAAGCTGAACTAATGCTTATCTTTTCTTTCCTACCCAGCAGCATACATTCTAGTGCTATTCCCAGAGACCCCGCTAGCTAAGGACAGGGCCTGTGTCTCGGGCAGGTGCTCAGAGTGGGGTGTAAGCTACCTGGATTTCCAAATACTCCTCTTGAGTATAAGCTATCCAGAGCTCGTACTTCCAAGAGCATCTTCAGCCCCATTTGGCATAAGTGGGTGGAAAGGCAAGCAAAGCAGAGCAGTGTGATAATCTCAGATCACGGGGCTCAGAGCATTCTGGAACTTTCTAGTAGGTCACCAGCACGCAGTAAGGCTATCTATAGCACAAGTGTGCTCTGAGAGACAAGTCAGGAAAACAACTCAACAGACTCGCGGGCATGTTAAGCAATGATACCTGGTGTTAGTAATACTCTGATCTGTTTGCTCAGGGTTTTCTGCCAAAGACAACCTGAACCTATTTCTATAGCCTGTGGGAGGCACTACTGTTCCATCCGGACAGAATCAAAGCCAAGCCAATGGGAGGGAAAAGGCTCAAAGCAAGCAGACTTCCAAAGAATCCGACTCATCCATCGGACTCATTTCCCAGGGAGCTTCGACTTCCTCGTGTCACCTCCACCCATGTCCCCACCATTCCAAACCTTTAGACTCAGTTTCTATGAAAATGTAGTTCCAGCAAGAGCCTGGGCAGGAAGGAGAAACAGGAACACTGGATGGTCTGGAGGGGCCCCACAGGGACCCCTCCCTATGTCTCAGGCACAGAAGCTGGTCTTTTTCAGATAGAATTTCTATACATAGCCCAGGCTGACTTTGAACTTGCTCCTCCTGCCTCCGCCTACGAGTGTGCTAGGTTTAAAGATGGCACTGTGCCAGGTTTTGGGTAATGCCAGGAATCAAACCCAGGGCTTTCCACAGGCTAGGCAAGCTTTCTATCAGCTGAGAGCTATTCCCAGCCCCTAGCTAGTTTTCATACCAGAGGAGTGAGTAGTATCTGTGACACCCTTGTGCCCAGTAAGAAACAACAGCCTTTTCTAGACTCTGGTAACGACTGTACAAAGCCCAGGGTGCTTACCTTGCTGCCCAGGTGGGGTCTGGGAAAGCAGGAACTGGGATACAGACTGCAAGTGGCCAGGGACCAGCACGAGCTGCTGGAGTGGATGGAGAGAAGCCATGTCCTACATGTGGAGAAATGCACAGATGTTATACCGTCTACAACTGGAGGGCCTGAAGCCTGCTGGGCTACGACTCATATAGTCCCTGGGGCTGCAAACTCTGGAGGTTGTGGGCAGTATCCTTGCTTCATGTTGCTGGGTGTTTTCGACCATCCATTTCCTTAAACTATCCTGTCACTTGAGTATGCTAAAAGCCACTCTTCAGTTATTTCCTGTGCCTGAATCTTTCTAGAAGGTATTAGGAAATGGGGCAAACTATCAGTTATTAAAAAAAAAAATTATTTATTTATTTCATGTATGTGAGTACGCTATCGCTGTCTTCAGATGCACCAGAAGAAGAAGAGGACATCAGATCCCCATTACGGATGGTTGTGAGCCATCATTCGGTTGCTGGGATTTGAACTCAGGACCTCTGGAAGAGCAGTCAGTGCTCTTAGCCATCTCTCCAGCCCGTTATCGGTTATTTTTGTTGTTTGTTTGAGACAAGCTCTCACTCCATAGCCATGAGAGTTGCAGGCCCTGGATTTGTAGTAAATCCCTTCTGCTTCAGCTTCAGGAAACTGGGATTACAGGCACACTCCTCCGTGCCTGCCTCTGTGGTTTAGTTTTGAGACACAGTTTCTTATTATGTAACCTAGAGTTTGCTCTGTAGAGCAGGCAGGCCTCCAGTTCACAGAGATCCACTTGCCTCTGCCTCCTGAGTTCTAGGGTCAAAGGCGTGTACCACCAAGCTCTGTCCCAGGCTTACATTTTAATAAAATCCATCCCTCTGAACCTCTCTCACCTGCTCAAAACATAGAAACGACAATCCCAGCATCTGGAGGCTCCAGACCCCACAGACCGGGGCCCTGTGCACATACAGTTGCACATTCATGGAATGTGGAAGGTGAAGGGGTAACTACATATGTTGCTTTCAAGTATGGTTGGGAAAATAGATCTTTCTCTCCCAGGTGACCCACAAGCTCTCCTTGGAGGCTTTCATCCTAATGGCCCAGGTGATCACTTCTCTCCCAACACCAGCCTCCATTTCAGTTTAGTTTTATCATATAATCTTTAATGGGCACAGAGAAGGCCACTGTCTGTCCCCGAAGGCCCATAGCATAGCTATTGGAAGCTTTGGTTTTTTTCAAGACTGGCTTTTTTTCAAGGCCAGCCTGGTCTACAGAGTGAGTTTTAGAACAGCCAGGGCTATACAGAGAAACCCTGTCTTGAAAAACCAAAAAAAAAAAAAAAAAAAAAAAAAAAGACTGGCTTTTGTTTCTGCAAAAGCAGTGATACGTCCTTTGTCTCTCACCAGACTTCATTTCTACAAGGATTGCTTTTGGAACCCCACATACATAACTCTGGGCCTCCTTTGTTTGCAATGGGGGCTCTTTGGATGGATTCACAACGTGTGCCAAGAAGAGAAGCCCAGCATTTTGTAGAAGGGCTGGACTGAGCTCACCAGCCCAGTAAACACACCAGGGGTCAATGGACCAGGCTGGCACCTACCCCAGACATTTGGTTTCCAGGCATCATGGTAGGTCCTTGGCTCAGGTGGCATGGCCTGTGGGAGAGGGTCTGCTGTAGAGAGTCACCCAGATCCTCCGTCTTAATCTGCAAGTAGAGGGATAGGGAGAGGGTGAGCTCTGGGCTCCCGAGGCAGACAGAAGCAGAACCGTGAAGAACAAGGTGGGAGATGAGTGGCAAGTCTGGAGAGAAAGTGGAGCCAAGAATTCCCCGGGCTGAAGGGATGGATGGGACCAGTCTGCGAGGCAGAGCCGTCTACCAGCACCAACACCCTTCTTGGGCTGTGCTAGCATGCACTTGGAATTCACTTGGAATTTAGAGAAAACCAGGATAGCATAGTGACTTTTAAAAATAAAGAAAACTGCCAGGCAGTGGTGGCGCACGCCTTTAATCCCAGCACTTGGGAGGCAGAGGCAGGAGGATTTCTGAGTTCAAGGCCAGCCTGGTCTACAAAGTGAGTTCCAGGACAGCCAGGGCTACACAGAGAAACCCTGTCTCAAAAAACCAAAAAAAAGAAAAAAGAAAGAAAGGAAGGAAGGAAGGAAGGAAGGAAGGAAGGAAGGAAGGAAGAAAGAAAGAAAGAGAGAAGAAAGGAAGGAAGGAAGGAAGAAAGAAAGAAAAAAGGAAAGAAGGAAGGAAGAAAGAAAGAAAGAAAGAAAGAAAGAAAGAAAGAAAGAAAGAAAGAAGGAAAGAAAATAAGAGAGAAAAAATAAAGAAAACTTAGGTTTGCTCATACTTTTGCTATGATGACCTTTAGCAAGTAAAGCACTTGCCACCAAGCCTGATGACCTGACCTCCATATATGTACTACAACACATGTCTACATACACACACACACACACACACACACACACACACACACACACACACACGAATGAATGAATGAATGAATGAATGGATGGATGAACGAGTAATAAATAAGTATAATTTTAAATTCTGTAATGAGAAAGCTGAGCCAGGAACTCCAGTATATTCCTGTGATGTCCGTGCTTGGGAGGCTGAGACCAGAGGACTGCTATAAGTTCAAGGCCAGCCTGGGATGCATGGTGAGTTTCAGGGCTAGTGAAAATTCTTGCCTTAGGAAGATATCACAAAAGACTGTCCTCTCCTTATAAAGCCACAATGACAAAATCTGAATCCACCAAAGTATGCGCTGGGAAAACAGTGGGTTCAATGACAGGCTTCCTTATGGAGCAGGCACAGGGGCACGGGCACATACAGGAGCATGGGGGACCTCAGAGCAGCCATCCTAGAGAGTCTTCTTCCAGCATCGATGATGGCTTTCCCATGGCTGCAGAGAACACCCACTCCATATCTGTGGTACACACACACACACACACACACACACACACACACACACACACAGATCAGAATTACATATGACTGGCAGGAAGGAACAGAGAGAATGCTATGAACCTCAGATAAGCCTCTAACAGCCCTCCTCATCCTCCCAGGTGGGGATTTCATCAGTCAACAGGCCTGATCTGGAGGCGGCGGGGTGGGGGGTGGGGGGGGGATCTCTTACAAACAGTCTCAGCTGCTCTGATGGCAATAATGGCTGTTGTGATTGAAGGATAGCTCGGAGGATAACATGACCCTGTCACAAACAAACAAAAGCAAAACAAACAAAAACCCAAACCACTGAAAATAGTCTTCAGTGGCTAGTCTGATCAGTGTGACCATGCACTCTGATCACAGTAATTGGGAAGGTGAGGGAGGGGGATCATGTCTGAACTCAGCCTGGGCTGCACACAAAACCAACCAACCAACCAACCAACCAGACGAAAGAACGCTTACTAGGATAAATGTTTGTAGATCCTTTGCTTTTCTACTGCACTGGGCTATCAGAATTTCCTTTCTGAGGTGACTGTGTATCTAAATAGTATCTTTAAAACTCTCTAAATGTATGGATTGCCATCAATGAAGCTTGCAAGCCTGGAAACTGCCTGTCAGGGGACTCTGTCCATTCATCTCTTTTGTCTACCTTCTTAGCGCTAAGCTACATCTGCTGAAGCCCTCTGGGTCAGCATGATTTTGGTGACAGGGTGGCAGTCTCTCTACAAGCAGAGGAATGCCTTCCTTACAAGAGCCTGAGAGACCCTTGGTGGTTTCCAGTTCTTCCATCTCTACCACCCTTCCACGAAGCACACAGGAATCCTTCCTGTTGGGTATTTGCCTGACCCAAGCAAAGAGTTGAGAGTATGAGCTAGACAAGGTGGTGCACGCTACTGCTAGAGGACCAGGCAGGAAGGAAGGTCTCCAGTATAAGGACTGCCTGGGCCACATTGGGGAAACCTACCCCCCAAAAACAAACCACAAAGCTAGATAAACAAACAAACAAACTGAGATTAACATCTGAACCTGTGCTGAGTCCCTGTGGAAAATGAACGTTGATCACCAGGGAAAGGATTCTCATTGACTGACAGGAAGGAGCTAAATAGTGGGAACCTGAAGAACATTAATTGATTAAAAGACAACAATGGGGTTGGAGGGATAAGTCATTGATTAGCAGCATTTGCTGTTATTCCTGATAACCAGGACCCACTTCAGGTGGCTCATAACAGCCTGCAACTCCAGCTACAGGGGACCCAATGCCTTCCTCTGACCTACAAGATCTGATGAGGCAGTAAGGAAAACACAGGACAGTGAGCAAGGCGGACCCTGTTTCTCATCCTAACTCAGTCTCTAACTTTCCATGTGATCTTGATGGATAGGCCACCTGTTAGGTGTTCTTATGTGGTTCTTATCCCTCTGGCAGAAAAAGCCAACTCTAGTCACACGCACAGATGGTAGATGTGGTAGACCAGTGATTACCAAGAGATCCCCCAGAGAAGCCACAGACAGATGGATTGGTAAGAGGCTGGCTTTCCCAGCATACTTTGCAAAGTCACTGCCCACACACAGAGAGATCTTCTAGAAGCTTGAAGCAAAGCGAAGTAAGGAAAAGAAATGATAGTACTAATGGTAACAGAGAGAACTCTAAGAATTCAAAAGACACAGCAGATGGGTTGGTCTCTAGAGTTCCCTCCCTAGGCCTCCTTAGCTCTGCCCATCCGTCTCAGGAGTGCTGATACCCGGCTTCAGTCCACAGTCCTGAGGGTCTAAACAACCTAGATTCCACTGAGACACTTGTTAGCAGGTTTTTTAAAACTAGATAATCAATGGTTTCTTCTTCCAAAACCACCTCCACCAAAACAAATCTGCTCCAAAAGCTATTTTGACCATCTTTCTGCCATACCTCTGGGTTCTTGGCTTTCTGTTCTTTTTCTGCCCTCAGGTATCCCCATCCTAGAGAGGCTCAGGGAGGCAGGAGGGAAGGAGAGGGACAGAGGAGAGCATGCGAACGTGGAGGTGGGAGAGAAATCACACTGGTTAGAGCCATCCCAAGCAGCCTGGCATAGTTCCAGCTCCAAGGCAAGTGTTGGGTTCCTTTCCAGGCTCATTATGCTCCGCGGAGAGAGATAAGGGGGTGTAGCTATGACAGAGCTCGGAAGCATGCGCTCTGCCTCCAACCTGGGTGCTATCTGTTAGGATCGCTGCCAGGTCTTCCTGCTGTGCTGAAGTTCAGAAACCAGTACCACCATAAAAGAAAACGCACCCTTTCATCTGCCTCAAAGATCGATGCCCCGACACTCTTCTGGAGGGGGCCACACCCACCCTCCCAGTTCGGCAAACAGAATGCCTGATGGTAGAGACCTCCTTAAGGTGCAGGCTGGAGCGTCTTGGTAACTTATGTTTCTCTTCGGAGATTAATTTGTCTCGTTTTCCACTCATCAGTCTTTTTAGTCATTCATTTTCTCACAATTCCCTCCCCCCTCCCCCAACCCCTTGGGTAAGAAGTGCTGAGAGTAACCCCCAAAGAAGACAGCCTGAACAAAGAAAACAACGCAGGAGGCCAGGTGATGGTGTGCAAGACTTTAGTCCCAGTAGGGAGGCAGAGACAGTCATATCCCCGTGTTCAATGACGGCCTGGTTTACTGAGTGAGTTCCAGGACAGCCAGGGCTACACAGAGAAACCCTGTCCTGAAAAACAAACAAAGAAACAAACAAAAACACAGGAACACTTCTTCCAGAGCCTCAGCTTGTGGGCTAAGATGTCCCTTGGTTTAAAAAAACAAAAACAAGCATTGCAGGGCACAGGGAGAAGGTGCACTCCAATGTACTGCCTCCAGCATGGTTTTTGGGACACTCTCAGGTGCTGAGAAAGCTATGAAATTAAGAAATAAAGCCCTCACTAATCCAAAAAAAAAAAAAATCCCTTTTCACAGCTGTCGAGTGGAAAAGGCTGGAACCTTTCCAAGCAACTGGGTGTTGGCTGTGGGTCTGCGAGATGAGATAGAGAAACCTGTACCGGGTCCCGTTGACTTCTAAGATGAGAACCGCAGGCAAATTGGACGAAAACCCAGTTTCCCCCTCATACTTGTGGAAACGTAACTGAACCCACAGCCTGCTTAGCACCGTGAAGATGGTCTCCAGGGCCTTGTTGACAGTTCCTGTCACCTGAGTGGAAAGGCCTCTCTGCGCTCAAGCTGGGATGGCTAATCGCCGGGGACAGGGGCCATAGTACGCACTTGCCCTGGTGCAGGCACAGAACATCCCATCTACCTAGCAGATGGTTTGATGGTGTAGAATCTCCTCCACCCACGGCTCTGTGCAAAGGTATTGTAATGAGTCTTGGGCAGTGACCAGAGAGGTAAAGAGCTATCGTGAGTGATTATCTTTTCTAAGCCAAGTGAACTCCCTGACTTTACTATTTTAGAAAGCAGGAGTCTTCTTCCAGAAGGCGCCCTCCTAAGGAGGTAGAAGCCCCTTCCTGCCCTCATTGGTGTCTTCTCGGCCTGGAGAACGTGGAGACTTTTCACTCACAGAAGCCCGGAGAGCTTCAGATGTGGATATAAAGATACGTAGCCAGACACCCCCAAATCTCAAGGCCATGTTCGCTTGACCCTGCTCATCACCCCTTCTATCAGAAAACATAAGAAACAGAAACATCCCAGAAGTAGATCAGGAGAGATGGGCAAAGCGGTGCTATTGACTTGTGCCTCCTCAGATGGACAGGTGCATGGTGGGGCTGGGGGTCCTTCTCTTTAGCTCCTCGACACAGGACACAGTCACATGACCCTCTCTGGAGGGGAAAACAGTCCAGCACTAATGACTCCATCACTGGCGAGGAGAAGGATCAAAGCTGTTGTTCTGGTTGCATAACTCGTTTGTGGAAAGTGTTTCATAAAACATTTCACAAGAAGGCGCGTTTCAAAGCAGAACAACTCCCAACCTGCCTTCAATTACAGGCAAGGTGGTGCTTCTCTCTCTCTGTCTCTCTCTCTCTCTCTCTCTGTCTCTCTCTGTCTCTGTCTCTCTCTCTGTCTCTGTCTCTCTGTCTCTCTCTTTCCCTCCTCCTTCTATGTTTCTCCTGAGCAGTGAGGCAGAGTTCTGTAGCTTATCTATTAAGAGCTGGCAAAGGTGCATCTCAAGAAAACATTCTAAAAATATATTCCAAGTAAAGGCATGGGGCAGGCAGGTAACACATCTCCAGTGAATACGGTTTAAAGCACCCCATTCAGGTGGGTTGAGGTTGAGTTTTAGTAACCCCTCTATTTTTTTTTTTAATGTTACTGGGACTGAGCCACAAACACTCCATGAAAGTGTTCTAGCGTGAACCATACCCTCGACACGGCTGATTCTACTGGGAAGACCTTTCCTCTCCAGGGTTCCTGGCTTCTCCCTCAGAATCCAAATCTCCGGTCCACTTAGACACCTCCAGGAAGTACATGCAGAAACAGCCTTATCCAGTCCTTGGTCTCACCTACAACGGACTGGCTTGATCGTGCTGCTTCATCTCTTGTGCAAATGGGGGTCAACTCCCTGAGGAAAATCAAGCTTCTACCCAACAAAGCAATGGACAAGTGTGGTCAATGATTCTTCATTTCTGTTTTTCGATTGCTGTTTGAAGTCAGTGTCTCACATATCCCAGGATGACCTCAAACTAGATAGGTAATGGAGGATGGCTTTGAATTTCTGATTTTCCTACTTGTGCCTCCTAAGTGCTAGAGTTGCAAGTGTGGACCACCTTGTCAAATGTATGTGGTGTTCCGGATGGCACTCAGGGATTCCTGACTGCTAAGCAAACACTCTACCAACCAAGTGAGAGCCTTATCCTCTGCCCTAGATCCTCTGATGAACAGATGTGGCATTCCATGTTCTACCCCCATCTAATCTCCCATCCTCCATCACCATCATCACCATCATTGTCATCATCACCACCACCACCAAGTAGCTTTCTGATAGGAGAGTCTGGTGTTTTCTGCTTGTTCTGCCTGCATCTCCTCAAGAAAGGCAAGAGACTTTTCTTTCATGTTCCTGAATCTTCGGCAGCAGGACACAGGACCCTGCAGTACTGGTGCTAAACGGAATGGGGGCTCTGCCCTCAGAGAAGCCCTGTTCTAGCTGGTGTTTCCTGTGGTCCAGGACATGGACAATTGTGAGCAGAGCGCTGCTATATAGCCACCTGGGACACCACTGTCTGAAACTATATACATGGATGCTTGCCCTGGTTCTCTGATCCCCTTTTCGCTAGCGTCTCCTGGTTCTCTTGGTGGCCACCCTGATAGACCAGAGGGCAGTGGTTGCTTCACATCTTTAGTCAAGGAGAGGTACCACAGGGGGCTTTTGGATGTCTCTGGAGTCTAGAGGGCTGTTTGCCCCTAGATGAGGCAAGAGGTGAGCTGGCGGGAAAAGATGAACACAATCCTATGAGAACTATTTCTTAGCTCCGTGGGTTTTCCTGGGGGAGTCAGTGTAGAGAGTGCAGCATGTCGTCACGGTGCCCGGGCTGCTTATCATGGAAGGAATTCGCTGTTCCAATCAGAACTGGGAAGATGGGAAACAAGTGCAGTGACCACTCCGGGCTGGGCTTCCAGCATCTAACTACTACTTCCTCTCAGTCTTCCTTCTCCCTTTTAAGACAAGATCTCTTTATGTAGATCAGGCTAGCCTGGAATTTGAAGCAATTGTCCTGCTGCGGCCTTTCAGGTGCATAAGCAACCACAAGCAGCTTTTTGCTTTCATTTTTCTTCTCTTCTTCTCTCCTTTGCTCCCTTCCTTCCTCTTGATACAGGGTCTCATTATGTAGCTCAGGCTACCTCTAACTCAGTCCTGCTGCCTCAGTCTCTGCAGTGCTAGGATTACAGGTGTAAACCACCTCCAGCCTCAATGTTTATTCAGACCAAGATTATTCCTCCATAAAAGAAGGGAAAGATGCTGGATGTAAACTACTTAAGAAGTTTATCACATGTAAAAGAGAGCAGGAGTAGGCTTGCAAGAGTGTTTTCATTATTACTGGACCCATTTAACAAATGAAAAGACTGAGGCTTGGTGCTCTTAAGAAACTTGTTTAAAGTCACATCGCAGGCAGATAATGGCGTTGCAACTTCAGCCCAAGCCTGTCTGACTCCGAAGCCCTTCTCCATAATCCTGACTCACTGTGTGTGATGGAGTCACTGGGTTACAGACTCTTTAAGACATGTGGGGGGGGGGGTACAGTGTACCAGGTACATGGAGGGTATTTGGGAAGTATGGCTTCTCTTCCTTCTTCATCAGAGCTAGAAGGACATGCTGGAAGGGTTTACTTTACAGATAGAACTCCAGACAGTGGAAGTGACCTGCTATGAGAAGTGCTCTGTTGGCTCTGCTGCCTATATTTCTGCCATTCATACTGCTGCCTCACTTGGCTCCAATAATAACTGAAAGGAGCCTGACTCAGCCCTGTTGCCCTGCTGAGGTTTAGCACCAAGAAAACACCCGACTGAGTTCTGGATTAGAACTCAGGGTGAGGTTCAGCACAGATGAGGGGACTAGCGGTCTCCATCCTTGACTCTTGTATACACATTTAAGCTTTTGGAGCATAGTATTTGTTTTTCCCTCTTGCATTATGAGGAGGAAATGAAGAAGGAGGAGGAGGGGGAGGAGGAGGAGGAGGAGGAGGAGGAGGAGGAGAGAGCTCTGCTCAGACTGGCTTCATCTTACTGTGGATCTGTGGATGTTGGTAGCTGGGGTGGGGTGGGGTAGGTAGGGTGAAGTGGGTTCCATATGAAATTGATGGGGGTGGGGCAGGTATCCAGCCTTCTGGGTACATGCATGTGAGCAGCACCAATGTATGAATATGAAGCACTCCACAGGATAGCTATCTCTGCTGGGGAAAGACAGACAATATTTTTCAAGCACCTTGAAGACTAATAGCATTTTCAAGACTAAACAAAAGAAGTTTAACAAGGAGTCTCATCAAAAACAATTAATGAGAAAAGTAAGTTTAATTTTCTCAAAATTAATTGTTTAGTGTGTGTGTGCGTGCACGAGCACGCATGCACAGGCATGCACACTCAGCTCATCATTCTCAACAGCAATGCCCTTAAGTTTGAAACCATCTTCTCATATGTTTACAGCTTTGGTAACTAAAGCTCAGAGAGCATAGACAACATGCCCAATGCCACACAGCTAGGCAGGGCACAGTCACACTGACAGTTTGGACCCTTCACCTCCATACCACCCTCCCCATCCTTTCTCTGTACCACGCCGTGAGCTGCTCCATCGTATTTCCCCTGCACAGTCTTGGGAGCCTTGAACCACTATAGGTATATGTGGCTGGGTTACGAAAGTGAAAGCCAAGCGAGGGGGTTCTGTGTCCAGAAGGGAGACCACTATCACTAGTTCCAACGTAACCTGGGTTGAGCGGTAAAAGTCTGTTTCAAAATAAGTTCCAAAAAATCTGAATGGGATTTTCTCTGGTATTTTGTAGTAACTTCAAAGCTTGTCCTAAAAAAAAGTCAGAGCACTGAATGAAATAAGTGGCTATTCCTGGGTAATTTTCATCCTTTAGAATAGCCCTATAGTAAAGGTGAGGGTCTTGTCTTCCATTTGAGGTTAGGTCTCACTATGTAGCCCCTGCTGGCCTCAAACTCATGACGACCATCCTGCCTCATTTTCCCAAGTTCTGGGTTAACAGGCTTGTACCACCGTACCCAGACTTCTCTGATAATGCCTGTGGCATCAAAATGAAGTGTGATGTCGCCAGGTCTGCTCCAGCAACAGTGCAGCAGAGTGGTCTTCCAGGGGACAGGAGTGTGACACAGAGCAGCCCTGCTCCATCGGGGGCCCTTCCTGGTACAATTTAATTCACACATCTATAAAGCACCTACTGTATGCTAACAGGAACACAGATGCACAGGGAGCTCTGAGATTAGTCAGCCGGAAAGTCAATGACCACAATCAAAAATAGGTCCGGAGTCACTTGGAAAGGGCGGCAGCTCAGGGAGGAAGACAGCTTGACAAAAGGGAAGGAAGGAAGGAAGCTGGGTGTGGTGGTTGTACACCTACGATCCCAGCACTTGAGGCAGAGGCCAGACGGAGGAGTTTGAGGCCAGCCTCAGCTACATAGTGAGATATTAGCTCATCCCTCTCCCCCTAATAAGATATAAAGGAAGAGAAGAAGAAAAGAAGTGATGGGGGGAAAGAAGAAAAGGAGGAAGGGAAAGAGAAGGAATGAAGGAAGCAGGAGAGAAGAAATGGGGGGGGGCAGGAGAATGGAATGGGAGATGAGACAAGGGTGGCTTTCAGAAACTCCTTCGTAGCCCTGAAGTATAAAGGGTTAATAAGCCGAGATGTCAAGAAGGACTTTGAGGGAGTGGAAGCAGCTGGCCTAGAGTAAGAGGGGAAAATGGGTGCTCCTTGCTATCCCATTCAGATGCCTTATGGGCTGGAAGCAGGTAGGGGCTCCAGAGAAGACTGGTAGTGTGTGAACAAGCTCAGGCTGGACTCTGAAAGAGAGCATGCATACAGGAAGGAAGGTGAGGCAGCAGATGGGTCTGAGGAGCGCATAGGTGTCCGAACAGGCAGCTGGTACCCTGCTCCTTATTGCACAGGTCTAGGGTAAGACCCACTGGGGTCTGGAAAAGGGCAAGCAGCAGGCACAAACGGAAGAGACAGGACAGCGAATAGCAAGTCTTTAATGTATTTGTGACGTAAATGGGTAGAAGCACAGCTCAGACTGCAGGTGCTTGCCTGGCATGCACAAAAGTTCTAGGTCCAGTCCTGGCACTAAGCATGTGGACAAGTAGTGTGTGTAGATAATGCACACACTCGCAGACACATTTAAAGCAACAACTGCCACCTTGTCCCTCCACATCCGGGGTCCATCACCTCCCAGCAGCCAACATCTGAGGCATGACCTGCAGACCTGCTTGTATGTTTCCACCAAGTTCCACAGTTTATACCACAACCTCAAATCTTATCATATCTGCTGCCTTTCAATATCTTCCAAGGAGACGGAAAAGGCGCCAGGGATTGATTCTGACTTTACCGTTGAGCGAACAACATTCAGGAGGGGGAGGGATTTGCCCAAAATATGAGGCTGCTGACTAGCAGGAAGGCTGTGTTCATCATCTGACTTAGAAATCAGCCACCTTGTAGATGTCCAGGCTTTTCCAGGGAAATCTTCCTTAACAAGGGGACTTTTCAAAGTTACGGAAATTTATCCCTTGAAGCCCCAAAGCCTGGTTCTCCAGTCTGGGAGCGATTTATTGGTTTCTGCTTGAATAGAGATCTTGCTAAGAGAAATTATACACGTTCCCACATTCCCTTGAAGAGCACCTGAAAGCTAATTTAGCCAATGACTCAGAGTCATAATTCCAACTCATTTGGAAAGCAAGCATCCCCTCAGGGATTCTGAGGGCTCCGGTCAGTATTGGCCAATGTGCCACGTAGCCAGACACTGCCTGTTCCCTGCAGCTTGGATCTCGGTTTTTCTGGGACCTTTGCTTCTTTCCTCTTAACTATGTTTTTCTCTGATATTGTTTGTATGTTTGCTTCTAGCATCTCCCTCTTCCAGCTGTTATCTTTGCCAAGGGCTGAAAAAAACTGAAACATTCACTTCAAACCAGATTGGCTATTAACAGTTCAGAGACAGGAGCTCACGACGAAGCTAAGGCTGGTCTCCAACTCAAGATCTCCCGATTTTTGTCTCACTAATTCTGAGATTACAGACAGATGCTCCTCCACACACCTGGGCTTTATCACTGTGTATACAACTGTGTATAAGTTTGAGATTCTTAGAAGCACCTAGCCTGGGGTTCTATTCCGTCACTGCTCTCGTCTCTGTGTTGAGTGACAGGACGACTTACGTTACCCCTTGGGTACTGGGTCTCTCTCTCTGGCCTGGAGCTTTCCAGGTGGGCTAACCCTGGAAATCTTCCTTCCTCCACTTCCTCGGGAAGGGGATCACAAGTGCATGCCATATACCTAGCCTTTTCTTGTTGGGGTTTTTTTTGTTTTGTTTTGTTTTGTTTTTCTTTTTTCATGTGTCCTGGGGAATCAAATGGAAGTTTTCATACTCGGTAAGCAAATGCTTAACTGGCAAGGCTGTTACCTAAGCCCACCACTGACGTTTTGTTTTGTTTTGTTTTGTTTCGAGACAGGGTTTCTCTGTATAGCCCTGGCTGTCCTGGAGCTCACTTTGTAGACCAGGTTAGCCTCGAACTCAGAAATCTGCCTGCCTCTGCCTCCGAGTGCTGGGATTAAAGATGTGCGCCACCTCGCCAGACTCCACCACTGACATTTTAAGTTAAATCCCCCAAGGCTGGCTGAACTCCAAGACTGGTGCCCTTAGTCTCCACACTCCGGAAGCAGAGGCAGGCGGATCTCTGTGAGTATGATCCAGCCAGGTCTATGAAGCAAGTTCCAGGATAGCCAGGGTTGTAACACAAAGAAACCCTCTCTCAAAGCAACAACAGTAAATTTCTCCAAGGCTGTGGAACAGCCACCCAACTCCTTACCAAAAAGCGAGTGAACACGAGTCAGCAAACACTCTCTCCAGGGCACACAGGTTGAGTGAGTATCTTTTATACAAAATGCTTGGGACTAGATTCAGAACCTTTTCAGACTTGGAATATTTGCATATAAATAATGAGATGTTCTCAGGAGTGGGATCCAAGTTTCATTATAACATCCGTCTGTTTTATATATACTTTATACACAGAGACTGAAGACAATCTGATATGTCTTACTGCACCTGTGAGGTGTCTGTAAGCAATCATATAAGGTCAAGTGTGGAACCTCCCATTTACAGGTGACAATATGACACTCAAAAAGGAATTCTGTCTTGAAGCATTTTGAATTTCTTAGGGCTAAAGTGGCAACAAGGTTGACGCCCCTGTCCTCAGTAGAGATTCACAGAGCTGCCGGTGCTGGCCTGGGGGCTTTCTTCTCCCTGCCTTTCATCCTGTGCCTTGAAGAAATCCTCAACTTCCTTTCTGGCCTAGAATATATGATAATCCTTCTGTCTCTATCTCCTGAGCACTAAGATTACAGATGTAAGGTACCACACCCAACAAGATACCCAACTTGCATATTAGTTTTTTTGTTTGTTTATGAAGGGAGATAATCTGGGCATTTCCCTCAAGGGTTAGGGCTATGAGTCTATAAAACCTATTCTACCTAAATCTATTGCCACAAAAACTGTATACATGTAGATTGGTTTGCACACTGGCTACACAGGTGACCCATCTTCATTACAAATGACTTCCCGAATAGTTATGGAATGGGTATCTAAGTACTTTCTTAATCCTTTTTTACTCTGCCCCAAGGATTCAACTAAGGGCTTCTTGCATGCTAGGCAAGTGTTCCACCAACTGAGCTACATTTCCAGTCCCTGAATACTTTCAGTGATTCTCAAATACAGGAAACAGGATCTCGGAGGCTAAGTGATTTCTCCAAGCCTAGAAAGTGTCAGGACCAGAACTTGAATCTGCATTTATGAGATCACACTTATGAGATTGCATGACTCAAAATTCATGCCATGTCAGTCATCATATGTAGGGGGTCCCACGTGAGGAAATAGATAGATATTGGAGGTCAGGATAGAGTTGTTAAGATTAACAATGGGTCGATAAACTGGGTGTGGGGGTGGTGGCACATGCTTGTAATCCCAGCCCTTGGAAAGCCAAGAGAGGAGCAATGCTGTAAGTTGGAGGCACAGTGACTATCAGGCCAGCCATGGCTAAACAGCGAGATCCTCTCTCAAAACTAAAACCAAAGCTTAATGGGTCACTGCCACCCAAGATGGTATCCAGTGACACTCAATGAATGTTCATATAGTTTTGTGGTTGATGATAAAACAAGGATACATTGAAGCCATAGCAGGATCCAATAGTGTTTTGCACAAAGACATTAAGACAAAGAAAGTGTGAAAGCTTGAACACACTTAGGATGGAAAGAAATTAATCACTAGACACCATACAGAAGCAGACATTGATGCCCTTTATTTAGATTATGGAGATTAACTGTCCATATTAAGACAATAGTTTGTAGTTAAATAAGATAACTGAGAGGCAATTGCTGACTTTAATGGATGTCACATCAATGATTCAATCTGATTAACACAAGAGATGCTGTGGGGTCCGGGATATATGAGGAAATACTAAGGCAGGTAAATGTCTGTGAGTTTGAGGCCAGCCTGGTCTATATAGCAAATTCCAGGCCAACCACAGTAAGACCCTGTCTCATAAACAAACAAACAAACAAACAGATAATATTTATAAGAGGCTATGGTAGCCACAGAGTTGCTGAATCAAGGGATTCTAAGTGGGTCAGGTGATTCTTCAAGGACAGACCCTGTTGCTGGCTTATTTTTTGAGTGCCCTGAACAGACATCAGAGTGTCGGAAAGAAACCTTACCTCTAGGTAAAAAGGGTCTGAATGAGTCACTAGACTGATGGGTGATCAGCGGTCACAGTGTGCTCTGACCTCTCTGGGCCTCCTCTGAGCACACTGTTTTATACGCTGTGGATGACAGACTTCAGGAACAACTGGTGAATAAAGCCTATGTACATGAAGACAGCTAGGCATAAAGGAGGCCAAAGAAGTTCAAACCTCAACTCTGCATGGCTACAAAAAAAAATGAAACAAACTCTTTGTGGAGGTTGACTTAACAATTATTAATAGGGGGAACAGTAAAGGTAAAATTATATTAGAACAATTAGAATATTACATAGTCATTAACAAAAGTCACAACTCAACTACGGATTGGTAAGAAACAATCTATCAGTCATAGTTTTAAATATAAAAAGAAAGGCACAAAAGAACACAGACCATGTCATTTTATACATAAATATTTTTAAGTGCCAAAAAAAAAAAAGAGAACGCATTTTCCTTTCAACTGCATTAAGAGAGAAAGTCTCCTAAATGCTCCGCGCACTGGTCAGAGGATTGACTGCCAGCATTCAGCTTGGACTAAATTCTCTTTCTCTCAGTGGGAAAGGACATGATGCTCTGGGGAAGGCGGCAGGAAGCAGGATTCGTGGAATGGATTGCCGAATTCAGGGTGTTTGTACAGGAAGGATATGGGGTGTTGATTCCTCAAACACTGATGAGCTAGCTACCCACTGGGTTCAAGGCCAGCCTGGTCTACAGAGTGAGTTCCAAGACTGCCAGGGCTACACAGAGAAACCCTGTCTCAAAGAACACCAAAGGAGGGAAGGAAGGAAGGAAGGAAGGAAGGAAGGAGGGAGGGAGGGAGGGAGGGAGGGAGGGAGGGAGGGAGGGAGGGAGGGAAGGAAGGAAGGAAGGAAGGAAGGAAGGAAGGAAGGAAGGAAAGGACAGGACCCACTTCGTCTTGCAGCATTGATATTTGCTGCCCTTTTTATGCAGTGAGCTGAAAATACCTAGAATTGCTGCAGCAGAGACACAGTTGATGTGGGTCTGTGTGTTGAGCTAGACTGGAGTCCCCCCAGTCATAGGCCTTTTTTTGTTTTTTGTTTTTGTTTTGTTTTTTGAAACAGGGTTTCTCTGCCCGGCCAGTCCTAGGCCTTTAAGGTTCATGACTAGCAATGCTAATTTTCTCTTGGGGAATTTGGGTAGGGTTATTTTGCCAAACAGCCCTGTTAATTAGCTGTGGAGATAGCCTGTAAAGTGCTGCCCGAGGAAGCATGAAGACCCAACGGTGAGCCCCAGAACCCATAGTAAAAGCTTGGCATCTGCTTGTAACCCCAGTGCTGGGGAGGTAGAGGCAGGGGGATCCCAGGGCCCAACGGCCAACCAACCAAGCTTTGGTGAACTTCAAGCCAAAGAGACCGTGTTTCAAATAATAAATAAATAAATAAAGTGGATAATGTATGAGGAATGAGGCCCATATTTGACCTCTGGCCTCTACCCACATAAGCATATAAATGCACCTATACCCTTGCACCTGCACTTGTGTATGTGTGTGTACACACACAGAAGAAATGCTAAAGTAGTGCTGTCTGCTTTCACCCCTGTTTCACTACATAACACACACATTTTAGCGCCCAGACAAGCAAAATCTTGACATAGGAATGGAATGTGTCCAGTTTCATCAAACTATTTTCTCCTGCTTGACTTTCATTGTTGAGAGCATAAACTGGGTCTTGAGATCTTAGACTGGGGATAGTAAACAGGACAAGGCACAGGATGAAAGGCAGGGAGAAGAAAGCCCCCATGCCAACACAGGCAGCTCTGTGAATCTCTACTGAGGACAGGGGCGTCAACCTTGTTGCCACGTTAGCCCTAAGAATCAGGGTGGCCCTGTGACCTAGAGTTGTAGTTTCAATCCAAATTTGTATCCATAGTTTATAAAAAAGTCAAAAGACCATGGTACCAGATGTCAAGGATGACCCCACGCCCCATCCTCTGAACAGCGCCATCATGTTCTTTCCATTAAAATGGCCAGGACAGCAGGAGGGGACAAAGGGCTCAGTTTTGACTTGAGATAGGTAGCTGAAGGACAAAGCTAGCTCATACCATGTTGGCAGAGTCCTATCCACACCCGGGGGCTCCTAGAGGTAGGCCCTAGCACTCAGCACCCACTTGGCCAGGAGCTGGGGTGCCTCCGCAAACAGCTCCGGGGACTAGAAGCAAGTGGTGGAGTTGGGAAATCATTACCAGAGCTGACTGGAGTGTCTGTTTACATAAACCCAACAAGCTCACCTTCCTGGGAAAAGGAACGAGTTTTCGGATCTGAAGGAGAAAAGACTCTTGACAACAGACAGCAAAGCGACAGAAGGAGAGGGCAGCCATTCATTCGTAAAACAGAGGACAGAGTAGGTAGTAGTTGGGCGCTTCATTCAACGGGCTACCCACACAGGAAGCATGCTCTCACATATCTGCACATACATCATATGCATATGTATGTGCACAAATCCACAGTATGGGAAAGTGAGATTACTGTATAACTCATGCTATGGCACATCTGGGAGCCGGATAACTACCCTTAGAGTTGGTTCTCTCCTTCCACCTTGTGGTTTCCAAGGAGTAAACTTACACTGTAAGCCTTGTGGGCTAGTGCCCTTACCTACTGAGCTATATGGCCCCAAATTTCCAGACTTATTAGGAACTAGGCACAGTGGTACATACCAGCAAATCCCAGCACTTGTGAGGTAGAGTCTAGAAGGTAAGGAGTTCAAGGCCAGTTTTAGTTTCACAGAAAAGCTGAAGCTAATCTGGACTACTTGAAATAATCTCAAAAACAAACGAACAAACGAACAAACAAACAAACAAACAAACAAACATACCAGGGGCTAGGGAGATGACTCGGTGGACACAGTGCTTACTGCTCAGGCATGAGCATCTAAGTCCTCACACACAGTTTGAACCAGACAAGGTCACATGCACCAGCAATCCCAGCTCTCTGGCGGGGATACGGAGGGTTAGAGACAGGAGGATTACAGGCCACAAGCCTAACTCCAGAGAGAATCGGTGAGTTTCAAAAAAATAAGGTGGAGAGCAGGAAACACAATGCAGTCCTTTGCCTCTACATCTTGTATCTGCACCACACATACACACACACACACACACACACACACACACACATAGACACACATAGACAAACACACACATTTACACAAATACACAGTAAGGAAAAGTGAGATTAATATGTAACTCACATTCAGCAAATCCTATGAATGTTTTGATTCCAACTGGGCCCTACCTCCCCCTATCAAAGAAAGCATGATTTTCTGAGAAGAATCAACCTAGCATTTAAACAAACGCATTACATGTATCTATGTCGTGAGAATTTCAGTTTCTTTGAAAATCACAGAAATATGAGGGGGGCTATGTCTTTGTTTTAATATCAACTGTGGGATGTAGGGTTGCTGCAGACTGTCCACTGCAGCAGACTATGATTTGTCTTGTGCTTTAGCGGGGCGTGATTTTGCCAGCTGCCGATAGTTTCTGTGATTATGTGATTCTGGGAACTTTTCAGTGTATATAAGCCCTAGGACTCCCTAGAAGTGGACTTGGTTGATGGTTGACGTTGATTGCTGTCAGTCAAGGTTTGTTAAGGAATCGTGTGCAAAGAAGAAACAAGAAGAAATAAGTTATCCTAACAGGGAAGATCAAACTTGCTCCAAGGAATGCCCCTAATCAGCAGGAAGTCCCTCTCTCTCTCTCTCTCTCTCTCTCTCTCTCTCTCTCTCTCTCTCTCTCTCTCTCTCTCTCTCTCTTTTGAGGTAGTCTCTCCTACTATGTAACTTTGGCCTTGAACTCGGAGATAGGCCTGCTCTGTCTCCTGAGTGCTGTAATCAAAGGTGTTTGCCAATGCACCTGACCACTTATTTTTGTTACTCCACAGCCTAGGCTGGCCTCTCAGAAATCCTCCTGCCTTAGCCTCCAGCTCTGGGTTTTGCCACCATACCTGACTTTTGCACGGTCTGTCCTCTGTAAATCACCAAGCAGAGGGACACAATGTAAGGTGATCTTGATGGAACTCAGTAGCGAATTACGACAAAATCACACCGTGCAACAGGTTTCACGTGGGAAGATTATATCAAAAGGAAGGGGTGCAAAGAGAAGGGGGCGCGGCTTTTTATCGGGGTCTTGGTGCATGCACAGAAGGACATGCCACAGACGCGACAATGGCAATGTGTTGCTGCTGGGCAGCTAGTGAGGATGTATCTTGCTGCCCGGTCCCTCGGGGCTGGCCGTGGAGGTGCCTGATTGCCAACAGAATGGGTCGAGCAAACACTGGAGCCCAGCAGATGGTCCCAAAGCCACACACATCACAGGGTGTTATAGGGGATGGTGGAAATAGGAATACTTTCAGTTGAAGCCATAATTCCTAGAGAATTTCTCTAAGAGATGCTAGGGCTGCCTTCCCAGGAAGCCCTCTGCCCCAGGGCAGAGAGAAAAACCAGGCCCTGCCCCTGGCCTGTGGGCACAACATGCAAACGTGGCTCCCCTCCCTGCGCCCTTCTCACGCACAGCCCAGGGAGGTGGTAGCTCCCAGGGCCAGGGGAACCCTCACTGGGTGGGAATGCTTCTGCACCCCGCCCTTCACCTGGCAACCCTCCACAAGCCGAAGATACAATCTCTGCCTTCCCCACTGGCAAGCCCCAGGCAGGAGAGGTCTGCAGGAGTTGGTAGGAGTGAGAAGGCTCTGTAAGCATGGAAAAGTACAGGCCAGCAAGTAAGGGGCTCTGGGGTAAGATCCAATCAATCAGGTATCGATCGGGAGCCTCCTTTCTCGCTTGCTCTCCCCTGCTTCTCTCTCTCAAACCAGCCTGGCATGGTGAGAAGTCAGACAAGCCTGTCTGACACCCGAAGTCCTCCACAGGGAAATTACCGAACCTCTCTGAGCTGTAGTTTCCCCAGCTCTATAATGGGAATAACAATGCTTACCTCACTGCCTGTTGTAACGATGAAGCAATCTCAAACAAGGTAGAACCCAGAAAGTGCCCGGTACACATGCACCTGGGCTGGAACTCAGGCTCTAAGGGAGTCACTCACTTTTCCTCTTCCACACTCACTTTCCCCACTCTTGAAATGGGAATCAGTATGAAAATGTAACCTACCTCTCTGGGTGGCTACAGATGTTAATGTTTGGTTTTGTGATGATGGGGCCTCGAGTTTTGTGCACACAAGGCAAGGCCAGCATTCTGCCATTGAGCTATGACCCTAGCCCAGTGTGAGGTTTTTGTTTGTTTGTTTGTTTTTTGTTTTGTTTTGTTTTTATGTTTTGATTGTTATTTGTTTGTTTCAAGACGGGGTTTCTCTGTGTAGCACTGGCTGTCCTGGAACTCACTCTGTAGACCAAGCTGCTAGCCTTGAACTCAAGAGATTCGTCTGCCTCTGTCCGAGTACTGGGATTAAACGTGTGTGCTACTACACCTGACCCAGTGTGAGGTTTTAATGAGCTACTGCTTGTACAGTACACAGCTCATTGACTGCCAGGAGCTAAAGACTTTTCCTGTAATTTAGAACAGAATCCAGTTCTCTTTCAAGACCTCTGCTCCAAAAAGAGTCTATACAGGAAGCAAGTTAGCTGGTCCCACTTGTAGTCTCACCAGCAGCATCTATACAGAAAGGGCCATTTACATCTCCAAGAGAGCCTTTTCTTTTTTAATGCCTTGAGAGTAAGGGGGAGGACCTCATCACTTTCCTCCTTGTCTTCATCCTTAATGCTATCCACTCAACAACCTGGGTTGAGAGAATGTTCCAGAACGAATCCACAAGTTAACAGCAGAACTGGTCTGAGCCACTAAACCCAACCTCCTCAGTGCAGAAAGACTTTCTGGTGGTGCCTGCGACTGTCCGGAGAAAATGGAGAATTCAGACAGGGCCTCCAGTTCTGTCTGCTGCTCACTACCCCAGCTGCCGCTTTTAGAGGAAGGTTTTACTCGGTTTACCCGGCAGTGAGGGAGCTGTCTAGGCTGTAAATATGAAACAGCTGTTACCAGCCTTAGGCCAAAGCACCAAGTATGGATGGCAAAGGGGGACAAACATTCAGCTCTGCAAAAGCACATGCATTTCTTGTTACTTCCCTGTCCAAGCCTGGGGAGGCTGAGACCAGAAGATGACAGATCCAGGCGAGGGGAGAGGCATGCCTTTTCTAGAAGCACCTGTGGCCTGACCTACCTGGAAGCCATACACAGAAGGAGACACTAGTTTCCTGTTCATCGGAACATATTGAAGGACAGGTGACTATTGGCAGAGTCCTGTAATATTGTATAAATCAGCATTCATTCTGAAGACTGGAAGACGACCTGGTTTCTGTTCTCATCTTTGGGTGACAAAGTTAAGGTATATAGGAGTCAGCCAACAGGGTAACCAACGCTGCCTCTCTATCAAACCACCCTATGCAAGACAGGCAGAGCAGCATCAGGGTGACAGAACCAGGGACTGGGAGTCAGGCAGAGCATCAGGGTGACAGAACCAGGGACTGGGAGACAGGCAGAGCATCGGGGTCACAGAACCACAGACCAGGAGACAGGCAGAGCATCGGGGTCACAGAACCATGGACCAGGAGACAGGCAGAGCATGGGACCAGGAGACTCGCTGGCCAAGCTTTTAACCTGTGGCTATTGTGGGTGGGAATGCATGGGAAGTCTCTCAGCCCCTCACTGCCCTCAGTGTGCTCATCTATAGGCTGGGCGTGATGCCAACCACTTAACAGGGTTTCTAAACACAGTAAAAGAAATGTTTTACAAACATTTCTTATTCAGTGCCTGGAATACAGTCAAAGGCCGATGAATGTTATGTTATCGTACACACGATGGCTGTGGTGAAGAAATCACCACAGCCATCTGATCTCGTCAATTATCTTCTTCCTGAAAACTCTACTCCACCCGTCCCTCATCACCCAGTCAAGCCAGCTTATTCTCAGCGGAGGTGGCCCTGGCATGCATGCTCTCCATTCAATTTTTTTTGTCTCTTTGTTTCTTTTTTTTTTTTTTCCTTGACAGAGGATCTGAGATGGGATCTCATGTAGCCCAGGCTAACCATCATTTTGCTATTTTGCTGAGGGTGACCTTGAACTTCGGATCTTCCTGCCTCTAGTTCCAAGTCGTGGGAGCTGAGGCCCAGAACTGATGGAAAAGCACCCATTCACACTTTGGGGGTGAAGATTTGCCCCTTTGCCAGCCATGCTTGGCATTTGGCCTGAGGCTGGGTATCCAACGCTCCCTGTCTGTGGCCTTGGCACCAGCCTCAGTACTAAGTGACTAAGTGTTGCAGACAGTGGCGTAGTGAGGGGCAAGAAGGAGCAGAAGTGACTCTCTAGTTCCTCTGGTGTTATCCCTCTGACATTTTTTAGGCTGGAGAGAAAACTGAGTTCTAGGGAAAAATAGAGGCTGTGTTTTCTTTCTGGGGAGCCTGACTCCAGGGTGAGGGTGAGCCCCCATGACTTACTTCCTGTATCTCTATGTCAAAGGATAACAGCCAGAGGTCCATCTGGCTCTGCCTCTTGGTACAACATGGCAGGCTGAGATCAGCTCCCTTGCTGAAGTCCAAGGGGTGATTTTTCTGGCTGTCTTAAGGATAGGAGGCTCCACTCAACTTTATTGGGCAGAGTCCACTTTCTAGCTGTGTGGTGCCGCAGGCCACAGAGCCAAACAAGAAACATTTATTCATGTTACAAACAGCTTTAGTACTGTCTTCAACCCCCGCCCCCCACTGGACATTTGTGTTGACAAACAGCTTGTCTTTAATCACAAGATTCACATCCCAGTTCTATCTTGCATGCAATCACATGTGCATGTGTGAGCCTGCATGTGTGCACGCATGTGCTTGCATGCATGTGCATGGAAATGCATGCAATGTGGTGGGCTCAGGTGTCTTCCCCAATCACTCTCTACCTTATCTTTTGAGACAGGCTCTCTCACTGAGCCCAGTGTTCGACAGCTGGCTTAGCTACTAGGCCAGAGAGTTCTGCCTCTGTGTTAGGTTACATATGAGAGCGACCATGCCCAGATGTTTTTCATGGGTGCTGGGATCCGAACTCAGGTCCTTGTGTTTATTCAGTAGACTGCTCTGACTGGCTCTGTCTTTTTTTTCTAAAAAGATTTATTTATTTATTTATTTATTTATTTATTTATTTATTTATTTATTATATGTAAGTACATTGTAGCTGTCTTCAGACACTCCAGAAGAGGAAGTCAGATTTCATTACAGATGGTTGGGAGCCACTAGGTGGTTGCTGGGATTTGAACTCAGGACCTTCGGAAGAACAGTCAGTGCTCTGAACGGCTGAGCCATCTCACCTGCCCCCTTTCTGCTCCTTTTGCACTCAGTGTGTACCTTACCCAGATATCCTGCCTTCTGTGTTTCTATTTTAATTTTCTTTTTATTGGTGGTATACATCCAATCAGGGCTTCACACAAGCCAAACAGATGCTTCGCCGCTGAACTACACTCTCAGGCCCGATTTCCCTTTTAATTAAAATCTTATTTTTGAGACAGGATCTTATTTTGTAGCCTAAGCTGACTTTGAGCTCACCATCCAAACTTGCCTCGATCTGAGATGATCGCCTGAGAGTTTGGATTACATGCGAGCATACAATACCACTCATTCATGGAATACGGTTCCACGTTGAGGAGGACATTTTTGTTTTGCTTGAGCTTTCCCAGATCTTAGCACTTTCTAGAAACCATGGCTTTTGAACTGCCAATGGATGGAACGAAACCCATCAGGGTCAGAGAGGCATAAGCACGCTACCAACTCCTTAATCCTTTCAGGGGTGTGCCCAAGGAGTTGCTTGCAGACAGCAAATTGTTTTCATTGTAAAGTTCTTAGCTTTCTCCTTTTTAGTAAAATTAGAAATTTATTTTATTTTTTTAAATACAAGGTCTCACTAGGTTGTCCTGGCTGTTCTGGAACTTACCATGTAGATCAGGCTGACCTTGAACTCAGAGATCCACCTGCCTCTGCCTCCCCAGTGCTGGGACTACAGAGGTAAGCCATCATGTCAGGAAATTTTAAAAACTTATAACAGTTTTATTTTAAGATTTTTTAAATTTTTCTTTTTTTAAATTAATGTATTTATTTCTAGACAGGATTTCTCTATTAGCCCTGGCTGTCCTGGAACTCACTCTTTAGACCAGGCTGGCCTCGAACTCAGAGATCCACCTGTTGCTGAGATTAAAGGTGTGCACCATCAACCACCAGAGCATTTTAAGTTTTAAGGGAGCTTTTCAGAATCCTGTCATGCTGTGTCTGGTTTAGAAAGGAGTGTGAGAGGGTATGAGGCTCGGCTTCTTTGGGTATCCTCTTTTTAGCCCTGCCTGTTGACTAAGACAGAAGTCTCTACTTCTTTCTCTATCAAAGTCTTTGTGTCTGGCGTGCGTGTGTGCATGTGTGTAATTCTAGGGTCACAGCCATTCATCAAAGCCCTATTTCTAAGCTGGGAGTGGTAGAACACGCCTTTAATCCCAGCACTCAGGAGGCAGAGGCAGGCGGATTTCTGAGTTCGAGGCCAGCCTGGTCTACAAAGTGAGTTCCAGGACAGCCAGGGCTACACAGAGAAACTCTGTCTCAAAAAACCAAAAAAGAAAAAAAAGCCCTATATCTAATATAGCCCTGCCAGACTCTTCTATTCCCTATTGCTTTGCAGCCATGAAGCAGGAAGGGATGTTATAATGATTCCCTAACTCCAACTCTGCTTCATAGAGGTATCAAATTGTGGCTTAGTGGCTCTCCTCCCCTCCTTTATTCCCAGTGCCATGAACTGAATTTGAAGCCTTGTGCATACTAGGTAAGTACTCTACCGCTCAGGTACAGCCCTGGCTCTCTTTTCCTTTTTTTTTTTTTTTCTTGAGACAGACCTTTGCTAAGCTGTCCAGGCTAGTGTTGAACTCTCTCTGTAGCCCAGGGAGGCTTACATGTGCCATTCTTCTAACTTGGTCTTTTGAGTAGCTGGACTACTTTTTTCTTTTATCCAGAACCTCCATCTTGGATAACCCATCTTCCACCCAGAAGGACAGTTCTGGAATGCCGCAGCATCCTCAGAGCAACCAGAGAACCTGCCACCCCTCATTCTCTGTCTCCTGGGTCTTTCAAACAGGAGGACCCATGTTTTCTTCCAGCATGTTGGACTCTCCCTGGGAATTGTATCTTCTTGTGACTCTTAAACTTAGGGATTGGGCCCATGGGTGCTACCGTTCACAGGCTCCCCTTCTGTAAGGCGCACTCGCTCGGTTTCCCCGCCTTGGACTGGGTGTGCCTGTGAGCAGCGACTGTGCTGCCCTCCTTCCCTACTCCATAGCACCCAGCCAAGCACAGGTTTGCAGAACAAAGCCAGACTCAGTTCCTCCCTTTGCTCCTTAAACTCAGCTGTTCCTGGGTGCCCCGTGTACGGAGCTTACTCTGCTACCCACAGGCCCTTCCCTGCCAGCTGTAGAGGCTGGGGCTGTCACTCAGTATTTCCCCCTTGCTGACTCCTGAGAGACCTTTTCTTAAACGGAATCATTCAGGTTTTAGAGAGGGTGCCCTGCAGAGCCAATTAATTAAATACTACAAGTCTGCATGTATCTTAGCAGCCAGAGACAAACTCATGATATGGAGCGGCACATCAGGGCGATGGCTTGGTAGGAGATGGCATAGAAGTCACCAGAAGGACATAGGCAAGCCATATGTAGTGTCGTTGGGACCCAATCGCTGCCCAGCTAGCGCTGACAGGAAACCCCAGGTCAGTGGTTCTCAGCTTGGAGGACAGGATGAAGATTTTTTTTTCCAACTTTCTTTAAAGTAAAAGCAGTAGGATTCAAGGCCAGCCTTGGCTACATAATAAGGATGAGGCTAGCCTAGGCTACATGAGATTGTGCCAAAAAAAAAAAAAAAAAAAAAAAACCAGCAGAAAACTCCCCCAAACATTCAAGGCACTCTCCATTCCCCCTCAGAAAAGCCTTGCTCATCAACTAAGCCCTGAGTCCCCTGAGTCCCCTCAACATGCCACCTTTCTATGTTGTATCTCCCTACCTTCCACCTCTTCAGCCCCCAAGCTTCTCTTCACACTCTCCTTTTTTTAAGCCAATGCTTTTTCATCCCTTCACAATGCCCTCCCTCAAAAGGAGATCCTGCTGTACAAACCCCATCATTTCTGTAACTCCCGTTCAGCCCTCACCAATGGCTGCTTTGGTGTTTGCTCGCTCTTTGGATGACACCGGCTGCCGTTACTGCTTGTCTCCCTGCTCAGTCTCCTATTCTGCTTTTAGACTTGGAGCTCATCGGTGACTCTTCTTGTCCTTGCCATCATCACACAAGCTCTCCTGCCATGTTGTGGCTCTCCTCCAGTCCCTTTGCCATCCCTTCTGAGACTCACCTACAAGCACCCAGTCTTGAGCCAGTTTCTGAGTGCTCCTTCTCCACTTTGACCTGCACCCTGTCTGTCCTTTTCCCCACCCATCACTTCATGTAGCCTGAACCAGGGTCACCTTGGTCCTGACCCATCCCCACGTGTGGAGTACTTACACCTCCCCACCTCCCTAGACCCTGTCTTCCCTCCTCCATCTGCCGCTGGATGAACTGGCTCTCGTTCTTTGATTGCAGCCCCACCAAAGCTCGGACCCCTGGCCAGAAACCTCAAGGACACATCTACTCGTCCCTCTTTTTATGGTCCACAACCAACCTGTTGGCCTAACATTCCTGGTTCTATCTCAAGAGGAGCTCTCTCCAGCCAGGGTCTCTTCATATCCAGTAATGCACTCGTTGCAGAAAATGTAATGGTTTACATGTTCAGGGGCTCATGTAAGGAACGCACACTCATGTTTACCTTTGATCTTCACAACCACTGAGTACAACAGATATCCTTATTCTCTGCATCTTACAGATGAAACTAAGCCACATGGAGATAGAAGAACATGCCCAGGGTCACACCGTCATGTAACACAGACTCAGTATTGGAACCCAGGGAAAGTGGCCCTGATGACACTCTCAGCGTCTTTATTCCCATTCCTGGCTAACCCACCTGTGTTCATTACACCATCCCAGTTGTCATTTCCTACAGCAGTTCTCCATCCGCCTTGCCTTCCTCACCCCCACACCCTGTCAGTGTTCTGCCCTTGACTGATGTTACATTTGAAATGTCACATGACCCCCTGTTTCCTACAGGAGAAGCTGAGCATCATGGCCAGCTGCTCAGAGACCTTCCTAATTTGGCCCAACCCACAGCTCTGGCTTCATGTTCTGCCAACTGATCCCTGATCTTCTCCAGTTCCTGCCAAACTGAGCCCTCTCTCTGCATAAAGTCTGGCTTCACACTGTCTTCTATGCTTGGGACACTCTCAACACTTCATGCCAGCCAGAGTCCCACTGTTCCTTAGCCAGCCACTTCCAGGACCGTCTTTACAGAGAGATTCTCAGGCAGTGTCACAGCGTTCAGCACCCTCATTCCTCACAGAAATCTCGGCTCAGACTGTAATTTCTCTTCTTACAAGAGACACCCTCTGACTCACATATAAGAACTAATATCCAAGGAATCAGTAGAGGGTCCCAGCTATGACTTGATGGGTCTTTCTGCCTTTGCCCCAACATTACAAAGGATTCTTTTCACTGCATACATAACCCAAGATCAAAAAGTCTAGAAAGGCCTGCTGGAACCTACTTCCCCTGAATTCTATGGCTTGACTCCTTGACCCCGTTTCTTTTATAAGAAAACACATAATGCCAGCTGTGGTAGCCACTTGGAAGTCAGAGGCAGGAGGATCAAAGGTTCAAGGTCATCACCGACTACACATCGGCTACGTGTTCAGCTTGGGGACAGCCCGAGCCACTTTCTCAACAAGCAGAGGAACAAAAAGTGGAAGCCTGACTTCAACCCATTAGTCAGAATGTAGTAGGTGGTAGTGAGAGAAAAAACGGCAGTTCCTTAGCGCACAGACTATAAGAGTCTTGGAGACCATCATATCCAAACCTCTTCATTTCATCCATGAGGACACTGAGACCCAGAAGGAAGAGACATGTGAAAGACCAGCAACTAGCAAAGGGCAGACAACACTAGAGGCCAGGGCTTGCCTCCATCTGAGCATCTGGCCTCTGCCCGATGCCTTTCAACCCCATTGTGCCCGCCCTGGGACAAAGAGGCAGGCAACCCTGCTTCTAAAGATCTTCTGAAGATCACTGGCTCAGCATGGCCATGCTTCATGCACAGTGAGTGAGCCAACAACCCTGGTTCATCCAACATCAGGCCTGAAGTCCACCCAGCTTGGCACAGAGGCTCCAAGGGTAGCATGCTCTTTTGCTCTGGGAAGTCCAACACCACCTTGTTTGTGTCTGAGCACAACCACACTTTCCTCCTGTCCTCTCCCCACTCCTTCTGCCTCCCATTTAGTCATAATGAGGTCATAGTCTCTGCTCCCAGGCCTCTCCCAAGGACGGTGTGTTTAGATGGAGAAATGCAGAGGAGGATTCGACAAAGGACATGGGGGAAAATTGAACTCTAGAGTCAGAGGCATGTTTTCAAATCCTGTCCCAGCCAGTTGACCAATTGTATGACCTTTGTCAACTTGCTTAATCTCACAGGTCCTTGATTGAAAAGGGGTGGGACTGCCTGGAAGGCAGTTTCCTCACTAGCAGAGTAGCAACTCATAATTATCTCCTGGGCCAAGGTAGGAATGGATGAGATAGAGTCTGCAGCATTTGTGGGCAGTGACTGTGGGCTGCTTTCCCTTCATGTGAAAGACAGAGGAAATAGACATGGCTGCCAGGCCATCAGTACCCCCTCCCCCACTTCATCCAACTGAGGTGGGATGAAGGTCCCGGCCTGTGGAAGTTGAGATCTGATGTCCTTGGAGGGTCAGGTTCAGAGAAGAGGAACCTTCCAGAGGCTGTGAATATGCCTCTGAGCAAAGCCCCAGGGAAGTGTGCAATGCCTGGGCTGCAGACCCCCCCTCAGGTCCCTAAGAAAAGTCTGTCCCATTTGTTCCTGTCAGTGTTGAGAAACCAGAGGCCCATCAGTGGCAAGACCACTGGATGTGGAAAGGGCCAACAAGACCTCCATGTGGACACTGGGCCGTCTAGCACAAGCTACATCCCACAGGAGGCCAAACACACTGCCTGACAGCTGGCATGGCCACCTTTTGGTGTAAGTTCACCTCCTGGATGACCAAGTAGAGCCTGAAGGTAGTGAGAAGCCGGCCCAGGCTTAGGGTCCCGAGGCCTCAACCCACTTAGTACTCCTTCAGAGTTACAAAAGCTTTCTACAATTCAATTTGCCTGGTTGAATGTCCCACCCCTCCATTTTTTTTTTTTTGAGGGTTGGGAGAGGGAGTTGAGAAAGGGTCTAACTCTGTACCCCAACCCAGGCTGGGCTCAAATTCATGGTAAACCTCCTGCCTCCCACAGCACTGACTGAACCAGATGGGGAGAGACTCCCATGTCTGCCTGGCTGGAATTTTCTCTCTGATAAGAATCAGTCTCCCATCTAACGACATTGTGCAAGAAGCTGATTCTGTAGCCTTCCTTTCTAGTTATTGCAGAATTTATTATACTGCATAGACTGGTAGTCCTTCCTCATAGCTAACCCAGATCTCTCTTTAATGGGGCCCACGGCCCTCGGTCTCCAGGGCAGACAGAGAGCAGTTGTTTTTCATTTGTTAGCAAAATCCTCAGGCTCCTTGATGAACAAAACTGGATTACTTGCCTGAGAGATTTTGGTTTAGGACTCTAGATTTTCTTTTTTTTAACTATGAAGGATGCTTCTAGAATGAACAGCCTTTTAAGGAAATGTTGGTAGTAACTTTTGATTCCTTCTTTGGATACGAAAATCCACACCCCAAACTTAACCACCTAAAGGCTGGCAGAAACAGGAGCAGATACCACTCTCTCCCCGGCTTCACATCGTCAGCAGCCCAGTCTTTTCTCCCCATCACAGCCTGCCTTACTGCCCACCTCCCAGGCTCCCTCCATCTTGTCACCTAGAGGGACATGCCATTTTAACCTTCTTTCTAGCCATTCCCATTGATTTCTCTGCTATCTTCCAACTCCATCTGGCTCTGAGCAAAGCCCTTCCAAACTAAGTCTAACTTCATCTACTTTGGGTGACTTCCAAAGCCCTAAGCTAGTGCCTCCATTTCTCAAGCCTGGTTACACACTCCTTTTCTGAGACAGAGTTGAGCTTGCTATGTAGCAAAGGATGATCTTGAATTTCTGATCTTCATTTGTCCTTCTAAGTGCTGGAATTTCAGGCTCACAACACCTTGCCCAGTCCCCACGTTGCTGTGGAGGAAATTGAAGCTTCCTCCCTGCTAGGTAAGCACCCTGCTCCCTGAGCTGCTGCCCCAGGCCACAAGTACTCCTGTCTGAATGATTCTTCTTCTCCTACCGTGGCCTCTCTATCAACTTGCTTTTGATCAAGAGTTTCTTATAGAGAAGAACGGGCCACTCTTATAGAGGATCTATAAGTTCCTCTCCATCATCAGCTAGTCACATCATAAATCCACTGAGGCTCAGTCAATAGCTGGGGAGCTGAAGCTCTATGGTAGTTATGCCAACTATGCACAAATGTGAGCATTGTACTCTAGAAGGGAGACCCCAGGTCTGGAGTATGGTGGTGGCTGGGAGGACAGTCAGGGTCCTTTTATCCTGAAAGCTAGATGATGGAGAAGAATCACCAACAAGTGTTATATTTGTCTGACACCCCCCAGAACTTACAGGATAAATGTTTTCCAACCCAAGTTCTTACCTGTCTGTTGAAATCTAGGCCATTTCGATCATTTCCTAGAAAGAAATAACATATATATGTATCAATCCCGTGCAATCAGGAGAGGAAAAAAGGATAATGGGAGAGGAGCCGACTTCTCCTATAGCCATGATCTCATTGTTCATCCCATTTTTCTGGAAACATAAGGGAATGCATGAGCAGCCACGGAAAGAGTCACCTTGGAGGGAAGGCCGACTTGCCCATGGTCAACACAGGAAGAGCCAGAGCCCCTGTTCTATCATATAAAGCCTATGTGTACCAGGTGTTCTGTCCTTCACTGATCAGCAAGAGGGGGCTGGTCAAAGAAACCAAAGGAGCCACCCAAAGCCAACTGAGACTTCCTACCAGCCCTGCCCTCTGGTATCATAACCTCTAATATGTAGGCATCTGTCTTGTCCCTCCAGCCGCCAGCCTTGTGTTTCTTGTTTTGTTGATCCTATTTCCTTTCATTGTTGCTGTCTTAGTATGGCTGGGTGTGGTGCCACATGCCTTAAATCCTAGCATTCAAGGGTCTCCAAAACAACAACAACCCAACAACAACAACAACAACAACAACAACAACAACAACAAAAACAGTGGTCAGGTGTAGTCCCAGCTGGTCTCTTTCCTGGGAATGGCTTTGAACTCCTGATCCTCCTACCTTCTTTCTCCTAAGTGCTGGGACAGTTCTGTGCCACCACACCCAGCCTTTTTTTTTTCTTGACAAATATTACACTGAAAAAGTAAATATGTGCCTAACAGAAAAGCTGCTCTGTGCAAAGAAGCCTAAGATGACAAGAGCGTTGCTCTGTAGAGACATACCCAACAACTCATATTTGGGGGTATTTTGTAGGCTCCCCCTCTTTTGAGGCAGGGCCTCATGTAGACTAGACTGTCTCAAACTTGCTATATAGCTAAGGATGGCACTGACTCCTGATCCTCCTGCCTCAGCTTCCTATGTGCTGGCGTGTACCACCATGCTGGGTTTATACTGTGTGTGACTGGAACCCAGAGCCTGCGCATGCTATGCAACCACTCTACCAAGATCACTTGCTCCCTCTACAGCCTTTCATTCTAGTTTTACTTTGTGGATGTTTATCATCGGTCCAGACTCTTATCCCTTTTTCCAGGTAGTATCATAAATGTACTTTTGTATGCTTTTTGAATTATGCCTACTTCTCCTATATTAGTAAACTTCATTTTTAATTGACAAATAATATTCTATTACATAGACACATACTTATTACTAGATAAACTGAAGGAGAAAAACCACTTCTGCCAGCTATCCTCTGAGGGCGTGGAAAGATGGCTCGGTTGTTCAGAGACCTTGCTGCTTGCTCTTCTGGAAGACCCAAGCTCAGCTCCCGACATCCACACTGGGCAGCTCACAGCCTGCCTATCACTCCAACGCCAGAACATCCGACACCCATTTAGGGCCAATGCCAGCAGCACACACAAACACACACATATGTACACTCACATACACACACAGTCACACACACACACACACACAAATAAAAATAAAGCTTAAAAAGTAACACATCACCCGACCTTCACAAAGTGCCCAGGGTGGCACTTGCACACAACCCACAAATAAATAAATGTAATCAAACCGTATTAAAAGCACTGTTCACTCATAACCTGGCACTAGACTTGGAATATAATAGAATCTCAATATACTGATTGAACGAACGGCTAAGTTCATGGATGAGTTGACTCAGACCTTTGGTCCAGCTTAGCATAGCATCTAACTCCAACTTTGCCTCCTTTCTGCAGGCTTTTTGCGCTTTTTGTCTTCTGGGTTTTCTCCCTTTTTCCTAGACGCCCTGAGTTCTGTCCGAACAGAACCTTCAGACAGATCCACAATGTTACCACACCCCTCAATACTGTTGCCCCGCGCAGCCTTGGCCCCTCCCCTCTTGGGAACATAGAATCCTCTCCACTGACGACAGGGAGACGCGCACTGTTTTCTGTGAATTTCTTAAGAACTTAACACAAATCAGAGGCTTGAAAATGCCTGAGACTTGGCCGGATGGAACATAAATGACTTCCCCAGCTCCTTAACTACAATCCCCTCAGCCTAGGGGGCAGCACCTTCCTGCACATTTGTCAGCCATCTCTAAGGGTACCTAGGCTAGCAGGACAGAGAAGAGAATGAAAAGCCCTAGGGCTCAGGGAGGGAGGAATAAGGTGAGATACAAGGTAACCCATAGCAGAAGCTACGAGTAGCTAGGACCAAGGGGAGCTAAAATCAGAAGGGCCACACACTAATCACTGTGCTTGTGAATATAGACTAAAGGGGAAAATTACTTTTTTTTAATCCTTTAGTCACATTTTAAAGTTTGCCTACAGAGTTTTTTTGGTTTAGATTTGGCAAAAGAGAAGGCTAGAGAGATGGCTCAGCCCTTACTGCTTTTGTAGGGGGCCAGAGTTCTATCCCCAGGACCACACAGTAGCTCACAACCATCTTTAACCCCTAGGCCAGAGGTTTTCAACCTGTGGATCGTGACCCCCCTTTTGGGAGTCCAATGATTCTTTCACAGGGGTCGCCTCAGGCCATTGGAAAACACAGGCATTTACATTACAATTCCTAACAGTAGCGAAATTACACTTATGAAGAAACAGCAACAAAATAATTTTATGGTGGGGGGGTCACCACAACATGGGAAACTGTAGGAAAGAGTTGCCGAGTTAGGAAGGTGGAGAAGCACTGCCCTAGGCACTCTTGTGGTCTACATTCATATACCTAGGATTTAACAAATACAGACGAGGAAGAGGAGGAAAAGGATGATGACTTGGCAGAAGAGAACCTAAGAGGTAGCTCATTAGGTCAAAGCCTGGTTCCCATGAGCCTACACACATAGACACACACACACACACACACACACACACACACACACACATAAAGAAGGATCTGGCAAAAGAACACACTGGCCAATCCAACCAATGTTACTGAACACAGTGCAGGTGCCAGGCGCTAATCTGGGCCTAAACTATCATGATGAAGAGACCTTATGTTGAGATTTCTGTCTAGTTTCCCTGATGGCCAGAGCTGAGTAGACAGCTAGTTTGGAGGTTTGGGGCCAGACAAGGTCTCCCTTAAGAGAGGGCTCCTGGCCTTGGATGCTCCAGGGTAGAAGTAGATGTAGCGAAGCTTGTAGGTACTGAGTAAGGGCTCAGCTGCTCCGTGTGAGTATTAGTTTGGTCTCGGTTCTTACTGATTCACAGGGAAGTGCGTGCTTGGGATGCAGGGCTTCCTGCCTGGCTTCCGGTCTGGGAGAAGGTGTTGGGGGCATGTGGAGGTTTAGGTTAAAACAAGATGCTGTGGCTTAGCAGAGGTGTGAGATACACCCTGATGGCCATCATGACCCACCCCTCCAGATCTGGACACTGCCGCTGCCGCTGCCGCTGTCTCATCCTTCACTTTGCTTCTGCACAAGTCCCAGCATTTCTCCCAAAGTTCCCTGGACTTGTTCCATCTGGCCCCTCCCCCCTCCCAGCCTGCAGGAAGGCCTGGGAAGTGACATCTGTGAAGTTCAGGCTGTGACCTAGCTCGCTGGGGCTCACTGCTGCCCCAGTGCTCCAGATTAGGAGGCGTGAAGGGTTGGTTATTCCTGGCTCCCTTTCATGCAGTGGAGAGGAGAGGAGAGGAGAGGAGAGGAGAGGAGAGGAGAGGAGAGGAGAGGAGAGGAGAGGAGAGGAGAGGAGAGGAGAGGAGAGGAAAAGAGAGGATGATGTGCCAAGTACAGTCACCAGAATCTTTTTTTTTTTCTTTTTTTGAGACAGGGTTTCTCTGTGTAGCCCTGGCTGTCCTGGAACTCACTTTGTAGACCAGGCTGGCCTCAAACTCAGAAATCCACCTGCCTCTGCCTCCCAAGTGCCACCACAGCTCGGCCCACCAGAATCTTCATAAGGACGCTAGCAGGGCATACTTAGAAGAAATTCTAGACTTTTAAAGAACTGTGGTCTAGGCACCAAGCCGTGTCAACTCCCCCTTCGAAACAGGGACCAGATGAAGCCTCGGGCTTCTCATTGTTAAACAGGGATTCCTAGGGACACAAGGGCCTGAGTGAGACACAACTGGAGAGTACACTTTTTCCTTTAGAAAGTATTGGTCTGTACTAGGCCATGTCCCCACTGGTGACACCTGTGTTAGAGACTTTGCCTATGCTGGCTGGGACACCCTTCTCTGCCTAGAAGAAAACATTATCCCGCAGGATCCAATCAAGTGTCACTTCCTCAGTGAGGCAGTCTCAGGACAAATGATTAGTCCTCCTGCATTGTGGCCTTCTGTTTGTGTTTTTATGGCACAGGCTAAATTGTTCATTTTAATTTCTTCTTGTCTCCTAGGGTGGCCTTGAACTTGGTATATAGCTGAAGGTGACCTAGAACTTCTCATCTTCCTGCCTGGTTTATACCATGCTAGGGATGGAACCCAGAACTTCCTGCACGCCACATGAGTGTAGCCCTGCTCAATGAGCTACAGCCTCAGCCCTGTTTACTTATTTATAGTCTGTCTGTTTAGTTTTTTGAGGAAGGTCTTACTTTGTAGTCTAGGCTGCCCTTAAACTCATGATCCTCCAGCCTGAGTCTCCTGTGTGCTAGGACTGTGGGTATGTGTAACACCATGCCTGGCTCTACCATAGTTTTTAGAGGCAATGGTTTGTACTTTAGTTTTCACCATGGACACACAAGTTCCCAGAGTCTGGATTTATTATAATCTTCATCTCTGGGCCTTGGCTGCCTAACACGGAACCTGGCGTGTATTGGATGTCTGTGCTAAAACTAGCCTCTTCAGACATAGACTCTCCAGACACCACACCTGCAGCTACCTGAGCAAGAATATGATCGTACACACACGCACGCGCACATGTCCTGTGTCTGATAAAACGGAAGCAGCCATTAGACTTTAATAAACATCTTAGGCAAGTAAACAGGATAGATGTTGGTTGACTCTGGAAGTGATTCAAACGGAAGACAATGCAAAATAGTAGGCGAAGGCATTGGTGTTAGGAAAAGGTTTGGTAGGCTCTAATAGAAAACCAAAACAAACACAGCAAATAGATAGGAGACAGTGCATGCGTTTCCACAGTTTAATGACATAACTCCCAGATAGGGAGACTGAACTACATACTTAGAAATGGTTTAATGTTCTCTCTCTCTCTCTCTCTCTCTCTCTCTCTCTCTCTCTCTCTCTCTCTCTCTTTCTCTCTCAGGCTGGGAAATGGCTCAGTGATGAGTAAAAGCGCTTGCCTATAAGCTTGACAACTTGAGTTTAAACCCCTATACCTAAGATAAGAAGCCGGGTGTGTGGTGGCAAGCATCTGCTGTCCCAGCATTCCCGGAGGGATGAGAGGTGGAGGCAGGAGAATTGCTGGGAAACTTGCCCCCCCCCCCCCCCCCCGCAAGCCCGGAAGTGCAGAGGCAGAAACAATAGAGACTGCCTCAACAAGATGGAAAGTGGAATCTACTCCCGAAACTTGATGCGAGGTGTGAGTTTCCCTTCCCCAACCTCCACCCCCGCCCCGTAACCAATAAGTCATTATTTTTAAAATTAGTTAATCAAGGGTTTGTTCTAATTAGGAAATTATTTTAATAATCAAACAGGAAATCTGCTTTTGTATTCATAGTGGACAGTCACTTTTACAGTTGCTGCGACAACACAGAGTCTGATAGAGGCTTTTGTCAACAACACTAATTGACAAAGTCAAACTGGAACTAAGAACAGAGATAATCACAGCCGGCCGGTACACCTGGCAATTAAAAACCCAAGTGGCATCTTTTAAGACACTTGACCATCAGAACTGCCCTGAGAATTAAACCAGGGGATTAGTTTTGTTAAGTGCAGTAATGATAATTGTGATTAAAAAGGGAAATGTCTTTATGTTTTAGAGATGCACACACCCACACACAGAGCTGAGAGTTCTGATGCCTATAATTTACAAGAAGATATCCCAGCCACAGGAGAGGCGGAAATTTGGCGGCAGCTCAGAGCGAGGTATGATTATTGGGTGGGAAGGGGTCTGATTGCATTAGCCTCTACTTCTTGTGTTGTTGAAAGGGTACACAATAAAAAAAAAGTTTTTACAAAAGTAAATAGAACTAAATCAAACAAGGCAGAGACAAGTGGCTGAAGCAGCTATGGCAGAGTCCTGGGCTGGCCCCCTCCCACTGAGCGGCAGGCCCAGTGTTCTCGCCCCAGATTTCTTGGCTGAATTTTTTCTTAATGTGTCCATCCGGGGTATGGGTTGTTGTCAGACTCTAATCAAAGAGCTTTTATGAACTATCCCTGCTGCAGACAGGACATCTCTGATAACAGATCGGTAGGTCTAATGCCAGTATGTTTAGAACACAGATTCAAATCTCAAGTATAGAAGTACAAAGTACGTGGATCAGGCTGGCCTCAAATTTATGGTGACCCTCCTGACTCTGGCCCCAAATGCTGCTATTACAGGTGTGTGTCACCAAGCCTTGCTCAGAGCCGCGTGATGAACCACTGTCTCCATTTTGGACAATTAGGGACTTTGCATGGTTAAAAAACAAAACAAAACAAAACAAGCCAGGCAGTGGTGGTGCACAACTTTAATCCCAGCACTCGGGAGGCAGAGGCAGGTGAATTTCTGAGTTCTAGGCCAGCCTGATCTACAGCGTGAATTCCAGGACAGACAGGGCTACACAGAGAAACCCTGTCTCAAAACAACAACAACAACAAACAAACAAACAAAAAACCATAAAAACGGTGAGTTTTTAGGAAGCCAAAGTAAAAATACATCTTAAAAATTAAAAAAAAATATATAATGTACAGACAACCCAGGTATGGGATAAAGCCTGAAGTTCCAGCACTGCAGAGGTGAAAACATGAGGGCCAGGAATTTAAGGCCATCCTCAGCTACTTAGCAACTCTGATACCAGCTTGGGCTACATGAGACCATTTCAAACACACACACACACACACACACACACACACACACACACACACACACCCCAGAGACAGACAGACAGACAGACAGACAGACAGACAGACATGAGAGATCATTCTTAAACTATTTTTTTTCTTGTCAACATGACTAAAATTTTTGTTTGTTTGTTTGTTTGTTTGTTTCGTTTTTTTTTTTTTTTTTTCCGAGACAGGGTTTCTCTGTGTAGCCCTGGCTGTCCTGGAACTCACTCTGTAGACCAGGCTGGCCTCGAACTCAGAAATCTGCCTGCCTCTGCCTCATGACTAAAATGTTTTAAAGTAAAAGTTGAAATGGAATCAAGGAGGGGAAATGTGGAAGTTGCTGCAGCATCTTGTATACAGCAAAAGGTGAGATCGGCCTTCCCAAAGTCTGGTGTGGAAAAGAAGCAAGCTTAGCTAGATCCACTCAAAGAGGGGCGCTAGGGCTACTGGGAAAGCAGGCCTCATCTTGGGGTGAAGGGGAGTTCTGCTGGAATTGCCCACCAGGGGAGCCTGCAGTTGCTGTGGGCCTGGGACCACTCAAGCAGATGCAGCTGATTTATCAAATGATCTAAAAAAAAATCCCCCCCATCTCTAAAGTACCAGGATTCGATGAAGTTCATTAGAAGACATCAAGGCCGTTTCTCCCTTCTGCCTGGTCCTCCCTGTGCCTCTGCAGATGCAGTAAGGCTTGTTTGCCTCGAGGGAGGATAGAGAGAGGCAGGGCAGAGAGCGCTTCTAAAGCTTGTTCAGAATCTCCTACTTGGGACCTTAGTGATGAGTGGGTGACATCTAGGTTAAGCTGGAAGAGCCACCGCCTGGGATCTCTGCAAGCTTCTTTTAGCTTTCATGGGTCTTTATGAATTCCTGGGCCAGATGGTCTCCTTGGAGAGAAAGCAAGGGGCGAGGCAAACTCCTTGGAACCTTGGCTCTTGGGCCTGCCAGGATCTCAGGGGGATTACCCAGGTAGATTTTCAGCTTTAGGGAAGATGACGTTGATTATCTATTTCACTTCCCAAATAGAGAAGCTGAGTCTCAAGCATCCATGAAGCGTTCTTCCAACTCTGAAGTCCTCAGATAAATCTAGGCTTGACAGCGTACTGATCATAGGTGGACTGACAGCTCAGGATGCTCAGGAGACAGTCTATTCTCCCAACAGAAGTCTGCTATGCTGACTGATGGGTTTTAAAGTGTTGGTGTGTGTTGAGAAATGATCCCCAAGGGAAGAAAACCAAAGCTCTAGGTCTCCAACGCTAATGTGGTATGGCTTCCCACACTAGCACAGTTCCATTGTCAACAGCACAAATTCACAGAATGTCCACACATTCATCCAAGGCGCAGCTTAGCTACCCAACTCTAGCATCACCTTGGTCCAACCCAAGACCTCATCTCTACCAAGAAGCTCTCAACAGAGTAAGAGGGCAGAGGCTATAGGCGAACGCACTGGAGTTGAATAAGATGCCAGCATCCTAGCCTGGTCAAACCAGGGCAAAAGACATATTGGATCTTGAGTCCCAGGATTCTATGTAGACTCCCCTTAGGCCAGGGTGATCATAATACCCAACATATGAGAAGAAACCAAAGGATCGGAATGCAGGAGATTTGAGTCCTAGGGAAGTCCCTGCTTTCAGCTCTCGTCTTCTAAGCATCTGATGAACACTAGACCAGCGGGTGAGCTCTGATGCCTGGCCAGGCCACCCCAACACCACGAGCTGGGCCCTGAAGAAGGCCTGCTCTCCCACCCCTGCACCCAGAGCTCTGACACCCAGACTGACGGGCCTCCTGCTTTGCATGGCTTTGGCAGCAATGGGATGTGATTTTGCCTGGGGAACAATTCTCTGGGTGAGGGAGGTGGAAGCCCAAACCAAGAACTGTTCCAGCAGGATTTTTCACTTCTACCTGGTAAACAATACTCGGGGCACGCAGCTATGAGACTGGGCCTCTCCCATTTCTGAATGGTTCTCAGCAGCTCTACTCCCAATATAACCCAGTAGGATTTCCTGAGATGACACTTTTAGGACAATTTGACAACTGGCTAGTACTTCTTAAGCTGTACCTCTGAAGGTAGGCTCTTGCAAAGTTATCCTGAAACTCACAGGCACACACACACACACACACACACCAAAATGATGATGATGGTGGTGGTGATAATGACAAAGATTCTGTTAGTAAACTGGGAAGAATGGACTTTAAGGTTATTTTCAAGACTGCTTTACACTGGATTTACTGCAAATGTTGATCATCCTAGCCTTCAATCTCCCTCTGCTTTGAAAATGAAAAGTTCCTAGAGGCTAACAAGATGGCTCAATACTTAAGAGCACTCCTCAAACCTCTAGAGGACCGGAGTTCAATTCTCAGGACCACATCAGGTGGACTCCACTTCCAGGGACGATGATCTGACAGCCTTCATCCTCTGAGGGCCCTCGCACTGACATGCACACACACACACACACACACACACACACACACACACACACACACACACACACACGAGGGGGGGGGGAGAGAGAGAAAGAGAGAGAAAGAGAGAGAGAGAGAGAGAGAGAGAGAGAGAGAGAGAATTAAGAATAATAAAAACAGAGCTGGAGAGATGGCTCAGTGGTTAAGAGCACTGACTGCTCTTCCAAAGGTCCTGAGTTCAAATCCCAGCAACCACATGGTGGCTCACAACCATCTGACACCCTCTTCTGAAGTGTCTGAAGACAGCTACAGTGTAAAAGAATAGCCAGGCATGGTGGTGCACGCTTTTAATCCCAGCACTCCGGAGGCAGAGGCAGGCGGATTTCTGAGTTCCAGGCCAGCCTGGTCTACAGAATAAGTTCCAGGACAGCCAGGGCTATACAGAGAAACCCTGTCTCAAAAAAAAAAAAAAAAAAAAAAAAAAAAGAAAGAAAGAAAGAAAGGAAGAAAGAAAAAAGAAAAACCAAAATAATAATAAAAATAATAAAGATAATAAAAACACACGTTTCTAGTCACATTCCTGCCGCCCTTTTCAGGAAGAAGTGCCTAGAAGGAACCTAAGGACAACTTCTGTAGATGCTTGCTAAGAAGGACATGGGAGGGCCTGAGATAAACTTGAGAAGAATACTGTCTTAGGAGTTAGGAGGTCTCATTTCCTATAAGCTGAGTATCCCTGGTCCAGGGGATCCAGTCCAGGGGTCCTGAGTATCCAGTCAGGACATAGATGGTGAAGAAACGTTCTACACATGCCCATAGCCATGCACACAGTGCCCTGGGAAGACCTCACTAACGAGTTTTAACATCCTATCTGTTTCCCTAAACTCAGTACCATGCAACAGCACTGATGGTCAGGACCCACAGTTCTAAAAGGAGGTACCCATTACCGTAGGACTAGATGACCTCTCGAGTTTCTTCCAGACTCTCAGTGTGTGGACTCCTAATGTAAAACACCCATTTCTCTAGTCCAAGGACATGAAGAGTAGAAGTCACAGACATGGCCTATTGAGCTATCTGATGTGCATTCACCATGCGAGTGTTCAGAAGGGCAAGCCTGAAGCCCGCTGGACAGGTGTTGTGATGCGAGCCTAATTAATATCTTAGCACTCTGAAGGAGAAGACCAGAGGACCAGATGTTCAAGGCCAGCCTTGACTACACGGAGAGATCAAGGCCAGCCTGGACTTTGTAAGACCCCTATCTCAAAACTCAAAAGACAAACCGGAAGTCTATTCACAGTTGCCTTCCCACAGAAGTCAGGAGGCTGAGGCGACGCCCTGGGCACGAAGCATCTTTTCTGCATCAACTCTGCTGGAGGAAGCACGGCTCTCTCCTGGCTCCCAGTCCAACTTCTCATGTTAGTCTTTGATAAACTCCGCCCCACCATCGTCTTCTGTTACCTTGGGAAATATAATCCCCATTCCTTCTCCATCTGAGCTACGGATTGAGCTTTTAGAAATCCCGTGCACTGCCTCTGCATCTCCTCTTGGTGAAACATTTACATGGAAATCCTTAGCAGAGGGAGCCCAACTGGGCAACATGGTCGAGGGCCAAGATAAAGGAGCACCGCAGGCTTAGAAAAGGTCCAGGGTCTCAGTTCACTGATGCAAGGAAGTAGGACCCCAGCAATGTAAGATTTCACCTCAGAAATCTCCACTCAAGAGTGTTCTGACCCTGGAAAAACACTACAATCTGCAGTTAAATATGCTCTATGAAATAAGAGCTCTAGCATTATTTATTTATTATTATTATTCCATAGAGGGGGGCCGTAGAGGTATAATATCTGTCCTCTGTGTGTTCATGAGGTCAAACTTGAAACCCGCTGGGCAGCACATACCTGCAATCCCAGCACTTTGGGCGGAGAGGTAAAAAGATCAAGAGTTCAAGGCGAGCCTTGGATACTGAGCAAGCTCCGAGACACACTCTAAATGCCAGGCTTGCAATTTATAGGTAAGGATTCTAAGTTCTAGAGAGGCAAGTGACTGGCTGCCCAAGTGGCACCATCTTACTGCCAACTGAAACTTTATTTGGAGCAGCCAAAGTAACTCAAGTAGGCAAGGGAGAACAGCCTTCGATTTTCTAGAATTTTAAATAGTATTTAGTTTTGCTGACTCTCTCCCACCTCTCAGCGCTGGGTGGGAGAGGGCTCTTTCCTCAGATCCCTCCCTTTTTCTTGCTTCCTGAGAGATGGAGTCACACAAGCTAGGGCGAACACAGTCATCCCAGGTGTGGCGAGTGTGTATGTGCGTGGGTGAGTGCATGTGTGTGTGTGTGTGTGCCCATTTCACCTTCACTGGAGACCAGCCTGACCAGGAGTCAGAATCTTCTTATGGAAGTTGCCTGGGTTGACTATGAGGTCACTGTGCAGGGACACTTTGTCCTCCAGGGATGAATACTAACCAGTGCCATTATTAACTGGCAGGCATGGTTCTGGGTGTTTGACGAACAAACTTTGATCCTCACAGAAGCCCTATGAGGCAGATACTGCTATTAACCCCATTTTATAGATGAGAAAAATGAGCAGAAGGCCTTTAAATAATGAGCAATGAGTAGTAAGATTTTAACTAATGACCATAAGGTCAGAGTAGGCTGGGAGAGCAGGCCTTCCCAAGCCTTTCACATCAGCCAAGAGCCCCGAGAACACGGGCGTGTGCACCGAGCGAGCGGACCGTGGCTAGAGAGACTTCAAATTCACCATTCACCTAAGGCACAAACGCAGCCTCAAAGAGGGGCATTGCCTGCTTAGGTGGGGTAATGGGAAAGACCAAAGTCCAGAGTTCAGCCATCCTCTCATCTCCTTGGGCAAACAAACTGCAGAGACTATTTCCCCAATAATAAAAACTCAGACAGGATCAGTCCTGAAGGTCAGAACCTAGAGCTACAATTCAGTGGTCCTGACCCACAAGCTCAAATATCATCAGGCCACTAAGAGGGTGCAGGAGGGGAGAGACAGGCCCATCTTCCACAGGCAGGTCCCCAGGGTCTGGGGAGATGGGCGGCCAGGAAGTTTGCTAACATGGGGGACACCTCCCTTTGATAAGCTTGAGCCCTTGAGCCAACATTTGCCAGCCAGCTTAACCCCTTTTGTCCACGCTTCCCTCCTCAAGAAAACCTTAATCAGCCTCATTTGAATTTCAAATGACCTCTATCTTCTCCCTCTCCCCATCCCAACAGGCTTTGAGGCAGGAATATGGAAATTCACCCAGCAGTATGGAAATCATCACCCTATGCAAATGATGAGCGGGACCCCATTGTCATAGCAACCACCCGGTTTCCTCTCCTCTCTGTACCCCTTTTGGGCTCCCAGGTTTGACTCTTCCTATTCTCTTCACAGCTTGAACAAGGTTGGGGAGTGGACAAGCTCCACTGCTGGGGGGCCTTATTGGAACTGACATTGACAGGTGGGGCATCCAGTACCTGAGGTCACCTGCCGGGTCAGACCTGCCAGGCCACCTGCTCTAGAGCAAGCCTAGGCCAGGCACACCCAGGCAAGGCCAACCACTGTTCCGGGATGGAACAGCCAAGGATGGGGCAGGTGATTGAGTGTGTGTATGGGGTGTGGGGAGGTTCTAGAATCTAGGGGACACAGTGGAAACCCCCAAATGGACTCAAGAGAGAGGGGGTGTGGGGGGGCTCCGGTGTTACAGTGGAAGGAGATGAAAGACCTGCATGGAACCTGTATGTAAAATACGATGCAAATGAGCGCCTATTATTGTTTGACTCAGCTCAATGTTTCACTGGAGCTTTTTGAGAGATGCCCACAGCTCTGTTTCCCAGGCGCCTGACTTGGCAGAAAGACCTCCCCTCCGTGCCCTTAGCCATGACCATATCCCCCACCCCCCACTAGTGAGCTCACAGTTCCCTGGAGAACTCAGAAAGGCACGCTGAACTGCTGGTGGCTGAAGTGCATGGTTCTTTATGGACACTCAGCTCTCAGTCTGTCCCCGTGCCCTCAATCCAGAAGCTGTTGGGGAAGGGACTGGGAGAGAGGCTGGACCTCCTCGTTCCTTTCTGTTCTTTGCCTCGACGGCGCCCCTTTCCACAGCAAATGGCTCAGAAGTGGGACTCCTTAGCAGGTGTTGGCCTGAAACTTGGCTTCCACCTCCGGGCCTCATTTTCATTTGTTTCTTGAGGAGGAGAGTTTGGGTCAAGGATGAAGGTTCGGGATGCTGCAATGGCCTAGGGTCCTGACACTGCTCAGCACCCAATCTGCTTGTGTGCTGGAGGCAAGGTGCCATGTATTTCATGAATATACTGGGGCCTGTCTCCTAGCAGAGCCTCATCACCCCACCCTACACTATCTCTTTATCAAGGCCGTAAGAAGATGGTGCCCAAGTTCCTGTATACCCACTGCTCCAGGAAGTCAAAGACAAAACACGAAGTGCTCCTATACAGTGCACCTCCAAGTGTGGCCAAGGGTGGTCCGCAGACCTGCATTAAGGTCTCTGATCAGGTACAAACTGCAGGAGTAAGACCTTAAAGGCACCTGTAGAACACCAAGGGTCTTCCTGTTGGCTGGAGTGCAGAGCTGTTTGGCTATTGCTGAAAGTGGTCTTAGGTCAGACCTTAGTATTCAATGCCACCACACACAGCAGGATTGGAAACTGATCTGGGACAGACTGGAAAAACAAATGGTCCTCCACTTGGGATTGTTTGGGGAACAGGAATGTACTCAGAGACAAGGAAGGGAAGCCAGGTGGTAAAGACAGCTCACACATCCCTGCCTCTGTCCCCCCTCAGTCTGCCCGGTTAGGCTGGAAAGAAAGGAAGTCATTTCCTTAAGTAGACCTCCACAAGGAAGAGACAGTGGTATAGAGAGGGCCAACAGGTACTCATGGCTTGTCCAAGCCTTGGCTATTCTGCAGGGTGGGCTGTGAACCCACGGAGGAGGAGCCCTGCTATAGCTGGAAGTCATGGGGTCATAGGTGTCAACTACCACCGAGGCTGTTCTATTTGCTACAGTTCTCCAAGGGCTGGGGACTGATAGGCAGTTCCAGGGACTGTAGGCCACTCCCTGAGACCGTCAGCACTTACAGCTACAGTTGCAAGCCTGGGTGGTGAGTTGTTTCCTTCTAATTTTCCTGTCACAGAAACCAGAAATAGGAGGAGATGGAAACCACACTGAAGTTAGCTAAGGGCTGTAGGTGAGGGATATTAGGGCCTTCCAGACAGTGGGGTATTGATTCCTAAATGAACAAGGAGCCAAGAGAAAGTATAGGTTTGGGTTTCTCTCTGTGTGTCTCTTTCTGTGTATCTCTCTCTGCCTCTGTCTGTCTATCTATCTGTCTGTCTCTGTCTCTCTCTGTCTCTGTCTCTGTCTCTGTCTCTCTGTCTCTGTCTCTCTGGTGTTTTTCTGAGACAGGGTTTCTCTGTGTAACCCTGGCTGTCCTGGAACTCACTCTGTAGACCAGGCTGGCCTCGAACTCACAGAGATCATCCTGCTTCTTCTGCCTCTTCAGTGCTGGGACTAAGGTGTGCACCATCGCCAAACAGTGGGTTTGGCTTCTTAGGGATGAAAAACAAAGGCGATTGGTACTCTCATTAATGGAGGCTCTCATTTTCCAAGGATGGTTTTGAACGTTCACAAAAGCACAGATAAGAACGTCAGAATCCCATTACCAGAATCTGTCCTGGTTTTGTAGTAACTTGGGGTGGTAGTGGCACATCCACAGAGGTGAGGGACCGAGCTGGGACAGACTGAGGCTCAGACCTAGAGAGCAGCACTTCTTCTCCTTGCTTTATTTTTGCAGATCTGCCACCATTGCCATCGGAAGGAATCTGAAGTCCCAGGCACTTTCCCCATGCCTCTCCATTACAGCACATTTCCTAATTACCTTCCTATGATGGATGGTCTTTTCTCAGTGGTGTGTCCTTTTCAAGATGCCTTCACACCCACTTTCATTTAGTCATAAGTGCCCAGGACGTGTGTGTGCACACACACTCGCTCACAGACAAGTCTCGTTAGAACAGGTGTCAAGAGGAGCCTCTTTATACATCATCAGAGAGTCTCACCTGACCTTCAAGTACCTCTGGGTTTCTCTCCAGTCCTTCCAGCCTTTGAAAGACCACTTCATTAACATCTATTAACATCAGAACTGAAAGCTACCCTCTTCTCTCACAGCCCTCTTATCCTCCCAGAACTTTACTTCCTGGTTGCAATCCCCAGCTTAGCTCCCAAGTAACTTGAGGGTGGAGTCCAAGGAAGGAGCAGACCCTTACCCAAGAGAGGGAGGTAGTCCTGGGTCATCACTACCGATCTTCAAAAGCCTGAGACCACCACTGGTTTGTTTATGTTGCCCTGGTCCTCTCCTGGACAGACATACCCATCATATTTAAAGCCCTGTTGGAAGTTCTTCAGTCCGACTGAGTCTCCTGGGTGGTTCTAGACTACAGACAGATGTTAGTCATTCAGTCTCAGAGATAAGACAAGGATGTCTCAACTTGGAGGAATGGATGACAAAGCTATCCTCCCTCCCCTCTAGTGAGATGAATACTGGTTCCCAAAGAAGGGGAAGAACATTCTTACCCAGGCTAGACCCTACACTGTGCACCAGCAGGAGCAGCTGGCCCTGCTCTTTCCTTCTAGTCCCCATTTGTGCTGGCTGGTCTTATATCAACTTGAAACAAGCTAGAGTTATCTGAAAGGAGGTAACCTCAATGAAGAATGCCTCCACAAGATCCAACCGTAGGGCATTTTCTTAGTAAGTGATTGATGGGGTAGGGCCCAGCCCATTATAGGTGGTGCCATCCCTGGTCTGGTGGTCCTGCGTTCTATAAGAAAGCAGGTTGAGCAAGCCATGAGCAAGCCAGTAAACATCCCTCCTTGGCCTCTCCATCAGCTCCTGCCTCCAGGTTCCTGGCCGGTTTGAGTTCCTGCCCTGACATCCTTCAATGATGAACAGTGATGTGGAAGTGTAAGCCAAATAAAACCTTTCCTTCCCAACTTTCCCTTTGGTCAGTGTTTTATCATAGTAATAAAAACCCTGATTAAGACACCCAAGCAAGCACTCTGGCCCCAGACAGGCCTTTGTGTCTTAGACTGGATCAATCTTCTTTCTAGTCCTGCAAGACCACCCTTCCTGATTTAGGCATCTGCTGTGATGAAGTCACTTTCTTATGTCCCCCCTCTCTCTGGTTTTCCAAAATGGGCAGCCCTCAGTCTTCCCACTAACATCAATGGGTAGAGTCACTAGACAAGTTCACCCTGCAGCTTGTCGTGTTCTGGGTAAGGGACCTCGGGAACTTTGGCTAACACTCTCATTGCCAGCCTCAACTTCCCCTACCTGTAGCTCACACACACACACACACACACACACACACACACACACACACACACACACACAAGCATCCTATCCTTGGAGGAAAGTTTCATGGGGACAGAAACTCCAGAGCCCAGCACAGGCTGCAAAGTGGAGGTCCTAGACATTGTCATGGGACTGCCAGCTAAGCCAGGGTAGGATGGAAGCCACTGAAAGAAAAGCAGGGCTGTCTTGGGAGGAAGGGAGCGGTGAGCTGGCACTCAACTCCCTGAAAAACCTACACGCACTTAAGAGATGTTCAAACAGATGGGAGGGCGAGAGCGTACAGAAAGCAGACCTTACAAGCCAGCCCTCCCAGATGATCTAGTACAAAGCCTTCCTTTATAAAGAAGAAACTAAAGGTCTACGTTGGAATGGTGACCAAACGTTCAGGTCATTCATGGCAGAGCCAAGACAAGAACCTGATGACTTCTAAACAAGCTACATTTTCCCTCTCAGCCACAATGTTCTCCATGGAGAGAACAGAGCTAACTAATCAGGTCTCTGTTTACTGTACGTGTTAAATGAGATGATGTCCAAAAAGCTCTTACATGGGGCTAGAGGGCAGGAGGGGGATGTGACCCAATGGTTTTTTTCTTTGTCCCTCCCTCCCTCCCTTCCTTCTGAAACATTGTTTTTTGTCTTTTCTCTAGTGTTTGAGGCCACAAGTGATCAGCACAGCCTAAAACCCCCAAGGTCAGCTGCTTTGGTGTTGGGATCTGTCAGTTACAGCCTGGGGACTTTTAATGCATGAATAAAGTTATATTTTTATCCAACTGCTTGGTTGAGAAGAGAAAAGGAGGGCTGGAGAGATGGCTCAGCGGTTAAGAGCACCGACTGCTCTACCAGAGGTCCTGAGTTCAATTCCCAGCAACCACATCATGGTGGCTCACGACCATCTGTAATGGGATCCATCTGAGCTCCATGAGTTTCTCAAGAACAGACAGACAGACAGACAGACAGACGGCTTGGTACAGTGCTCTTGCTACATAAGCATAAGGGTACGAATTCAACCCCTGGAACCTCTGCAATAAACACTGTGGCGTGCTCTTGTAATCCCAGAGCTGGAGGAGGGATGGAGACTGGGAGATCCTAGGGGCTTGCCGCTGCGCTAGCCTGGCCTACTAAGCAAAACAGCGAGAGTCCCTGTGTGAAAACAAGGTGACTGAGGAGAGAGGTGTCCTCTGGCTCCTTGTGCACGCGTTTGCACATGCGCACACAGCTGGGGGTATAGTTCAGGGGCAGAATCCTAGCTTAGGATGCCTGAGACTCTGGGTTCAATCCCCAGTACTGAAAAGAAGAAACCCTGCGTGAAGGAATGTGGCAACTGGTAGGAGGTAAGAGGAATTCACAAAAAACAGCAGCTGCCACAGGAGGAGGTAGGCTTCTGAGCAGTTATGGAAAGGGGGTTTGAGGGGTCGTGCAGACAGGGTTTCCAGAGTCTTTCTTGGTTGCTAGCAAGACAGACAGAGAGAGAGAGAGAGAGAGAGAGAGAGAGAGAGAGAGAGAGAGAGAGGGAGGGAGGGAGGGAGGGAGAGAGAGAGAGAGAGAGAGAGAGAGAGAGACATGCTCTGAGCTCCAGAGCATTTTGTTCTCGGCTGAGGGGTGAGGGTGAGAGAAGGTGTGAATTGCCCTGCAGGTCTGAGAAAGCTCTCCAAGGACTTCCCTGCCAACTCAGAGTGGACCAGAGCGACTCCCCTTTCCCAGCTCCCAGCCCTAATGCCCTAGGGGTTTTCACACAATACTGTGATGCTTTCCAGTACACAGGGGTTTTCTGGGTCATCTTTGCTTATAGTTCTCTTTAAAACTCAGACACAAACCACCCATTAACTCATGCCCTGCTGGGGAGGTGAATGTGTCTTTTAAAAATTCAAAGGAAACCATTAAACTAAGTCAGTAACCATTGTAACTGGTAATAAGCTTTCCTCTCTTTAAAAAAAAATCAGAACACTTTCCAGGAAGTTTGTTTTCTTTAATTAGCGACTTCTTTTTTTTTCTTTCTTTTCTCTTGCCCTTAATTTAGGATCACCTAAATATTAATCCTACCACTGAGCAAAAGCCTGAAGGGGAAGACAGGAAAACTTCAGAGGTCAAAGACATCACTGTCTCCCAGGGATCTACCTCGAGGACCCACACACAATCTTTTCTTGATTGTTAAACAGAGCAAAACCAACTTCTGGGGCTGACCCACTTGCTCAGGTGAAGGGAAAGAGAGCAGCCCAGGCAGGCACCTGTATGTAGCCTTTGCACAGTACTACTCAGAGTTACAGAATCGCAGCAGTGATGGGCTGGAGAACAGGCACAGAGGTTAAGAACCCTTGCTCTTATAGAGGATCGAGCTTTGATTCCCAGCACCCACAACATAGATTACAACCTTCCAAGTAACTCCAGCTCCAGGGGATTTGACACACTCTTCTGAGCTCCACAGACACCAGGTACTTTGAGTGGTAGTAGCTAGGTGTGGTGCTGCACACCTTTGATCCCAACCTCAGTAGACAGAGACAGAGGGGTCTCTCTAGGAGTTCAAGGTCAGCCTGGGCTACACATCAAGTTACAGAACAGCCAGAGCTACTTAGTGGGACCTTGTCTCAAACAAATAAACAAAACCAAACCAACATGACAGCAGTGCTGGCCCTTACATAGCTCAACTCCTTTTCAACCTACCCTCATTTTCTTGGGTCACTTTGTGAAAAGGATAAATGAAAAAAATCAGGTCCTGTTTGTAGGCCTTTTCTTGACATTGTGAAGGGAGAGGCAGGGACTCACTGTGTAGCCCAGGCTGGCCCAGAACTCCTTCTAGCCAGGACTGGATTTGAACTCCTCAACTGTTGTCTGTTTGTTGGTTTCTGTTTTTGTTTTTGTTTTCAAGACAGGGTTTCTCTGTGTAGTCCTGGCTGTCCTGGGACTCACTCTGTAGACCAGGCTGGCCTTGAACTCAGAAATCTGCCTGCCTCTGCCTCCCAAGTGCTGGGATTAAAGGCGTGCACCACCACTGCCCAGCTCTCCAACTGTTGTCAGTCCTTTTGTCTCAGCCTGAGTGTTGCTTACAAGAGGGCAGCATCCTGCCTGGCTTGTTTGCCAGCTTTTAGCCCAGGTCTGTTTGACTTGAAACCATGCCCTTCAAAGGTCTACCTCCTGAAGAGGTTGGCAGCATGTCAGGATGGATTCTGACAGCCCTACTTCATCCCTGGATTCTCTCACCCTTAATCCTCTTAGTACACAGCTCCCACAGTCTCCTATAGGAGACTAGAATTTGTCCAGGCAACACATAACACATTGGACTTCCTGGTCTCCTCCTACTGTTGAAGCTCCACCCCCCTTGGCTCATTCTTGAGGGGTTCAGGGTGGTTTATTCTGACTCCTCACACCAATCCCCAACTGGGTCTGGATAACCTTTTTTTAAATGTATTTATTTTATTTATATGAGTACACTGTAGCTGTCTTCAGACACACCAGAAGAGGGCATCAGATCCCATTGCAGATGGTTGTGAGCCCCTTTGAACTCAGGACCTCTGGAAGAGCAGACAGTGCTCTTAACCACTGAGCCATCATCTCTCCAGCCCGGGTTAGGATAACTTATAGCAAAGCCCTGGTTCCAGCAATGAGGGTGGTCGTTTCCATACGGACACTGCTCAGCTGTGTCTGGCTCATGGGGTCTGGGGAAGCAGAGTTGGTTCCAGGAGAGGGACAGTTTCTCTAGAGTCACAGCTCTACTCTGGGAAGGCCATCAGGACAGGCAGAGCCTCTGGCACGTTTCATCTGAGCTCATCTCAGCTGCTTGAGATCGAAAGAAATTAACCATTACCCTTCTCCACCAACCTTAGTAACACATGCCACCAGCAAACTGGCTAAAGTCACAGGCTGAGGCTGAGACAGGGGGATTGCAAGTTGGAGGCCAACCTGGGCTACAGAGCAAGTTTAAGGACAACTCAGTAAGATACTGTGTCAAAACGAATGAATGAATGAATGAATGCGGTAGAAAAGGCTCAGTGGTAGAGTGCTTGGTTACCATGCACAAGTACTGAAGTTCAATAACCAATAAGGTTGAGTGAACAACACCCTGGAAAATGGGTGTGCCTGGAGAACATAAAGACTGTAGCTCTACGTGCATTGCCACCCAAGCAAGTAGACCCTGCCACAATGTTCAATGTTAAACTGAAGAGCAGAGTCCTGTAGCACGTGGATCCGGAAGACAAGCCCTCGCCGCAGTGCCCCCTCAACCACCATGCCTCTCCCTTAGCTTTAAGAACTAGAATGTTTCAGAACTGTTGAAAGAGCTTTTAGTTTGAGAGGACATCGCCTCTCTTCCTCTTCTCACTTCTGTCTGTTAAGATACAGAGGAAACACTAATCAGGGCCTTATTGGGAGGCCACTTAAGTTATCTTTCTTCAAACTCTCTCTCTTTTTTTTTTTTCAACAAGAAGCCACAACTTTATTAGTGATAGAAACAGTACAAATTTTAAACCAAGCTGTAGTTCCACTTTTCAAACACCAAAAAGGGGGGAAAGGGGGAGTTGTCTTCGCTGTCAAATAGTTACATTGTTAATTCCATAATAGCATTTACTCTCTCTCTTTTTTAATTACACTCCTTTTCAAACCAAGGCTCTGTCTATGGTAGAAACAAGAGAGAAGAAAGAAAAGACTCAGTTCTTTCCTGTCTCCGTTCTTTTTTTCACAAGATAAAGTTCTATGTCCAGACATCGATCCCTTCTTCTCTGAGCTACCCATACAGCGTACCAGCTATCTATACGCCATCAGAACACTAACACTTACACACAGGCCTGTTTGCTGAATTCCTTGAGAAAGGCTGCTAAGAACCTTGGATGGCGCCGGGCGGTGGTAGCACACGCCTTTAATCCCAGCACTTGGGAGGCAGAGGCAGGCGGATTTCTGAGTCCAGCTGGTCTACAAAGTGAGTTCCAGGACAGCCAGGGCTACACAGAGAAATCCTGTCTCCAAAAAAAACCCAAAAACAACAACAACAAAAAAAGAACCTTGGATGGCAGTGGTGGCACACATGGGAGGTACAGGCAGGCAGATTTTTGAGTTTGAGGCTAGCCTGGTCTACAGAGTGAGTTCCAGGGCATCCAGGGCTACATAGAGAAACCCAGTTTCAAACAAACACAGAACCTGGTCCTCATCTACCAAAGACAAGTCCTCTCAGGAGCTGACAATACAGTGTGTTGCTTCTGTGTTAGAGTGGAGCTTCCAGGCGTGACTCATAACCTAACAAAATGGGGTAGGAGTGAGGTCAGTGGTGCTGGCTGTGCATGCTGTGAGACCAGAGTTCCATCCCCAGAACCCACAGAAAGACAAAGGAAACTCTGAAAAGTTGTCCTCTGATCTCCACTTATGCACACGTCACATGTGCATCCATGCACATAAACACATAAACACACACTAACAGTAAAACAGAAAATAAAGTCTTTTTTTTTTTAAATGAAATATGTGCTTATAGCAGCTTCCCAGGAGGCTAAGGCGGGGAGATCTCAAGTTTGAGGCCAGCCTGAGTTACATGGTGAGTTTAAGACCAGCCTGGGCCATTTAGGAAACCTTGTCTCAAAATTAAAGACTTTGAGTATGGCTCACTGGTAGAGCGTCTGCCTACCACATGGCAAAGCTCTAGGTTTAACCTCTCTCTCTCTCTCTCTCTCTCTCACACACACACACACACACACACACACTCACACACACGCTCACACACACTCACACACACGCTCACACACACGTCACGGGATACAGTGGAAGAACACTGGTCTAGCACGTGCACAGCCCTAGGTTTGATGTCCAGCAATGAGAGAGTGGCTGTGCTCCCTAACTTCTGTCCTTTGTTCCTAAGGATCTGGCTCCTTCCTGGCCTGGTTCCAGAGGTTTGTTCTATCAAGGCCAATATTTCTTATTGCAAGGCTCCAGAGTCATGCCCTGCTATCTCTTGAGAAGTCACACTCAGGACCCACCATCCAGCTTTTGGATTTGAAATACTGAGCAAGAAGAGACACCACATTGCTGGACAGTTTCCCCTAACCACTCAGGCCCAGAAGAGAACACCTTCCTTACCTGGCTCCACTTGACCGAAAGTGCTGCGGGTGTCCGTGGAATCAGCGACATCCCCACTCATCTTGATCTCTGCAGGGAAAACACGCCTGTCTTTAATAAGAGGTCACCATTTTTCTCGCCGTGACATACGTGGCTTTAGCTAAACAGCAAAGATGAATGTGTAATTACAACAACCATCAGACTTTCAAATTCCTGATTCCCGAACACATAGCCATTAGAATATTCATAAGCTTGGAGGCACAGATCCTCTCCTTCTGGGCGAGCTTCCTAGCCTAGCCTTTCCCCCCAATTTTCCACAACTACTGCAGGGCCTCTCACCTTCTGCAAGATTCATCACCACCCTCCCATCACTCAGACACAAGGATATGGAAAAGAAGCAGGGTGGGAGGGGGGATCCCTGCCCACCCCCCACCCTCAATTTCTTTGGAATTCGGGGAATGTGTCTTCTTAAAGTTGCATAGAAATCCAGGTGTATCCGGGTGATGGTGGCGCACACCTTTAATCCCAGCACTCAGGAGGCAGAGGCAGAAGGATTTCTTGAGCTCATGGCCAGTCAGTCTGTTCTACAGAAGGAGTTCCAGGACAGCCAGAGATACACAGAGAAACCCTGCCTCAGAAAACTTAAGTAAAATAAAATAAAATAGCTTCATAGAAATCCAGGTGTGGTGGAACATGCCTATATACTCAGCATTCAGGAGTCTTGGTCAGGAAGACATAACTTGAGGCCAGCCTTCAACTTAGAGAGGAAGACTTTGATACATGCAAATCAAGCAGCACTTTTTTGCTCCCCATGGTATTTAACACAGCTACCCTCGGAGGCAAGCGTACTTTAACCAAAGTTTGCATTTGCTCTTCTTACCTGTCTGTTCCCAGGTCTGCTGCTGTCTGTCTGGTGCTCAGAGGTCAATGCGCTGTCTGGGGAATCAAGCCCTAGCTCTTAGACACCCTTCTCAGAGATCTCGCCCTTTAAGGCTGCTTCCCTTCTCTCTTATTACTCCAAATTGCTCAGTAAGAAATGGATGCTCCGCTGAGAGAGCAGACCTGCGCAGGGTCCCGTGTCAGCCCCCAAGCGCTGCTGCTCTGGCCTCTCCACTCTGCTCCTTTGCAATAAATGAAACATTTACCCATAACAGCAAGCTGCCACCACCTGAGAGGCTCTAAACCTCCTCCTTAGTCGGCGGAGGGAAAGAAAGAGGCAACTCTGAGCTCACTCTCCCAGCTCCTCTCCTTATTGAACCATCCCGATCCTGATGTTTAAGACAGAGAATATTTTATTCAAATTGTGTCGAACACCCCCCAACCCCAACTCCACCCTTTTCTCTGGGGCAGCACTTTAACTCTTTCAAACTAGATAAAGTCTTGGTGAGTTCATTTGCATACGAGGCTCCTCAGCCAATCCCAGTCAAGGAGGCAGCCTTAATTTGCATCAGGTAATCAGGCAGTTGGCAGAGTAGACATCTGAGGTCTGGAGATGATCAGGATGAGGGAAAAGGGTGGACCTCCGCCCCAGGAAAAGAGAGAAAGCGCTGCCCCCTTTCTTTTTGGTAAGGTGCTAATGTGTGTAGCTCTTAAATGTATTTACAGCTCTGTAATGAAGTGACCGTGATGCCAGGCAAAGCAGAGATGCAGAGATCAGCAAATGCACCAGAAGTAGGGGAAGAAATAAGGCCACCCTAGGAGTCTCTGAATTTTGAGGACGCCCAGGTATATAGTGAGAGCTCTGTAGGGCCTTCCTAGACTGCCATGCTGGACTCCAGGGTTGTGACAGTCTCAGGGACACCCCCACTGCTGCTCTGCCTTTGGGAGGCCTTTGTTGAACCAAACCCAAGGCCTTCCTTCTGCACTTGCTAATTTTCCATACAGTTACCCCTGCATACACGTATGCATGCATATACAGAACTAGCAGGGGCCTCTGCCGCTGCTCAATTGCTACTGCAGAAACACTGGGCTTCTAGCTTTGTCCCAGCTTGGATCTGGGAAATGCCCAACATCCATCCGTATCCCACACTTGAGTGTGGAGGAAAAAGCTCCAAGCCAGAACCTGCTGGGAAGACACTGGAGGGACATCCTCTCCCTCTGCTGCTTTTGACCTGTATTAGCAGAGGTAGAATTCAGGACTTCAGAGCATGGGTTTTGGCAGCAGAAAAGCCAGAAGGTAAAACAATGCCATCACTAAATAGCCAGGGGATCTGCGATACAAAGGACAATGTGAATTTTCTCATGCAGACCGGGGATGGTTAGCACACCTCCCAGAAGCATGGGCAAGATGAAATAGAATGTGTACCTACTAACTGGCTTAGACATGAGTCTCGGTCCCCTCTTGCATCCTGGTTATGTCCTCTCCTTAGCCTTTCCTGATTCCCAAGGACAGCTGTGGCTTTCAGTCTTGCACCTCTGTAACTTACCGAGGAAGCTGTTAGAATTCTCCTGATTCCACCTACAGAGGAAAACTGCTCATGGGAACAGAAAAGGCTTGGGGGACTGTCTGTGAGGCCACTACGTCCGTCAGAGTTTCCAGTTCAACTTATTTCAAACCCTGCATTTAGACAGATAACTCTGTGTGTGTGTGTGTGTGTGTGTGTGTGTGTGTGTGTGTGCACATGTGTTTCCGAGAATAGAATCATGGTCTTGTTTCTACTACCACTGAGACATAGCCCAGGCCTCTCCTTATTTTGAGGCAAGGTCTCAACAAGTTGCCAAGGCTAGCCTCAAACCCACTCTAACTCATGCAGGATTTGAACTTGTGATCTTCTTGTTTCAGCCTCCCAGGAGCATCTGGGACTACATGCCTACACCATGAGGACTGACTTACATGTGTAGCCTTTTGAGCCAAGACTCATTTTGTTGCATGTCACCCCAACTTTCCTTTTACACCGTTCCTTCTATCGCTTTCCACTAAGAAAACCTCTTGCTTGTCCTTTGAATAAACTTAAAGCTTAGTCTTAATCATGCCTGAAGTTAGTTCCAAAGACATCCAAGGCCCCTCATGTTGCCATGACCTGGTGACAGCCCAACTCTTCGGGCAGGGAGTGGAGCTTCATGAGGGATAGGATGAGATAGCCTGGAAACCTCTTTCAGTCCCCGGCATCTGATGCTCTAAGAACCTGTTCTTGTTGGGTAGGAGGCTGATGCTGATGGGTGGGACGAACCCTTGGGTCTCAGCCTAAAAATGGGCCAACACCGAAACTCCCTGAGAGGCTGGCAGTAACCCTTCACCCGTCGGACAGCACTGCCGGGGGTGAGGGAGAGAGGTGTGGGGTGGGGCCAGCTCCGCTGTGTTCTTATCTCGGTCTGTCTGAGTCGGCTCTCTGCCATGCTCCCTTCCCTGAGGAGGCTCAGGTGCTCAGTGTGAGCGCCCAGATACTTCAGGTAGACCACAACCTGCCTCGCCTAGTGCTATCATAGCATGAAGTTGCCTCGGCCTTTCCGTGGCATGGTCAGAAGTAGTTCCCCCATAGATACCTGGAAACACAGGCACCTCAAGGCAGTGCTCAATGCAGGCAGCATGCTGAGTGCCCTCCTGGGTTCAGGCTGTCCTGGGCAAACAAGAGCTTCACCCCGCTCTCCTGTTGTCCCTGTTTCTGGTCTAGGAAGGGACTAGCTAGACCAGCATCTAGTTTCCTTACTCAAATACTTGCTTTTTGTGGGTCCCTCTACAGGGAGGACTTCCTGGGGCCATCCAGTGCCATTTCTGAGCCAGCCAAGGCTCCAACTCTTCTAGTGTAGACTTTTCTTCTCCCTCCCTCCCTCTGACAGGCCTTTTGGCTCAAATGCATTCCTGAATGCCAACTGGCACAGGTCTGGGGTGTCTAGACCTCCCTCCCTCCCTGCGCTGACAGTGAGATACAATAGAAAGACACCCACGGCCAGACACTGCTACCCTCTAGTTGACTGTGTAGCACTTTTCTCTCTTCTCCCATCCTGACTGACTGGCTCTTGTCTGTCCCTTTAGGCCTGAGCACAGGAAGTCCCTCTCAGTCTGAGAACTCCCCTGCTACTTGCTCTTATCGCCAGGCTCCACAGTGAAAGATGTTCTATGAGAACACGGAGAGGAGACTGTGGCAAACCTGAATCAGCGTTTGTATCCAGGCCGTCAAGGACCACATAGCTATGGTGCCCTCTGAATGGGCACCCAGAAGCAAGTCTATGTCCAGGTTTATGGACCCCCATCACACTGATACTATCCAGGAAACCATCAGAGACATCCCTAAGTGCATGGTGGTGGGAATTCCAGGGGAAGTGGAGCAGCAGAAAATGGGTTAACTATAGAGGGACTAAAATACACAAGGTTTCCAAAATAAAGACGAGTGTCCCTTCCTCTGTACACGGCAGGCCCACTCTGAAAGGCCCTACAAAAACCTCAAAGCCTACAGTGACTTTTCCTGTAATCCAAGAATTGGAGATGCTGAGACAGGAGGATTCATTTGAGTTTGATATAAGCTTAAGCTAGGAACGAATGAACGGAGGAAGACTCTGTCTCAAATGACAACAAAGACCTTGAATGGAGAAAGCAGGGACAGCACAGAAAGCTCCAAGCCCAGTGAGCCTTTGGATGGGCCACTGAATGGTGAGCACACAGCACAGAGGGACCACGATTTTGTGAGTGACACGGAGGAAGATCAATAACCCTGGGGACTGGTGGGGTGGGGGTGGGGAGCTAGTTAAAGAGTGTAGCAGGGAGGCCTTCAAGACAATTGGAGAGAGAAATCAGGCGAAGTACACAGAGGCAGATAAGGCCCCATCCTGAGGGATCGCCCACTTTGGGTTCAGCACACTCCATCCGGAGCCCTGGTGAGAGCAGAGATGCTGGGCAGACCTCTGAGGAGCATCAGCTGGGGGCTTGCATGGAGGATGGGCCTGGGCTTCTCTCCCAGCTTCTCTCCTCTCTTGCTCTCTACCAGACCCTCCCAGCTCCCAAGCTGCTAGGATCCAGCTGTTCTACCTCCTCCCACTTCCTTAGGGAGAAGCCTCCAGTAGGCAGGGAGGTGGAAACCCCCCCAGGAAGTCCCTGATTTTGGTTCTAGAGAACTCCCTACTTTCTATTGAGTTACCTTTGGACAGAGCTCCATTCGAAGCCTGGCTTTCCTGATAGGAAATGGGGGGGTGAAATGCCTGCCCAGAGGACCTGTCCCCAGGAACTTCCCAGTCCACGTATTGCTTTGGGTCTGAAGACTCTCCTCAGACACTGGAGTACACCCAGTTGGATGGTTCCTTCAACCTCACCTAGTCCTTCCTGGCAAATCCTGGGGCACCAGCCACTGAGTGCCAACATCTCTCCACTTGTACTCATCCCTGCTGGGAAACAGCATTAGTGAAACCAGGCATCAGGGCCCTCCTGGACCCCAACTAATGTCTGCTTCCAGGAGTGATGGGAGACAGGAAGATCTAGCCTGTTCTGCTTCTTGGAGGTGGGTCAGAAGATCTACTTTCTCCCCCCTTCCCCTTTTCTCCTTTTCCTCCTTTCCTCCCATCCTGTTCTTCTAGAGCAATCCATACAATTTCTACAGCAACCCTCAAGTCCTAAGGAAAAATTACTAGGCCCTTGCACTGTGTGCAAGAGGTAAGGTACTAGGCTGTGAGTGGTCAAATTAGGTACAGCTTTTTGCATTTTGATTCTGTTACTTGCCCAACACCTCAGGCAGCCAATGAGAAGATCAGCCCTTTCCCCCACCTCAACCCATCAGCAAGTCTAACTTTCTAGCTTAGTAGCATCCTTAGCCCAGCAATGCACAGAGGATCAAAGTGATTGACAGGGCTGGGTCTCTCCACGCCCACCTCCCATTTGTAAGCTACAGGGTAACTGACTCCGGGCTATTTCATCTCCTGGTTTCCTCAGGAAAGGAGGTCAAAGGATATCGGACTCAGATGTGCCTGTTGCCATCCCCTCTGGCATATAGACCCATTATGCATTGAGCCCATAACATAGATGACCAATGGATAATGAGTGGACACACCTCCAACACAACCGGAACACGTGTGGTCCAAGTCTCATCAGGTTCTTTGGCGCTTACTCCACCCATCCTCCCAACACACAAGGGGGACAGACAGACACTCATGACACACATACACACAAACACATGCTTGCACAAGCCCTAATCAATGAACGATCCCGTGGCATGGCATCTGCCCCAGGTGCGCCTTTGGATTTGCTCCACCCTACCCACTTCCCCTAGGCACCCCCCATGCCCACTTTGCCTGCATTTCACACAGGTGCCCGGACACCAAACACGCAGCATGTGGATACACGTATGCACTCCCAGGTCCACACCCTAGCTGAGTGATTGAACCACCCAACTCCTGCAACCTCCTGGGACTCCAGTGCTTCAGCACACCCAAGTCCCACGCACTAACTCCCCAGATCTGGGGCTTCAGGAACTTCATGCCTCTCTCCATTGTTCTCCAAGATTTCATATTTCAAAGTTGCTCCTTTTAACCCCTCTCCCCATACCTACCTATCCACGCCAGCCCGGAAGGACCCGCTATCCGCATCGCCCTCTCCTGGCCGCCGAGGAGTTAACGCCACCCCCACCCCCCAGCCCCTCGCGTGGTGCAATGGTGTCCCTGTCCTTGGTCCCTTCCCACGCGCAGTGACACCTGTCGGAGCTCACTCCCTCTTCCCCTTACCTGTGTGCATGGGCTCCAGATTCACCATCCTGCCCCAGGCGGGGCCAAAGCCTGCGCCCCCCCAGGTCCCTCGCTGCTGCCCCAGCCTGGCCCCCGGGGAAGCCAGGGTCTCCCTCCTCCCGCCCTCTGCCGCCGCAGCTGCAGCCCCTACAGGAGCGGCTGCCACCTCGGTCGCACACTCCGCTGCTCCGGCCCCGGCAGGACTCCGCGGACAGGCTTAGCACACTCCCCAGGTGAGCACGCGGCGCGGGGCGGGGGCCTCGGCCACGCCCCCTGGCAGGGCCCCCGCGCTTGGTCCCGGGCCCATGCAAAACAGGGATTTGCATACGTGGAACTGGGGGCCGGGAGAGGGGTGTCAAGGTGCTGCCGGGGCGGGTCCCGACCCTGAGGAACACCTGTCCGTCGAGACCCCGCCTGGCAGTCCTTCCCCATCACGCCCTCAGCGGCTCCTACTCCTGGGGCAGTTTTGCTCTTTCGGGGAACCCCAGGCTTCTGCCTAGTTGGGCTCCAGAAGAGTAAGCAGTGCTGCTCAGAACCTGCGAGTGTTTGGAGAAGACAAGGGGTTGCTGCGAATGGTCTTGCCTTCCAACCGCTTACCACCGCCGTGGCTTGGGTCAGGCTGTTCACCTCTCTGACCCCATTTTACTCATCTATACAACGGGGCCTGTGGTTAATAACTGCTATCTATGAGAGCTAAGCAGGTGACTAAACCGGGCTGATTTCCTGTGGTTTACCCTTGTCACTTGCAGCAGCTTCTTCTGACTCTTTCCAGGGCTCTTTCCAGAGAGACACGGCTGTCCCTTTCCTGCCGGTTCCCACCATCAATCACCTCTGGTCCCAAGTTATGAGGGAGAAGGGTGTGGAGAATATTCGCCAATGTCAGCAGTTGTGATGGAGTTCACTTTTCAGGGACTGGAGTGACTTATCCAAACTCTGCAATTTGCCAGAGATGGAGCCTGCAAGGGCAAAAATCTCCCACTCTTCAGGGGCCAGCGAGTGACTCTGTGCCTCAGAGGAACACATCCAGCCAGCTCAGAAAGCCGTGTGCTGACAGGAGGGCAGAGCTTCCCTTTTCATCTCCTTTCCAGATACGATCCCCATTAACCTTCCACCCCCAGCCCCAGCCCAAGTCATTTCCGAGGATGGTCTTGGGCTTTTCAGCCTTAAAAGGAAGAAAGAGAAAGAAAGAAAGAAAGAAAGAAAGAAAGAAAGAAAGAAAGGAAGGAAGGAAGGAAGGAAGGAAGGAAGGAAGGAAGGAAGGAAGGAAGGAAGGAAGGAAGGAAGGAGCTGGAGAGATGGCTCAGCAATTAAGAGCACTGACTGCTCTTCCAAAGGTCCTGAGTTCAAATCCCAGCAAGCACATGGTGGCTCACAACCATCTGTAATGAGATCTGACTCCCTCTTCTGGAGTGTCTGAAGACAGCTACAGTGTACTTACATATAATAAATAAATAAATCTTTTTTTTAAAGTATACTTTTCTCCTGAGATTTCCATTCATAATACCCCAAGCTTACTGTGCTTCCGCTCTGGACTTAGCATGGTGCTGAAAAACTTTAAGGGTGTCTTTAATATTATTATTATTGTTATTGTTATTATTATTACTGAAGTGCTGTAAGTTCAGAATCAAGATGCTTATGCATGTTAAGCAACTCCAAAGCTGTATTCCCAGTCGGTTCCAATTTTGAGACAGGGTCCCCTTATAGAGTCTAAGACATTCTCCAAAATGTAATGCACATTAAATAAACCCTGTAGGGGCTGAAGAGATGGCTCAGTGGTTAAGAGCACTGACTGCTCTTCTAGAGGTCCTGAGTTCAATACCCAGCAACCACATGGTGGCTCACAACCATCTGTGATGGGATCTGACAACCTCTTCTGGTGTGCCTGAAGAGAGCGTACTCACATAATAAACAAACAAACAAACAAACAAACAAATAAATATTTAGGCAGGCGGTGGTGGCACATGCCTTTAATCCCAGCACTTGGGAGGCAGAGGCAGGTGGATTTCTGAGTTCGAGGCCAGCCTGGTCTACAAAGTGAGTTCCAGGACAGCCAGGGTTATACAGAGAAACCCTGTCTCAAAAAACAAATGAACAGGGGCTGGTGAGATGGCTCAGTGGCTAAGAGTGCCAACTGCTCTTCCAAAGGTCCCGAGTTCAAATCCCAGCAACCACATGGTGGCTCACAACCATCCGTAATGAAATCTAATGCCCTCTTGGAGTATCTGAGGACAGCTACAGTGTACTTACATATAATAAATAAATAAATCTTTAAAAAAAAACAAATGAACAAACAACTCAGTACACAAACAACCAAACAACCCCTGTAATAGTAGCATGGTGTCTATTTCACAGATGGGAACACTGGGGCTTAGGGAGTTTAACTTGCCACACAACACAGCCCATAAACACCAAGAACAGAATCTCCTCTGTGTTCACAGCACTACTCTCTTTGCTCTAGTGAACCATTTAAATGCCCTCTTTTTTTGAAGCTGGAACTGATCTGGTGCTGGGGAAATGGAGAGGCCCACCTATATCCTCTCTATTTTCCCCTTAGTACTGGGGATTGAACTCCGAGCGAGCATCCTGCATGCACGGTGCAGGACATGATTGGAACTCTGCAGCCTATGTGGAGGGTTATGTGGGCTCTTCTTAGCTCACTCCCCCACCCGGACCCCCTTTTCTTTCACTGACTTGATGTTTCCTTCTGTTGCCCTCAGGTCCTGGAACGATAGTGGGCACAGCAGACCTCAGAAAGTTTAAGTGCCAAGTGGAGGAGCAGGGACAGCCTAAGTGAGTCTTTAGGGCTGGGCAAACTGCCTGGCCCAGTCATACCCACTTGCCCCTCCTGGCAAGAAGGAAGGGACTTTCTTTTCCTTTCTTCTGGAGATCAGGTAAGGGCTTTGGGAGGTACATGTGGCTCTGGGAGTCCCACTTTTGGGATATTCTCAGCCTGTCCCTTCATTCCACATATCCTATTTTCCTTGCTGGGCTCTTTCCCTGGGCTCAGTGTCTGATCTACAGCTGGGCTCACAGGCCACCCTCCCAGAAAAATGCCTGCACCAATTCTGCAGAACCCATCTGTGATTTCCGTATCTCTATTTGCATACATTTGCATGGCCTTGTGCACTCAGAGTCTGGTCCTCTGAGCACTTTAGGGCCTGGTGCAGTTTTCTCCACATGGAATCTCCCTGTTTTCTCTCTGAGCCTCAGTATTCTAGAAGCCAGAGAAGTTTATATATTTATGTCCAAGAGCTAACTACCTAGGACTCTGGGGTTGGGGTGTGTGTAGGCAAGGGTGTAGACTTTTCAGGGAGGAAAGCACTGAGAGAGACAGAATCTTGGGAGTTCACAGTTGGAAGCAAAGCTTAAGGGTTCCAAAGACTGGGGCTGGGGTGGGATGGGATCTGGAGGAGGGGAGAGGTTGGCAAATATTGTCTTAGCTATTGTTCATCTCTTCATTCATCCATTAGGAGTACGTGCTCCACTAGTATGGAGAATGGTGCTCCATACTAACAATACAACATCTTTGGGTTTGGGTGTACCTGGATGGGGACGGGGGTGGGGTGGGGCAGTGTGGGGGAGCACAGAGCAACCTCAAGGGTCATTCATCAAGTACTAGCCCCCTTCTATCTAGAGACAGGGCCTATTTTTGCCCTGGAACACACCCAGTAGGATAGGCTGGCCCCAATGCAGGTGCAGGCCACCCCACCCAAGGGACGGAATTCGGGTCCTCTTGCTTGCAAAGTAAGCATTTCTCCACCAAGTGATCTCTCTAAGCCCCATAGGGCATCTTTGGGTTGTTTGTTTGTTTTTGTTTTGTTTTGTTTTTTGCTTTACTTTAACACTCATTTATTTAGTTGAAAAGTAAAGTCACAGGCTGGAGAGATGGCTCAGTGGTTAAGAGCACTGACTGCTCTTCCGAAGGTATATGATGGTTCATGTACAGTGTACTCATATACACAAAAATAAATAAATAAATCTTTTTAAAAAAAAGAAAGAAAAGTAAAGTCATTAGCCCCCACTTATAGATGGGGAAACCAAGGGAGATTAAGACAGTCAGGAGATGATGAAGTTAGGGTTTAAATCCAGTCTGGCACTGGCATCTCTCTCTCTCTCTCTCTCTCTCTCTCTCTCTCTCTCTCTCTCTGTGTGTGTGTGTGTGTGAGAGAGAGAGAGAGAGAGAGAGAGAGAGAGAGAGAGTGAGAGTGAGTGTATGTGTGTGTGTGAGTGAGAGAGAGAGAGAGAGACAGAGAGAGAGACAGAGAGAGAGAGGGATGAGTGAAGAGAAAAGATGCTGTCTGGAGCCAGAAGAGCTAGCTTGGTGAACACAGTTCCTTAGGTTTAATCCTCCTGCCTCAGTTAGCAAGAGAGAAACCAGACAAAAGAGTGAGATAGGAGGCAGCCTGGAGGTTTAAAGGGGGCAGAGAAAAAAAAAAGGGAGAAAGAAGGAAGGGCAGATTTCAATGCCTTCGGACATCAAAAGAGTTACATGCAAATAAATGTAAATAAAATGCAAATTGCCTCACCTCCCTCGCTCTACTCTCTTTGTAGAGCTGGAGGATTCATTCAGAGAGTAGCCCAAGTTGAATGACTCGGTTGTGAAGCCTTGATCACTCTGACCCCTCCCTGGGTCCTTGTGGTGTGACCTCTGACCCCTCCTCCCCTGCAGCTCTCCGAGCAGCCGAAGCTTCCCCCGAGCTCCATTTGTACTCGATCAGCTTCTCTTGCTTCAAGGCCGAAGTCTGGAGTCTAGCTTCGTCCAATGCCTGCGCTGGAAGTGTTCTGAGACTCCTGCGAGGGGGTGGGCTGGGGGTGGCCGTCTCCAGCCTGGTTTTCTCCCCAGAGGGAAAAGTGGCCTTCTTGGCAGCTGGCCTGCAGAGCACTCCCGCTTCCTGTCTTGTCAGCTGGATTGAGTTGTCAGGGCTGGGAGAAGGGTGGAGAGCAAAGCGTCCTGGAAGGCCACCAAGCAACAAGTCCCTTCTAGCTCTTTCCCTCTGCCAGATGGGCTGCAGGGCCCCGTGCATGGTGCTGTGGAATGGGGGATGGGGGCGGGGAGGGTGTCCTCTCTCTCTGTCTTAAGTTCATAAAAGCCATTGAGTCCAAGTTCAGCTCCCCCACCTCAAAGAGAAACAGAAGGAAGGAAGGAAGGTAGAGGCGAAGGAGGACTCCCGAGTCTGTTTTGAATAACACCTCTGACTAAATCGGATGGCATCACTGCCAAGAGGCATATTGCAGAAGACAGAGCAGGACAGCGCCAGGGTGACAGAGCCAGAGGTGTCTTGGGAACCAGGATAAAAGCAGCTGCATCTGGGGAGTGGAAAGGAAAGGACACGGGACACACAGTGCTGTGCTCTGTGCTGATGTCCCCAATGCTGACTGTCCTATGCCACTCTCTGAGCCTGCTCCCCAACTTCCTGCTGCATCCAGCCCTCACCGTCATCACTGAAACTCATAGCTCATTTTGTCTTCGATGGCTTAGAATAGTCGATTTAAAAAAAGTCCTTAATTTAAAAATAGCAACGCAAGATTTTTTGTTTTCTTCCCAAATCAGCTTTTTGACCTTGTGCCCTGCTCCAGGTCAGCCAGTCCTTTCTTGGCTCTTGAAGACCAAGACCACTTATACTCTCAGGGCAAGCCTAGGCTTAGCGTGCCCTCTTGTGGAAGTTTTGAGTGTAACCTTTGCCTATAAAATCCCAGAACCCTTCTGTGGACAGGGCAACCACAGGTCAGGACCTGAGTTCCAGACAAACCGAGATATTGATGCAGTGTGGTCTTCAAGTCTTTGATTCCCATTAAGTACTGGACCTCTCTGTGGATCTCAGGTTTATCAAAACAGTGAAGAAGCTCTGGGCTTTGGGAGGTGTCTCTTCCCACTGCCTTCAAAGGTGCTGCAATTACCCTGAACTCAGTGGAATTAGAGGCCATAGCCATATCAAGTAGCCACCACAGCTACCTGCTGGCTTAGGAACTAGAGATGTCACAGGTATCGTCCTTCTCCTCTGCAAGCTCTCAGTGTCTGAAAGCTTATAGATCATGAACAGATGAGTCCTTCTTCTTATGGTGGAGATCCTAACAGGGAAGTTGTAGGTTTGTCATGAGGCTCCAGTGGGGAGGGGGTGTACCCTGCTGGAATCTGGTGGTAGACCTCGAGAAGAACTGGCTGAGGAATAGACAGCCATGAAAGGTAGGGAGCCATGAGCCACACACAGTGGGGCAGGAGACAAAGTTTCGAGGGAGCAGGGTGACAGCAGCAGCCCTGCTGGGGGACAGTCAATCAGCCTCGCCTGGACAGAGGAGATACTTAGATGGCTTCTCTGATGGCCCAGATGACTACAGCTCAGACCAATGGGAGCATTTCTGGGGCGGAGAGAGTTCTGGTAAAAAGTCTGGTAAGTAACTCCAGAACTTGAGAATTGCTTTGGAGTTGAAGCTAAGCTGGTGCGATGGTTTGTATATGCTTGGCCCAGGAAATAGCACTATTAGGAGGTGTGGCTTTAGAGTAGGTGTGTCACCGTGGGAGTGGGCTTTAAGACCCAATTCCTAGCTGCCTAGAAGTCAACCTTCTCATAGAGGCTGGCCGATGAAGATGTAGACCTCCCACGCCTGCCTGGATGCTGCCATGCTCCCGCCTTGACAATACTGGACTGAACTTCTGAACCTGTAAGCCAACCCCAATTAAATGTCCTTATAGGAACTGCCTTGGTCGGGGTGTCTGTTCACAGCAGTAAAACCCTAACTAAGACACCTGGGCTATCTACTGAGTTGTGGCTCAACCTTGGCTACAGGGCAAGACCCTGTCTAAAAAATAAGTCTGGAAGCAGAGGCAGGTGGTCCTTTGTGAGGAAAGAGAAGTGGAGGTAAAGAGAGGGAGAGACCTGCCCACACGGGAAGGCTTCCGAGGAAGCTTCTAGAGTTTATTCTCAGTAGCACAAAGACCCCAGGATCAATTGAGTTGGATGTTCCCCTCCACCCTCCTTGTTCTTTGAAGGCCCCAGAAGGCTGGTTCCTGGGTGCATAGCACCTGCCCACTTTATCCTCAGGCTTCAGCCAATGTAAGTGTCCATGGCCAATGAGGGCAGGACACATATAGAGTCAGGGCCTGTAGCCCCAGCTCCTCGCTGCTGCAATGTCACACATCTGATGTTAGCTTTTACTCTACCCAGACCCTAGGGCTTAAACAGCCTTTGCCCATACTGCTTCTTCAGCCTGGCCCACCAGTGACCTGTTTGCCCCTGGTCAGGGTTCCCTTAGACCTGCTGTAAATAAACCACAGTGTCACAAAAGGCAAGCCCAGTTAATTCTGTTGACAATCCCACCTGGGGACCTTGGAGGATGGCCACAGCCACCACCACGGGAGGAAGACAGAGTGGGTGGAGACACAGGGTCACATGGCAGGAACCCCATGGAGACCTGTACCAGACCTCATGAGCTTCCAGCTGACAAGACTGTGTAGTGGGTCACGAGCCACCGAGCCACACCAGAACCTAGGCTCAGCAGCAAGACTGACCATTGTTTTCCAGGAGTGTCATGGTATCTTTCATTGTCTGGCTCTGGCTTCTGCTGCATATCACATATCAGGCCTTAAAAGGCAGGGAGAGAAAGACAGACATTCCGTTCCTGCTGCCTTCCCTCTCTTCTTATAGGAAACAGAAGCCCCCAGTTCCACTCTCTCTCTCTCCTCTCTCTCTCTCTCTCTTTCTCTCTCATTTTTTTGAGACAGGGTTTCTCTGTGTTCTCTGTGTAGCCCTGGCTGTCCTGGAAGAATTCTCTTTGTAGACCAGGCTGGCCTCAAACTCAGAAATCCGCCTGCCTCTTCTCTCTCTCTCTCTTAAAGATTTTTTGAGACAATGTTTCTCTGTGTTGCCTTGACTATCCTGGAACTTCCTCTGTAGACCTGGCTGTCCTCAAACTGTCTTTACCGTCAAAGTTCTGGGATTAATGGCTTGCACCACCACCGTGGCCCAGCCCCACACCTACCTTTCCTGCACTGGGAAAAATATACTTTTTATTTTTTCCTCCCCATCCTCTGGATCCCAACCCCTCCCCAATTCCTTGGAAGCCTCCCCGTGTGGGCAGGTCTCCCCTTCTCTTTATCTTCACTTCCCTTTCCTACCCATTAGCCTTTTAGCCCTGAAACTATTCAACTCTTTCCCTCCTAAAAGAAAAACTGAAAACTGCAAAGATGCATTGGTTTTTGCCACCCAGCCCTACATCTCCTACTGCTTCAGCAAGCTCGCACATTTATTTTTTGTCTTTTGATTGATTGATTGATTTTGTTTTTGTTTATTTTGTTTTCGTTAGTTAGTTAGTTTGCTTATGACAGGATCTCTCAATGTATTCCTGACTGTCTTGGGACTCTCTGTGTAGACCACGCTGGCCTTGAACTCACAAAGGACCATCTACTTCTGCTTCCTGAATGGTAGAATTAAAGGTGTACACCACCACGCCAAACTTGTATTTTAGACAGTAGCCAAGGCTGAACCACAACTCAGTAGGTAGCCCAGGTTAGCTTCAAATGCAAAGCAACCCCCCTGCCTTAGACTCTCGAGTGCTGGGATTATGGGACAGACTTCTTATGAGCTCTCTCCCTACTCCAAAGTTGCCACCCCAGGAACGCTCAGGTTAGGCTGGGCTGCAGTCAGCTGGACCATCAGTGAAGCCAGCCAGGCACCTCCTCTGTCTAGGTAAGGCTGACTGACTGTACTCCAGCAGTGGCTTTATGGTAACACCAAGAGATAGCAGGCATGGTGGGGTTTGGGTGCATTCTGGAGCCCAGCTCTTTGGTCAGACATCAGACTAGGATGTTATACAAAATACATTTATGGTCTTTAAGGCAATTGTGCTTAAGATGGGAGCAGGCCTCATCCAATCCAGTGAAGGCCCACGAGAGACTGTTAAAGAAGGATGGTGACCTAGATAGAGAGAGCTTCTGCCTGAGAGTAGGGTCCTCTGGCTGCCTGGCACATCGTAGCCTATCTTCTGCAGCGTCGTCACCCCTCCAGGACTTACAGATTTGCTAATTCCTTAGGGGTCTCTCTTCTTCTGAGTATATTTATCTTAGGGCTTCTGCCTCTCTGCAGAGCCCTGGCAATGTGGGGAAATGGGTGAGAGGGTACGTGGGAGCATCCACCGCAATCCCCTTGCCTAAGGCCCAAACACTTCCTTACCACTTGGTCCTTATGATCTCCAGTCTGGCTTGTAAGAGGGACTGAGAGCAATCCAGCTGCCCAGCTGGAGCCAAGCAGCTAGGATCTGATGGGCCATGAGTGGGGAGGGTGGGGTGGGAGTGGGAAAGAAGGGGTTGGATGTGAGGTACATTTTAGGGGTGTCCAAAAGAGGGAAGAAGAGGGCTTGTGAGTTGTGATAGATGGATATTGGGGGAGTATCTCCATGAGGCGACCTCAAATTTGTGATTTTTCCTCAGCCTCCCAAGGGTTGGTATTACAGGTGAAAGCCACCGTGCCAGGCTCTGCTTTGGTTCCTCTTGTCCCTTCCTTTCTCCTTTCTGAGACAGGACCAGACTGGAACTCACAATGCAGCCTCTGATCACAGCTAAGATCACAGCTGCACCTTTGGTTTGTTTTGAGACAAGTTGTCACTCTCACTCTGTAGTCCGGGCTATCCTGGAAGTCACTTTGTAGCCCAGGATGACCCAGGATGCCTCAGCCTTCCAAATGCTGAGATTATGGCACGTACCACCATCCTTGGCACTTAGTAAAGCTTTAGTTATTGAGACAAAAGTTAGTCTTGAACATCTTATCTTCCTGCCTCTAGTTTTACAAGTAGATTAGAGGTGTGTAATTACTGCTGGGATTACAGGTGTGTGACCCCATGGTGCCTCAGCTGTGTTCCCACTAGTCACTGGCCTTGGGCAGGTGTCTTAGGGTTCAATTGCTGTGAAGAGACACCATGAACATGGCAACTCTTATAAAGAAAAACATCTTTAATTGGGGCTGGCTTACAGTTTCAGAGATCCCCATAGTCTATCACAGTCTCAACAATGTTTAAAAGCCCAAAGTTCAAAAGTCTTTTCTGAGATCCATGCAATCGCTTAATCATGTAACCGAAAAGCAAAAGCAAAAAGCAGATCACAGAGTTCCAACATCACAGGGTATACATTAGCATTTCAAAGCATCATGCCAAGGAAATACTGGACCAAAGCTAGACAGTTGTTTGCTGCTTTCCTGGCAGGTTACCATGGCTCTCACATCTCTAACATCTTGAGAGGGGAGGATCCAAGGTAACTTCAACTTTACAGCATCTTGTTCCAATGTCTGGGACCCACACATGATCTTCTGGGCTCCTCCAAAGGGCTTGGGACATTTTCCCAGTTCTTTCTTCTGTGGCACTCTAGGCTCTGGCTGACTCCACTCTACTGCTGCTGTTCTTGGTGGTCCTCCCATGGTACTGGCATCTCCAATACACTGGGGTCTTCCACTGCAACTAGACTTCACCAATAGCTTCTCATAGTCTTCCTTCTTGGTGCCAGCCTCAAGTTCTTTGCATGACCCATTCAGCCCTTCGCCATCAACTGTTGAGGCTGCACCTTCAACAATGGCCTTTCCTGGCCTTTCACAGTGCCAAGCTTCAGCTGTTCTCCATGACTCCTTCATGCCTTCAAAACCAGTACCACCTGGGTGATTCTTACAGATTAGCAAATCTGGCTTCCAGCATGACGGCTATCTCTGGAACACAGCTTTTTTGTGCTCCCAGAAAACACTTCTCAGAAGATTTCACCTCAGAGATGCTGGTCTCTTCTTAATCACTGCTAATTTCTTAGCTCCAGTTAACCATCATCAGTTGTTTCAGTAATCCCTTTTAGTCTTGTCTCTAAAGCCTGAGCTACATAGCTAAAGTTACCGAGTTCTGCTGCTTGCTGGGGCTGGAACATGGCCCCCCTGTTCTATTGCACCATCACCAGCTTTCTGTTTTCCAACTCCTTCATTGCTTAAGATTGGCTGTCCAGGAACTTGCTCTGTAGACTCACCTTGAACTTAGATCTACAAGCCTGTGACTCTTGAGTCCTAGGATTAAAGGTGTGTACCATCATGCCTGCACCTGAGCCTTTCTTTACCTTTTCCCAAGATCTTTATGAGTATGGCCACTACGCTTCAAGACCTGGATCCCAGGTGTACTCTTCATCTCATTCCAGATTAAAAGTTCAAATGAAAACAATAACCAGGTAATAATAACATGATATTACTATTCCTTGCTCAACTGCAAATGCATAAACAATAAGCTTAACTCAGTGGGATCTTGCCCCAAGGTCACCACTCCCTTAATTCCATTTAATATCCTTGAATACAGGATTTAACTCCAATGCACTTCCTGGTGCCCTTCTAATACTTGAACCATACATTTTGCATTTTTTCCTTTCTAAGATTGCTTCACTTGATCAAAATGCTCTTCATGAGAGTGAACCACAGACTCTTTCCTTTTGAGGCCATTGCTGGATCGAAGCCACCAAAATGAAATTCAATCCCTTTATGACTTCTGACCGAAGCAAGACCAGCAAACGGCATTTCAATGCACCTTCCCACATTTGGAGGAAGATCATGTCCTCCCCTCTTTCCAAAGAACTGAGAGAGAAGTATAATGTTCCGTCTATGCCCATTCAAAAGGATGATGAAGTTCAGGTTGTTCGAGGACACTACAAAGGCCAGCAGATTGGCAAAGTGGTCCAAGTGTACAGGAAGAAATATGTCATCTATATTGAACAAGTCAGTGAGAGAAAGCTAATGGCATAACTGTCCATGTGGGCATCTACCCCAGCAAGGTGGGCATCACCAGGCTAAAGCTGGACACGGGCCATAAGAAGATCCTGGAGAGGAAAGCCACGTCCTGACAGGTAGGAAAGGAGAAGGGCAAATATAAGGAAGAAATGATTGAGAAGATGCAGGAGTAATCTCATGTATGGCTTTCATCAAAGCCTGCTTAAGTGTTAAAAAAAAAAAGTGAACCATAGGGCAGAGTCTATACTAGGTTTTTTGATATTTCCCTCATCAGTGCAACCAATCTGAATATCTTTACCTTAGCCCCAGGCAGCTTCCCAAGAAAAGGGCAAAAAGCAGCCAAATTCTTCAATAAAACATCATAAAAGTTATATCCAGGCAACATATTAAAAGTCCTCTCCTTTGAAACCTCTTGAGCCAGGTTACCACAGTTCACACACTCTCAGCACCAATGTCTTCCATATTCCTATTAGGATGGCCCATCGAGCTCCATTCAAAGCATTCCACTGCTTTCCAAATCCACATTTCTCCAAACAAAAATCTGGTCAGGCCTATCACAGCAATATCCCACTCCTGCTACCAACTACCAACTTCTGTCTTCATTTGGCATTTATTGCTGTAAAGAGACATCATGACCAAGGCAACTCTTTTTGTTGTTGTTGGTTTTTTTTTTTGTTGTTGTTTTTTGTTTTTTGTTTTTTGAGACAGGGTTTCTCTGTATAGCCCTGGCGTCCTGGAACTCACTTTGTAGACCAGGCTAGCCTTAAACTCAGAAATCTACCTGCCTCTGCCTCCCAAGTGCTGGGATTAAAGGCGTGAGCCACCACACCCGGCTCCAAGGCAACTCTTATTGAGGACAACATTTAATTGGGGCTGACTTACAGTTTCAGAGGTTCAGTCCATTATCATCATGGCAGGAAGCATGGCAGTCAGCGTGCAGCAGACATGGTCCTGGAGAAGGAGCTGAGAGTTCTACATCTCAGCCAGGAGAGAACTATTTTCCACAGATAGCCAGGAGGAGACTTGAGCATAGGACCTCAAAGCCTATCCCCATAGTGACACACTTCTTCCAATAAGGCCACACTTACTCTAACAAGGCCACACTTTCTAATAGTGCCACTTTCTATGGGCCAAGCATATTCAAACAGCCATAATCATCATGGCAGGAAGCATGGCGGCAAGCAGGCAGACATGGTGCTGGAGAAGGAGCCGAGAGTTCTATATCTTGATCCACAGGCAGCAGATGGAGACTTCATGCAATACTGGGTGTAGCTTAAACATATAAGACCTCAAAGCCTACCTACAGAGTGATGTACTTCCTCCAACAAGGCCATACCTTCTAATAGTGCCACTCCCTATGAGTAAACATTCAAGCAAATGAATCTGTGGGAGCCATTCCCATTCAAACCACTGCAGCAGGCCACTCAATTTTACATGAGAGTTGTAACTCTATAAAATGTTACCTGATCCCCACAAAGATCCAGTGGAATATTTGACACGGAGACACCTTCGTTAATGTTTTGTTTTATAAGACTATATCTTGCTATGTAGATTAGGCTAGCTTCAAACTCTCAATTATTTGGACTGGGTCTTGAAGGGTTATGACCATAGGCCTGAGCCTCCACACCTGGTTAGAAAGGTACTTTGTAAACCTTGAAGTGTCACAGAGGAATGACTACTGATAAAATGGCCTCTCGAAGGGGCTTTCACCCGACCTCTAAGACAGTGTGGTGGTTTGAATAAAGTTGACCCCCATAGGCTCATATATTTGATTTCTTGGTTTCCAGTTGGCTGACTGTTGGAAGGATTAGGAAGTGTGGCCTCATTGGAGGAGGCGTGTTGCTGAAGGTGGGCTTTGACACACTAGAGCCAGTGTCTCCCTCTGCCTGCAGCCTGCGGATCAGGATGTATAAAGCTCTCAGCTCTGGCTCAAGCACCATGCCTTTCTGCTTCCTGCCATGATGATCATGAAACTCTAAGCAAGTCCCCAATTAAATGCCTTCTTTAGTATAAGAGTTGCTGTGGTCATGGTGTCTCTTCACAGCAATACAACAGTGACTAAGGCAGACAGTAAGCAAAGCCTTCTCTGCCAGAGCTGACCTGCCATCGCTGACCACCTGTAGCTACCTAAAGGGCTCTGAGTTACGGTGATGACTTGGCACCACTCATCCCACTGACTGCTGTGGTGGAGCTCGGGGCACCGTGGCAGAGGCAGGGATAAGGCTGGGTGGAATTCACCATTGTGGTCTGTGACTCAGACCCTGGAATATCAGAATCAGGTAAGGTCAACCCCCAACTCTAAGGGAGCTTTACATTTTACCCCACCTCTGATGCCCAGCAAGGGGCCCTAGGCAGAGAAGCCTGGACAGACAGCCTTCGGAGCTCCATCAGTGTAGGGAGCAGGCAAGCTTGGAGCTCTCCAGCCAGGAAGTTGAGAAAAACACTCCAGGTCTTGAAACATTCATTTTACTTATTGTTTGTTTTTGAGACAGTCTTGCTATGGCTGACCTGGAACTCTCAGCAATCCCCCTGCCTTAACCTCCTGAATACTGAGATTATAGATGTGTGTCACCACACCCAACTGGAACTTTTTTTTATTGTTTGTTGAGTCAGAGTCTCACAGAGCCCAGGTTGGCCTCAGACTTGCTATGTAGCCCAAGCTAGCCTTGAAGTCCTGATCCTTCTCCTTCTGCCTCTCACGAACCATGATTAAAGGCACGTGCCACCATGCCTCGCTTAAAACCCTAGTTTAAAACATTCCTGACGTCTTTTTCTGTTTTGTTTGTTGTGTTATGCTTTCCAGAGATTGATTTTTATTTTTATTTATTTTTCTGCAGTGTATGTGGGAACCCTTGGGGCCAGAAGAGGGCATTGGATCCCCTGAAACTGGAATTGTGAGCCTCCCAAAATGGGCGCTCTGCTGGAAGAGCAGCAAGGACTCTTAATGGCTGACCAATCTCTCCAGCCCCTGTTGTTTTAAGACAGGATCTCAAGTAGCACACGTTGGCTAGCCTTGAACTTGCTTTGTAGCTCAGGCTGGCCTTGAACTCTTGATCAGCCTGCCCCTGCATCCCAAAGTGCCACCACACCTGGCTTGAAGCATTATTATTATTATTATTATATTATTTACAGTAAATTCTCATTTTGTAGCCCTAGCCTAGGACTATGTTTGGCAAAACATGCATTTTGAAACGTGTTTCTTCTGGACATTTGGAAGCCAAATGGGGGAGGGAAAGAAGGAAGGGACTCCACAGAAGGAGAGGGTGCCTTCTCCAAGGTCCCATCTTCCACCCAGAGCAGATGTTAGGGATCATGACGGATACATGCACTAGGCAGGAGGGAGAAAACAAAAAGGACAGACAGGCCTCCTTCCTTGTCTGCCAACCAGGTTGCAGCAGGCCCTTACAGATGCGCTTAGAAGAAAGGCTCAGGAACCTGAGAAGGCTGCATGGTCCTTGGTTCTGCAAACCCGGTCTCAGCAGACCCTCTGGCCTATAGGCAGTCTTTTTCTGGAGGCATTGGATAGATGGAACTGTTCTGCACTCTGCTGCTTCCTTCCCTAAGGCCTTTGAGGAGCTCTGTGGAATCAGAGGCTTTGCTACCCATAAAGGTGGCCTTCACCTTGCTACACTCACTGTTCTTGAGCCTCAGCCCACACTCGGCCTCTTCCTTGAAGCCTTTCCAAATATCCCAGCCTGCAATTTGCTATGCAGCTTGGCTGGCCCTGCATAGAACCTTCTGCCTCTGCCTCCTGGGTGCAGGAACTACCGGTGAGCACCATGACTTCCGGTGAGGGCCCAGATGTGGATGCTGGATGTCTGGTTCTAAGATGGCTTTTGCCTTTGTTTTGGCAGTTATTCACTGGCTTCTCTGTTCTCTTTTTTGTTTTGTTGTGCAGGACATTAGGACCATGGCCTTGCCCATCCTGAGCAAATTCGCTATAAATGAGCTATGTCTTCGGTCCTTGCCTCATCATTTATATAACTTACTTGTGTTTCCACTGGTGTTTTGCTTGCATGTATGAGCTCCACGTACAAGGTCTCTTGCAAGCCAGAAGAGGGCATCAGATTTACCATGTGGGTCTTGAGCATGGAACATGGGATCTCTGGAAGAGCAGCCAGTGTTCTTAATCACTGAGCCATCCTGAAGTCCCTAGTTTTTAATTTTAAATTAATTTAATTTTATTATATGTGTTAGAGCACTTGGAGGCCATAAAAGGTGGCCGATCTCCATTATGTTGATGTTACAGGTGTCCGTGACACTCCCCACACTGGAAGCGGATGTAAGGAATCGAACTTGGGTCCTCTGTAAAAAAGCAGCACGTGCTCTTAACTACTGAGTCCTTCCCAGCTCCCTTGTTCCATCATCTTAAGCACAGAGCCTCTCACAGATCACACAATAGGACCTTTAGAAGTTGCTTTGCCCAGACTGGCACTAACCATGTAAGGCACATTTCTGACACTAGGTGGCAGCACGGGACAAAGTTCTCTCCGAAAGCCTAAGCTGGCGCCATAGGGTGAGTGAAAACTTAAAAGACTTTTATTTCTGGTACAAATGATAAATATTTTGCATTAAAAATCTGGAATTCAAGTTTTCCTTGTACTTCATGCTCCCTCCCTGCCCCAGAACCTGACCAAAGTACATCAGTCCAGGGGCAGGAAGAATCGGTGCCCGCTGAAGTATCCAAATTGGGTCTCAGGAAAGGCACACGCGGTGGTCTTGGAGGCAGCATCCCTACTCCCCGTTGCCCCCAGGGTAGAGAGAAGGCACTGTAACCAGACACAGGAGCTGGGGCACGAGTCCCCAGCTGTCCCTCTCTGGTTCCCTTGCTGGTGAGATAGTGTGCTACAGGGCCATGCCTCCGGAACAAGTTCCATAAAGGCCTAGGCCGGTGCATTTTGATTCCACCTTCGCGGGACATTTCAGGTGAAAGGAAGAGGGGAGGGTATCCGTCTGGAGAACTGCCTCCCCCCCCCACCCCCCAATGCCTCAAGATGGGCACAGGTGGGCATCAGGGCTGCCTCAAGGTTGCGGTGACACCCTTTCACAGTCATGCAGATGAGGTTGTGGCTTCAGGGCCAGCGGCTCAGGAAGAGACCTAAGACCTGATTGGGTTGCCACGCTCTCTGGTGGTCAGCGAAGAATTTGCAGGCCCAAGTATCCGTTCTTGGTCCTCTGTCTCCTGTTGTTAGGGGTCCTCATCCCAGAGGCACAGTTGCTTCTGAGGTACATAGAAGTCAAAGGTGTAGCTTTTCCTGCAGCTTCGGATGCCACACTTGTAGGGCGCTGGCCGATCACGACTGTGGCAATACTTGAGCATGCATGGGTACCAGGCCAGGCTCAGACTGTAGTGGCAAGTACAGGGCTTTCCTCGATCCCCAACTCGTCCACAACGAGGTAATTCCGCCTGTTCTAATGCCTTGGGCAGAGCCTCGAAAACAGAACTGTCCACACCTGGGGGGAAAGGCAAGCATGAAGAAGGCAGGAGTCCCTTAGCCCAGGATAGCCTTCTCTCCTGCCACCCCTCTCACGGCTGCCCTGGGGATGAACATGGGTGAGCCCCGGGCCTGAGGCTAGGCTGATGGGCTACATTAAATCACAGTCAACCTCATCCACCCACCAACCTCATCTACTGTGTACCAGGGAATCAGAATTGGTGGAGAGTTTACTGATGTGGTTGGGATTGTACAGTGAAAGGGGACTCAGGACCCAAACCTGACCTGACTTCCTAGCCTGCGCCCTGAGGGCTCTGGGAGAGATGCTGGCACCAGGGATGGCCAGATGCTGAGTTCTGAAAGGTACCCAGTAGGCATATCTACAGGAACATGTGTGTCCTCAGTATATGTAGTAATTGGAATGGTGAAGAGTCTTAGGACCAGGCTGGTGAGATGGCTCAGCGGTTAAGAGCACTGACTGCTCTTCCAAAGGTCCTGAGTTCAAATCCCAGCAACCACATGGTGGCTTACAATCATCTGTAGTGAGATCTAACGACCTTTTCTGGTACTGTCTGAAGACAACTACAGTGTATTTCCATATAACAGTACATAAATCTTTGGGCTGGAGAGAGCAGGGCCCGAGTGGGCAGAGGTCCTGAGTTCAATTCCCAGCAACCACATGGTGGCTCACAACCATCTGTATAGCTACAGTGTACTCATATACATAATAACTCTTAAAAAAAAAAAAAGAGTCTCAGGACCTAGCAGGTTGTCTTTTGTGTGTCCTCTTATTCTAGCTGCAGAGACAGCACCTCCTCCAGGAAGCCTTTCTGACATATCACAGCCTACCTTGGGGGTTCCACCCTCCCCCCAGAATGCCTGTCCCTCATGACTGCACACTCCCATTTACTCTTGCCATTCAGCTCTACCCACTACCAGCTACAGCAACTGGGGCGTCCACATGGCCCATCCCAGAAGTGACTCAGTAGCTCTCTCTTGAATACACCAGTCACTCAGCAAGGCCTCCCCCACCCCATGCTTCCCCTTCTACCCACCAAGGGCCGTCCCCAGCTGACCTCGCTCTGTCCAGAACTGGACATCCTCCTGGCGGGTGTAGATGGCATCTGTGGCCTCAGCACATACGTTGTGGAGATGGGGACTCAGCAGGCCCCCCTGGCTGAAGTTAACAGCGATATCCATATGTAACTGTTCCAGACCCCTCACTTCCTCAGCCTGCCGCACTGCGCGGGGGTTTTTCTGTAGGCACAAGGTGGGAACACATACTTTGCCTTCCTTTTCCTCAGGCCGTGGAGGGGAACGGAGCCCAACCTGAGAAGCCCATACCCTAGAGGCAGTTAAAGCCATTCTTGTTTTGCTTCTTGGATTTCTGGGGCTCTTTGGCAAGTTCAAGGTGGTTCTGGGAGACAGGGTAGGTAGGCTAGGCAAACTGTTGTAGGGTACATGACAGTGTGGGTTGCCTGCTTTCTGAATCCAGGGGATGAGGTCTTTCGGAGCAGGGTGGACAAAAGGTGGAGCCTCGGGGGGAAAGAAGTCACAAGGTAGGCCTGCAGCACAGGTCAGCTTAGATAAGCTATGGAAAACCGGAACTCCAGGGAGGGATCCTATGCAGGCCAGTGGGCCAAAGGGCGGCCGCAAACAGTATTTCCCGATACACTTTCCCGGATGAGTTCTGATTCTAACCTATGTCCTTAATGTGGAGACCAAGGCATTATAGGCAAGGCCATTTGTCCAGTGTCACTAACGAGGGACAGGGGACAGGTGATGTTCAATCCCAATTCACAGTCTACATCTCTATCTCCACCCAGAAAAGAGTGGGACCTGGATTAGTAGCTCGGGGTGACCTGAGAGTTGGGCCGCGGTACAGAGTAGAGATCTGGGGCTCTGTAGTCAGTTTGATCGGGAGCAAAATCAGGGAATCCGGACCTTCCATGGTGAGTGAATGTTAAGAGAAGGCGGGGAGGAAGAGTGGGGGAGGGGGCTGCCTGAATGAGGACAGGGTGACTGCAGGGTTGGGGCTCTGGGGTGGGCACTCACCTGCCGGAGCTTGGCCATGGCCTCACTGGGGATGATGTCATTGTGGTGCAGCCTTGTGACAAAGCAAAGTGCCTGGAACTGACTCTGCCCCTTCTCCAGCTCCCCGAGGATCAGGGCTCGGAAGATCTTCACGTCCTGAAAGGGAGGGGTAGGAGGATGGAGACCAGCGGGAAGGAAAGGCCCCGGACCAGCCCTGGAGAGGACAGGCCTGGACACTGTACCAGGGCCTGCCCCTCCAGACACCTCCTTCCTCAGATAACCAAGAAACCGCTTATCTTTTCCATTCACACCCGTGACTTCAGAGATCACACCTCCAGGGTTTCCACAGCTTTCTGGAAAACTGACAAAGTCAACCACCCACCGGGAGAGGTTTTCCAAAAGAACCCTTTGACCGGACAGACCTTAATCTCAAGGAAGCCTGCACCTGTTTTTGGTTCTTGTCTATCACCAAGGCCTCCCCTCAGTGAGGACCCCAGTGTCCTTAAGCCAGAGCACTGTGGGGAGAGGAGGGACTACATACATGTTTACAAGCACACATTCCAGAGCTTTCTCAGACTTTGTTACTCTGTAGCTCTTGGGGGGGGGGTCAGAAAACCCCTGGGCATTCTGCAGTCAGCCTGGCCCCTAGCCCCCCACCTCCATTAGGGACTGTGGGGACAAAGGCAGCCGGCTGCAGCTGTTGCTGCCTTCCAAGACTGGAATGGCTCACCTTTCCCCTTCCCTCTCCATTTCCCCTTTCCCTGTGGGGATAACTCATGGTGTGACCAGCAGGCCAATGGTTTCCTTCCTATTCGGAATCACAGGATGCAAGAGGGAGGCTGGGGCAGGAAGAGGGGCAGAGCCTCAGGCACCTTTTGCTGTCTGATGGCAGTGAGAACCCTCAGCTGCATCTGCCTGCATCCTGCATACCCCAACCCCAATCTCTATCTCACCAACCACAGTGCCTGCCTAACTCTCCTGGGGAGAAGGAACTTAGTAAGTCTCAGAAGGGGTCTCAATGTGGGAAGAGCCCTTCTGCAGGCGGGGACACACACACACACACACACACACACACACACACACACGACACACCTGGGCTCAGCAAGTATGGCTGGGAACCTTCCTGGTCCCTATGCCCACAGCTCTACCCTGACACCAGACAATGTAATCCTAGGATTTTCATGGCCCTGCACTTGTACCCTGGGCTGTCTCGTCGGCAGCCCCCTTCATCCAGGCCTTACTGAACAACGGCTAGGGTCCAAGTGTTTGGAGAACGGGGTCAGAGTGTTCCCCAGGGTTCTAGATACAGGGAGGTGCTGATGGTTCCACCTTTAGGCCACATGTGTTAGCCGTCCCAGGCTTTCTCAAGCCTCCCTGTGACAGGGGACAGACAGCTCATGTCCCTGGCACACTTGGGTGGAGCTGATGACCCGGAGGGGTGTGAGTATTCAGCACTGTAAACAGAGGTTATTGTCATTGCTGTCGTGACCAGCAAATGTCAGGGATGATCCGTGACAAGAGCAGCCCATTTTCTTATTGTTTTTGTTTTGTCTGAGACAAGGTTTTTCTATGTAGCCCTGGCTGTCCTGGAACTCACTATGTAGACCAGGCTGGCCTCAAACGCAGAGATCTGCTGCCTCTGCCTCCTGAGTGGTGGGATTAAAGGCGTGAGCCACCACTGCCCTGTTAATAATCTTCTAACAGATTTCACCAATACTGTAACTCTACAAGGGGTCTCCCTGACTGCCTTTACTAGAGACGGATTTATATAATGACTTACTTTAAATGCAACAACTGGGGACGGGCATGTGAAGGGTAATAGCCTAGAAAAGAGAAATTGAGGCCCAGCTGGGGAGAAAAGTTCCCTGAGGCTCCTCATCCCAGAGCCTTGGAAGGAAGGTGAGTCAGCTCGGCTTAACACCACTTCCTCTAGACAGGAAATCCCTTCTTGGGTCACCGTGCTGGCATCTCCTTATCCTGCCAGCCTGGGCCATCTGATCCTCCATCAACTTGGGTCGGCCGAGGGGACACTGGAGGGTGACCTGCTGCTGGTGGCTGATCCCATTCTGGCTAGGCACAGTTCTGTCAGGTGGGTTCCACATAAGATCTCCCACTCCAGGAGTCTGAGTCAGGCAGTACCTGGGAGGAGCCTCGGGCAAGATCCAAAGTCCACCTCACTGGTATCTGCAGCTCTGAGCCTTGTGGGAATCCTATCTGGAGACTGCTGTCTTCTCAGTGACACATGAACTAAGTAAGTACCCAGTGTTCTCAGGGCTGCCGAGGGGCTCAGTGAACGGAGATACCCTCTGCCCACCCCAAGGAGTGGAAGGCATTAAGCGTTTAGAACCAGACGAGGCTGGAAGAGCTCTGCTTGAGGAGTTGAAGAGATGGTTCAGTGGATAAAGTGCTTGTCACACAAGCATGAGGACCTGAGTCCAATTACCAGCACCCAGGTTAAAACAACAACAACAACAACAACAACAACAACAACAACAACAACAACAACAACAGTTGTGGTGGAGCATGCTTGTGATACTGGCATTGGGGATGCAGAGGCAGGAAGATCCCTAGAACTTACTGGCTAGCCAGGTTAGTCTAATCCATGGACACCAGGTCCCAGTGAGAGACTATCTCAAAATATGTGGTGAGCAATGATACCTGAGGGTGACCACTGGCCTCCTCCACACATGCAGATGCATGTATGTTCACATGCACTCGAATGCTCAAGTGCATCTGCACATACACCTACTTGTGTGCACACACAGAGACACAGTCAGTCAGACAGACAGACAGACAGACAGAGACAGATAGACAAGACCCGCTTTATAGTTCCTTCCCTGTTTCTCAACTAGATACTAATAGCAATGACAACCACCAGATGCAACCAACACTGAGAAACTGCTGCCTGGGCACGGAAGGAAGTCCTCTGTCACTGTGTGGGGCAAAGAGTCACTGAAGTCGATAACTGGGAAAGAAACTGCCAGTTCCTACGCCTCCAATGGATTGCCTCACGGCTCAGAGGTCGTCTCCACAACAGAGGCAGAGCTCGGTGACAGCTTGGGTTGGGTAACCTGCTCAAGGCCATGGACTTAGGGGAAATGTAGCCGGTGTTTTAACCAGGTAGTCCAGGCTATCCCACAGCTGAGCCCTTTCCCCAGAGAGTACAGTTACCTCCTGGATCAACTAGCCAAATTTCCCTGATGTGCAAGGATAGAAACAGGCTGAGTGGGTGCAGTGTACACCTAGCACTTGGGAAGTGGAGGCAGAAGGACAGCCAGCTAGAAAGCAGTTTGAAAGAGACATTTTGTTTTGAGGGCAAAATAGAAGGAGAGAGGAGAAAGGCGGTGAAGCTGAGAGGAAGGAAGGAAGGAAGGAAGGAAGGAAGGAAGGAAGGAAGGAAGGAAGGAAGGAAGGAAGGAATGAACTGAAGCTTAGGCCCACAGAACCGGTGAATGGCAGACATAGGACTAGAACCTGGGTTCCTTCACAACATCCTCACTTGACCACTATACCTAAATCCTTGGTTGATTGCCTAGGAACATGGCAGTTCCTCCTCTCACTCTGTGCGCCTAACCAACAGCCTGATACAAATAAAACAGCAGGCAGGAATACCTGCTAGCCACTGTCCGCCCTATGAAAAACCCCTTTATGCCAGAGTTCTCTGATCTTGCTTTTTTTTTTTTTAAAGATTTATTTATTTTATGTATGTGACTACACTGTAGCTATCTTCAGACACACCAGAAGAGGGCATCACATCCCATTACAGATGGTTGTGAGCCACCACATGGTTGCTGGGAATTGAACTCAGGACCTTCAGAAGAGCAGTCAGTGCTCTTAACCACTGAGCCATCTCTCCAGCCCGAGTTCTCTGATCTTGATCATGTTTCCGCCCCAAAGCCACACGTCCTTTGCTGGCTCCAGGAAAGGAGCGGACATCATATCCTGACTGTGGCCTTCCCACCTGACCCAGTAGCAAGGCTCCAGAAATACACAGGACAGTGTGAAAGAGCTCCCCTGCTTTGAGAACATCTGTCCAGATGTTAAGATCTGGTTGAATCCAAGCCAGATGTAAACCTGGCTCCCAGTCCCTCTCCTTGCCTGGAGTCCACTAGGAAGGTTCATCCAGATGTTGTCAAAAGCCCAAGACAGATGGTGCAACTGGACAAAAGCTTTTGGCATGGGATAGAGGCTTAGGGTCTGGGCTGGGACTCCCAAACTGGGAGTCCTCCATACAGTCCTTTCTCCCAGAGACCTTTATCCCATAAGGAAATGCTGGGGCATACAGCAAGAAGAGGCCAGGAGGGGTCAGGGAGGGTTGCTGAAGTCCTGTGTATAACTGAGGCACAGGTAGGCTTGGACATATAGCTAAGACGGAATGCTAAGAACCAGAACTCCCTGCATCAGACCCTGGCCTTGCTGCTTCTGGCCAGTAACCATGTGTAACCACCCACCAATGAATCTGTGAAGTCTCTGGGTCTCGGTTTCTACACTTGCCAACGAGTCCATCAACAGTACTGCCTTTCGGAACCACCATAAGCAATGAAAAGACCTGACCAAGCTCAGAACATACACCAGGACTCCAAGTTTTTTCTCCCGACACTATAATCCTTTGTTCCCAGTGTCATCTACTCTAGGCATGAGACATGGTAAAGATTGTTCTGTAGATGGTCTGGAGGGCCAGGCAGGTTAGATGACCCCCGTGAGGCCACACGCATCAGCAGGAGATCACTGAGTGGCGATCCCCGAGGCAAAGCTTCAAGGGAATGGCCAAGTCCAAGGGCCCTGTCATTAAAGGACTCCTGAGGTAAGGAAGGCTGACTTCACACAATCAGCTTCAGTCCCAGGGTGAAAGGCCTAGAGTTCAAGTTTGTGCTGACTGTCCTGGAGGCGAAGGATGGATAAGGGAATAGGCTGGGGCTGGAGGGATGGTGGGAAGACTCCACAGGGAGGCCACCGAGTCAGTGTGAAGAATGCAGGTGTTTCCACCCCGGAGTGCCGGAGTGCCATATTAAATCCAACCATCCCCTGACTCTACCGTCATCCGAGCATTTAATGCCCTCTAAGAATTATCACTGTCTTCCCTATAAAGCCTCTAGAGGCTGCCATCCCATGCCACTTATATACTGAAACACAGTTTCCGGAATGAGCAGTGCTGGGTCACTTCCTGGACCTTCCTGCAAGCCCATTACTCTGTGGGAATGCCCCACCCCCATCTGTCCGCCCTCCATAGGCCTCAGCTCCTAGGCACCACCTGCTCTGATATGGTCCCGTGTTAGGACCTCCAGCTCTGCAGAGCCACCTTTCCAGTGCCCTGCCCGCCTCATTTACTTTCCCTCCCAGACTCATGCTCCAAGCCCGGGACACATCTCATGGCAGTGCACCCCTGCCCACTAGAAGACAGCGGATGCTCCAGAAATCCCTAACCATGCATGCACAGACAACCGAGCAAGAAGAGTATGAAGGAGGTTTGAGAGCAGCAAGGGGTGTGGGTGGGGGGAATGTACTATGACTCAGTGAGATGGAGAGGGAATTGAGGCGAGCATGTGGGGGGTGGCTGAAGAGGCAGATAGCAAGAGGGGCAGGATTTGGGGTCTAGGAACCAGCTAAGGAGTCAGGTATGAAGTTGGCTTGACACTTGACTATACCCCGGAGAGTATTCACTGACCCTAAAGCCACTCACTGTCCTTAGCACTGGTTCACCTGGGCAAGGACTCATTCAGGCCCTCTGGCGTCAAAGGCAAGTGGCTCCAGCCTGCTTCTGTGGTAGCCAGGAGCTAGCACAGGGCAGCTGAGTAAATGGATTCTGCCTCCTCTATCTCCAAACCTTATCTTCTCGGCCTTATCTATGGTGGAGGGGATGAGGGCTGCACGATTGCAGGCCCACTAGCCCAACACTTACTATTTTGTGTTCTAAGAGGGGACCCAGAGGTCAGGGACATCACGAGTCACACAGCAGTAAGGCCAGCAGTAGAAACTCAGACCTCCCAACCCTCAGGCCGGTGCTCTGCATCACTTCATGGAGATGGATATTCCACCCCCTCTGGGCTTTCCCCACACTGGTCCACCTTCTGTGAGACCCACTGTGTTTCCCAGAGAGAGGGACTTCTCTGGCTCAGCCTTGCTGGGGTTCCACAGGAACAAGGAAGTGATGGCAGACAGCTGTCCTGGAAAAACACCCGTGACAGGAGACACACTGTGTGGGCCCCCCAGACTGCTTTCCCAGAGAGGCCCAGGGAGCATTTCCTGCTGGGGGAGGGAAAGAAGCCTGGGGAGGGAGGCCTGGACCTGTGATGGGCCAAGACAGAGCAGCATGGCTTTCCATAACTTCCTTTCAGACTGAGTCAGGGGAGCCGGTAACCCGCTGGCTGCGCTGCTTGAGACACTGTTATTGGGATCTTTCTTTATTCTCAAATCAAATCTGGCCTCAGCAGATGCACCCAGATTTATCCCGGCTTTCCCTACCCTCAGGCCACAGGCTGCCACCTTCCACAGAGATCTGTTGTTCTTCAATCTCCTCTTCCCACAGAAAGGTTCCCGTTACATACACTCAAACACACACAGCAGCTGAGTTCTCTTCCTCAGTTTCTCTATCTCAGCCATAGTCCCTTGGTCTCCAGTGTCCCCCTTCCTCTGTGAGTCTCCTGCCCAGCAGACTCTGGCTCACACAGTCTCACCCACAGCCCAGCCACTCTCCTCTCATAGGCCCTGCAGCCGCACAGCTCAGCTCCCCTTACCCTCCCGGCTCCTAGCTTTCAGGACTCCTGAGATGATGCTCTGCTGTGGTACATGTTCTGGAAGGTTCCTGGGGCATCAGGCAGCTGAGGTGCTTAGCCTCAGCCCCTGCTGCTATCACACTTTCCACTGCAGAGCAGACGAAAAACCGAGGAAGCTCAGGGACGCAGAACTGCCTTTCCAGGGTATGTGTGTGTGTGTGTGTGTGTGTGTGTGTGTGTACATGCGTGTATGTGTGTGTGTATGTGTGTACATGCGTGTATGTGTGGCACAGCCCAGGCCAGAGGCCAATGGCTGCTCACTGCTCCAGGGCCTCCACAAGCAGTACCTACCCTCTGCTAGCCCCAGCTCCCTTGCTACTGGACAGTGGGGGCTCACTGCCTCCTGGGAGTGTGCTCTGCCATCTCTGTCTCCTTCTCATCACCAGACCGCGTGACTCTGGGGCCCAGGCTGGGCCAATCTAAATATTTATTCCTCTGCTCCTGGCTGGGACTGCTTCATGACTAGACAGGGGCCAACTTCACTAGGGTGGGGCTGGGGACTGCAGAGCTAGAGACTTCCCTACCCAGGCTGCCCAAGGGCAGCTTCAGAAGCCCCTCTGCAGTTCTGCCTGGCTTTCCCAGGATTAGGAGTGGATGCACTCAGAGGTAGGATGCTCTAGGAGACTTAATGCATCGCCTGCTGTGTACACAGACCTCACCCAGGCCTGGACAGAGGCTTCTTGTTATAGGGTTAGTGTGACTATTAACCAGGACGAGTAGCCCTCACTGCCAGTACCCAGCCCTCCCGACAGCCCCTCATGCTCGTCAGCCAAATGCCAAAGGTCACCACCATCCCGACTACCCCAGGGGAACAATGAGAGGCTTTATGTGGATCAACTGCTCCCCACTGTCTAGCTGACTCAGGGTTCCTGACACGGGGTGTCATACTTCCCTCTCACTTAGATTCCAGCCTCCCTCATCCCCTGCCCTTCATCTGAATCCCCAGTGACAAGTAGGTAAATATTTGCCAGTTTAAGGGACAGAAGCTCCTAGTGATGGAATAGTTCCCAGTGCAGTAAAAAAAAAAAAAAAAAAAATGCAATTACTTGTGGGGATGGAGAGATACAGCGGAGGGGCCCACTTGGCTGCCTGCATTGGAACTACACTTCTCGTGGGTCCCTTCTTCTAAAAAGTCCCCCTCGGTCACTCTGCCTAGGAAATGGAGCCTAAGCATGGAGCCTAGGCTCAGAGACACTAAGTGACCTGTTGGCATCACACAGCTGGGAAATAGAAAATAAATAAAATAAGATAAAATTAAAATAACGCAGAGAAGTATCCAGGATCTATTTTCAAAGCTAGCCTGGCCTTTCACCCTCCAGGACCACCCACAGCACTGCGGAGGACTCAAACCTGGAGTCCCTGGCAATTATGGGTCTGGGAGACAGGGCCCATTCCAACTGCAGATAAAGAAGTGTTTATAGATTCTTGTACACTAGGGTTCTTCTGCACTCCTGCCTCTCCACGGTGTGCTTCATCTTTTTGGAAAGAAATTACTCAGAGAACTAGAGTAGCCCAGTTAGCCAGAATATGGCACAAAGATCTCTGGGAGCTAATCCTGGGTCGCCACACAGCTGTCAGGCCTTGTCACCAAGGTCACTACCAAGCTCAGCCTGTGCATCTGCAGGACAGAGGCAAATGTGTTTCGTGGCGTAGCAAGTCAGACGACTGAGCCATGTGTGATTTTCCAATTCAGGATGCCATAGTCCTATGTAGTCTGCATCTCCAGGTTGGGTCCCCTGCCTGCCTGTCTGTGGAGGAAGGGTGAGCTTACCCACTACTCATCTATAGTTTGAGGAGTCCAAGTATGAACTCTAACCCTTCTTCTTTCAGCAGTCTCTCCAGCAGCCTACACCATTGGCTCTGGGTGGTAGTTTTCACCAAGAGTCAGGATAGGTTTATACCTGGACATAGCATCTCTATTAGGGGGTAGGAGATGCTAGCCAGAGGTCAGGGAGCACACTTGAACCACAGGCAGAGCTTTACATCCTGACCCAAGGAGGACTTCATCAGATATGAGGGAGGACTAGAACTGAATCCAAGAGCCCCACATACACAGCCTGGTATCTTTACTTCCTGTAAACTTCAGAGAAAATGCTTTGTGCTCCAGAAGTTCTCCTTCCTCAAAAGCACTTCTGGGGGTTGGGTGATGGTTCAGTTAGGAAATTGCCTGCTATGCATGAGGACCTGAGTTCAGGTCCCCAATACCCATGTAAAGAACAGGGCACCATTGGACATACCTGTAATGTTAGCGCTGGGTAGGAAGAGAAACAAAGAGAGTTCCTAAAGCTACACTGGTCAGCCAGCCTTGCTGAATCCATAAGCTCCAGGTTCAGTAAGAGACCCTGACTTAAAACTAATAAGGTTGAAAGTGACTGGGGAAAGACAGCTGATGGCAACCCTGGCCTCCAGCATGCAAGTGTACACACACAAACATGTACACGTCCATATGTACCCCTGCAACGTGTGTGCACATGGGCTCATGTGTGTGTACACACAGACACAGACACAGACACACACACTTTTACTACCCTCTGCCTTCCAACCCATTACATATCTTCCATGTCACAGACCATAGGCAGCACGACACAGACAGGGTAGGACTTAGGACCTTACAGGCTTCTCTTCTTGTCCTACCCCTGTGACATTCTCTTGGGACAGTGTCCATGTGAATACTGCAGGTCATCACTGGCTACATCCCTCAGTAACCCTGCCTTTGATCTGGGACAGGGAATCCGATGTTTTCTGGTTGGTTCTTTCCTCTGGCTTCCACCCTTAGAAGCAAGTTTCTAATCTCCCTGGATCCTTGTCCCCTCGGAGTAACCCTGAGCTGAGCCATAGCACTAGGTGGCTCTTGATGTTGGCGTTCCCTCAGCTTTCAGCCCATGGGTCTCCAGGATCCCTCTCCTCTTCACTGTTTCCCCTCTTCTGCTATATTTCTTTCACCCCGAAGCAGTCACACATGACCATCTTCATATCTTACAGCACCACCTTCTCCTTGAGGCCATGCCCAAACCAGGCGGCTTGTGAAGTGACTCATTCCTTCCCCTGCTTTTGGACATTCAGACAGGGGGACAGAGAGCTTTGTCAGAGATACCAGTGTGGAGGAGGGAACTCAGAGGACTGTCAGATAAGCAGCCAGAGCAGGGACGGTGGCATGCCTGCTATCACTGTGTTCAGTGACTATATATGCGCAGGTCAGATTACATATACAGGGCCTGGATGATAACGTGTGTGAAGAGTATTGCTTACTGTATTTATTTAGGAGTTAGAGTTCCTATGTGGAGGGCATATTGATTTAGACCCAGGATATAACGGCTGCTTATAGTGCATTCGTGGCTGGAGAGGGTAGGATATGAGGCTCAGCGGCAGCATGCATGAGGCCCTGGGTTCAATACCTAGAACCAATACTAACACATTAGAGTCAGTGTGTGTGTGTGTGTGCGCGCGCGCGAGTGTATCTCATTTATCCCAGGGTGGTCCTACACTCACTATATAGCTGAGTATGACTTTGAGCAACTAATCATCTTGCCTCTACTTCCCATGTGCTAGATTACAGATATGCACAACCATGCTCCATTTATGTGGTGCTAAGGATCAAACCCAGGGTTTGCTGCATGATAGACAAATACTGTCCAATGAGCCCCATCCACATCCCCCCACCCCCTTTTAATGAATCTCATGTAGCCCAGACTGGCATTCAATTTCCTGCCTCTACCTTTATCTGACATTCCTTAAAGAACCCCATTTGCCTGGCTCTCCTGTTCAGATGTCCCGATTCAGTGAGGTGAGGTTCAGGACTGGTGTTGAAAACCTGCAAACTCCTCAGGTGACTGCAAAGCCACTGAGCCATGGCGTGCTGGCATTCTTTCAGTTTTAGTTCGGTGAGCCTGGTATTAGCCCGAGGAAGGGCTCCAGGTGACACAGGACAACCATGTGACACAGGACATTCCATGCTGCTCATGGGCTCTGCCAGCCAGGTCCAGGTTCTAATGCCCCATGGATGACTGCTTGCTTTACCAGCCTCGGGGCCAGGATGCAGGCAAAGTGAGGAGCAGTCTATCAGTCTTGGATACACATCCGGGAAGAAGGCAGGGCTGAGGTTGTGGACGGGCTAAGACCACTGCTGCTCAAGGGTGTCTCTGAAGCCCTTAGGTTTACTTAGTCCAAAGTTGACTGCTGCCCCGGAGGGGCTGACTAGCTTTTGATTCAGCAGCTTCCAGAAGGGTGGTTGTTAGTGGAGGCTCTCGCACCTGAGTTCCTATCACTTGAGACTGAGTCAGGTAAGAGGCTAGACTAGGGTAACAGTTTCTTGGGAGATTGAAACATTCTATCCTTCAGGGAAGTACCTGATGCAGGAAGTTAAACAACTCAAAAAGAGCTTCCAGAAGTCCCTGAAACTGACCTGAATCACTAGGCCTCTCCTTTCCGAGTAAATAATAAAAGCTAAGTTTCAAAGATGCTCAGCCTAGCTTTGTGAAAAATCCAGACAAACTGCCTGAAAGAGGCTTAGAACAATTGAGGCATCCCGAAAGGACACTCTCCAACCCCATGAGCTGCCTTCAGGCTGTGAGGATACTCCAGGTTCCCAGCTTTTGTGAGTGGTCACCAAGGTGGGGGTGGGCCTTGGTGATGGATGCATCTGCTTTGAGTCATTTTTGCTCCTGTAAGTAACAGCTCATTCATATGCCAAGATGGTTTGCCAAGCTGGACTTTGGTGCTATTGGTATGTTGGTCTGTCACAGGCTCCCTATTTGGGGTGAGTAGACCTCTGTGGAGCATCTCCTCAGGAAAAGTTTTGTCACACCACATAGTGAGACTGTGTAAAAATATTGATGATAAAACATAAGTTTCAGACTAACCTGGACCACACAGGGAGTTTAAGGCCAAGGTCAGTCTGGGCTTTATTTGGAGGCCCTGCCTCCAAGTCAGGAAGAAGACAAGAGGCAGTGAGGGACTCTAGTCTTAGTTCTAAGTGGACTTTCTTTGTGATCTCTTGCTTACCCTTCAACCTTTTTAATCCAAACTGACCAGGGAGGAGGCTGGCTGAGAAGTGGGGTGAGCCAGCCTCCGAGCTAGCTAAGGGCTCCTTCCTTTCCTGAGCACTTGACAAAGCACCAGCAGCATAGCCGGCATACCTAAGTGCTTTGCTCCATGTTCAGCTCTGCCCAAGGCCTCTGGGTAGGTGCCAATGCTAGCCCATTTTACAGATGAAGAAATGAAGGCCTAGAGAGATTAAACAGCTGGATGGACCAGCTCACGGGCGGGCAACCAGACTTGCCTCCTTCGCTTTGTACCGTGTTCCTCAGTGGTGATCAGATTGCAAGCATCCACGGTCCTAAGAAGATTCAGGATTTTTTTCCCCTAAAGCAGTCCCTAATGGGTGTGGTGTACAAAACACAACTTCTGGGCTGTTTTCTATAGGAAATACCATTACTTCTATACAGAACTAACCAAGGCTTTGAGGGTAGAGGCCTTGACAAGTGAGCGATGGGCAGCATGGGGGAAGGACAGGTACAGAGTGGCTCTGGCCAATAGAGGCGACATGCTGGCATAGACTAAACATTGTCCTCCTAGTCTCTGTTTATCCCATTCCACCCTGGCCAGGGCCAAAGAAGCTCTGACAGCTGGCTTTCTACTTTCTGTGCCTTTACTGCCCCCCCCCCCCATGAAATTGGAGCTGCCAGGGGTAGATGTGAAATGCCAGCTCTGGGTCAAAGGCTAACCTGCAAACCCGACTTTGGAAAACTGGGTGAGAAAGGTTTGAGTCACTATGGGGATTAAAAAGAGCACTTGCCATCAACTCTGAATGTCCCCTCCATCTGAGCAACCAGATGTCCCCCTCCCCATACTCAGTCCAATCCCTAGTCTCCCACCTCCATGGCAGGCCACCACCCCATCGCAGGCTCTGGTGCTTTCCTCTGGTGCATTCTTTCCTGGTCGCCTTTCAGAGCAGAGCAATCACAACCCTTTGTAGCCAGAGGCTAGAAAAGCTCTGCTCCACTCCTAGCCTTTCATGCCCCACCCAGCTTGGCTATCAGACTTCGAGCCTAGGGATGGATAAATCTTTTTTTAAGGTTCCAGGGTGATCACAACACAGGGCTACTGGGCAGGTGGGTGGGACACTAACGGCACATTCTGTGACTGGCTTTTAGGTCAGAGGCTTAGAGGGGAGATTAGATACCCACTCCTGATTGACTCTGTCCAGAACACCATACATAAAATGTCCCTAAAGTTTGGCTGGATGTGCTGAGTGACCAGTTTCCCCTTCTCCACACACTGGCTCATTGGCCCTATTTGCATGTAAGAACCCAGTTTGGGCCTGTGTGGCAAGCACGGGCTACCATTCTGCTAAGTCCTTGGTCAGGATGACTCCCTGGGCCTGGGCTAGAACATCAGTCCAGGCTCACCTCTACTCTACCCAACACTGGATCTCCCTGGTACCTCTGATGCTCATGACAGTCTCACAGGATCCCTAGCTGGCTGCCCAAATTCTGCCCCCTCTCCCTCCAAGGTCTCCAAATAACTCTCAGTTTTGGAATGGAGGGGAGGGGAGAGGAGAGGAGGGAAGAGGAGGGATGGCTATTTAGTCCTGGATATTCGTCACTTCTGTTCCTCTCCCAAAGACAGAGGGGTGCAATGCCTCCTTTTAGGGGGAAGAGCTGAGAGTGGATGATTAGAAGACTCTCCTCCCCCCAACCATGAGATAAGGTCTCACTCTGTAGCTCTGTATAGCCTTGAACTTGTGTTCCTCCTGTCTTAGGCTCCTGGGATGACTGGGGTGGCATTTCACTGTCTTTTCTTTCAGAGATTTCTGTTGTTGGGTCACCGTCACTCAGCACCCTGGAGTTCCATTTCTGGATAACTCTAACATCTCTTCTTCTCTCCATACCACCACACCCACACAGAGACAGAGACAGAGACAGAGACAGAGAGAGAGAGAGAGAGAGAGAGAGAGAGAGAGACGGGACGGGAGGGGGGCAGCTAAACTGTGGACTTCACCAGCCCCTGTCAGGCATGGGCGGAGACACCGACCACCCTTTCCAACTGAGGGGAACCTCCCCTTTTCTCTCCTCCCTTCCCCCAACTCTGCCTAGGTCCTCTGGCTCCCAAGTAGTTCAGCCCTTCAGGTTACAGAGGAGAGCTGCTACCAGACTTGGGAGGGACCAAGGGCAGACAGCTCTGCAGGGAAAGCGATCCCGGAATGGTGCTCCAGGCTGGAGGTCTTGAAACCGCTTCCTTGCCAAAGAACAGCGGAGTAAGGGAAACTAACTTCACACCAACACAACAGGGAGAGCCCAAGGTCCTCTTGCCACCTGTGGATTTCCCCTTTAGTCACAGAGGCAGTGGCAAGAAAGGAGGCCTTGTTAACAAGAACTTTTGTCGGAGTGTCAGCTTGGAGTGCTGAGGAGGGAGCGGGCTTTGAAGCCGGTCAGTGCGTGAGAAGGGCCTTGGTTACTCAGAGCCAAGCAACAAAAAAGCTAGAGGGGTTCACGAAAGAGAATAAAGACCGGGATCTGGGTGCCAGAGAGTGGGCAGCGAGTTAGAGAGGTGACCTTGGGCATGTCACGTTCCCCTTTCGGCACTGCGTTTCTCTTCTGCGGGCTTGAGGGTTCCTGGGACGCCCGACAGCTTGCCCGCCCTCCGTGGTGGGTGGGACAGGACTCTTGATGGTACCTCACCTTCTTGAAATCCGCGATGAAGGAGATGAGAGTGCCGTCGGGTTTGCGCAGATCAAGGCTGATGCTGTCCGCGTCGCTGTCCGCCTGTAGACTCTCCTCGATCACCTGGCTGTCGGGCAGTCTCACTCGGACCCGCAGCTCGGCCGGAGCGCCGCTGCCCGCGCCCACGCCGTGCAGCGCCCCAAGCAGCAGCGGCGACAGCAGCAGCAGCAGCAGCGGCAGCGCGGGGCGCGCCGAGGGGACGTCGCGGCAGCCAGGGGGCCGCATCCCCGGGGCCCCCGGCGCGCCGCGTGGGGGAGGGGAGACGCGCCTACAAAGTTTGCTCGAAGTTGGGGGTCCGGTTCGGGGATTCCCGGCAGTCCCCTACTTCTAGAGGGGAGACTCAACCCGGAGGTTCCCCACGACGTGCAGCGAATTCACGTGGGCCGCGTACAGCCACGCACCCCGAGTCCCGGACGGCGCCCCCCGTGCGTGTCCCCTAGCCGCCCCGATTCCTGAGCTCCGGACTCCGTTCAGCACTTTTCATTCAATCCCACCCCCCGTCACTTCCTTCAGAAAACAGAAACCACCAGGACCTGCCTTAAAGAGACCGCGCACCTCTTGGCCCTTAAAGGGACCGCAGTGGCCCAGAGAGGGGCGGGGATTGGGGACCACGGGGCTCAGCCGCTTTGTGGTCTAGGCTGGCTTTCTCTGGATCCCTCCCTCCCGCCGCGCCCCGTCACCGGCCGGGCCTTGTCCAGAGTTTGCGCTCCGGGCAAATCCCTTCCTCCCATTAAGGGCGGGACGGGTGACTCCCCCGCCCCCTACACCCCTCTGGCTTGTTCTGGTGCCACGTGGATGAAATAATCGGGCTTGGGTTTTCAGAGGTTTTGCTTAGTCTTTTAGTTTCTCTGACACAGCGAATTTCTCAAAAGCGGCTGGGGGAAAAAATCAGGCCTCACCTAGCATTCTGGTCTTTTCCTAGGTCGGGGAGTGCAATTAGGGGTTGAGGGCCATCTGTGCATCCATCAGGTGTGAGCTGTTTTTGTAAGTGAGGCGGCCAATCTGGATGCGGCCATCAAGGAGCTTAACACTTTATGAGCCGTTATTCAGTTTTCTCTCCTGTGTTCAGTCAGCCTTTCTCCAGCCCAGCCCACCGCTCAGGGCCTCTGCTCTTTCCGATAACGGAAGCACCAATCAAGGGCCACAAAAAGACACTCCTGCTGTGCCAGAGACTCCAATAAGCTGAGTGAAGACTTGGGGAGCAGGATTCCCCTCTGGTTGGTGACACACAAGCATACTTTGAAAATTGTTTGAGCCTAACTGTCTGCTAGTGAACACAGAGGGTTGGGCGTCCCTGGAGATAAGGCCCCCTGGGCATGGCCAGGACCATTGTTTCTCCTGTCCATTGCCACTTCTGTTTGTTCCAGGTGCCCTGTGGTCTCTAGGGTCTTGATGACAGATGGTTGAAACTGTGCCTCCCCACTCCACCCCCTTCATCTTTCCTTCCTAGGGGATCTCTAGCACATGATCCACCCCCAACTAGCATGAGCCCGTCCTTTGGAACACATATAGGACTGAAGGGGACTTAAGATGTCCTCCATCAGCTAGAGAAAGTACCCAAGGAGCTGAAGGGATCTGCAACCCTATAGGTGGAACAACATTATCAACTAACCAGTACCCCCGGAGCTCTTGACTCTAGCTGCATATGTATCAAAAGATGGCCTAGTCGGCCATCACTGGAAAGAGAGGCCCATCGGACTTGCAAACTTCATATGTCCCAGTACAGGGGAATGCCAGGGCCAAAAAGTGGGGGTGGGTGGGTGGGTGGGAGGGTATGGGAGACTTTTGGGATAGCATTGAAAATGTAAATGAGGAAAATACCTAATAAAAAAATGAGAATTAAAAAAAGATGTCCTCCATCTCACTCGGGGCTTCCTAAATTTGCCCTACTTCAACTGTCACTTTGATATTCATTATGACACAGCTTCCAGGATCCTTAAGCCTATAGGTTCAGACTTTCTGGGAGAGGACAGGGAGGCAGCCCTGGCAACAAGGTCCAGTGTGGTGCTTGATAAGCCAGAGGTTGGTAGACACTTGGTCCTTGACAGCATCTTTATGGGGAAGCACCTGGCTCGAGGAGTATCTTTTCCTCACTCTGGGGAGTTGGGGCAGGCTGCCAGACAATAACTGGATTGTTTCCTTGGGGTCTTAGAGCCTGAGCTGGCAGCACCGAATTGCCTGGGGTCTCAGAGCTGGCCTCTTGCCTGACAGGATGCTAGATCTCAAAGAGGCCTTCGAGCTGGGAGTGCCCCCATGAGTCAGTTCCATAGTCATTAGGGGCCTCACCCAAATTTCCTAACTTCCTCTGTTTCGGGTCCTGTCCCATCCATCATCACTGGTTCTGTCCCAGGCCCCGGACCCTCCCCCGAGTCCAAAGATACCCACCTCCCCCAACCCCCAGTCCCCAACAAGAACCAAGAAGAGTCTCTATTTCTCTCTTCAGACTTTGTGGCTTGGAAACACAGATGGAAGATGCATCTTCCCTGTGAATAGTCCTTCTCCATTTCAACCTAATCTCTCTTCTTGTTTGTTTGTTTTTGTTTTGTTTTTCGAGACAGGGTTACTCTATGTAGCCCTGGCTAGGCTTCTCAAACTGGCCGGCCACAGAGACCTATCTGCCTCTGCCTCCCGAGGGCTGGGATTAATGGTGTGTGCCTCTACTGTCCAGCCTGCTCTGTCTTTTAAAACAATAGAGAACACGCCGCCTCTTCCACGAGCCACAACCATGGCCCTAGTTCTTTCTGGTGACTGTACCAGGTCTTCAAGATTGGAGAGAAAAAAAAAATCCAGGTTTCCCAGCAAGAGTTTCTGAGTCACCTACCGACCTTTATATGCCCTGTTCTCCTCAGCCTCTGCACTACAGCAAGAATAATCACACAGCTACCATTCATTTTAGGGGTTTGGTTTTGTCTTTGAGATAAGGTCTCACTGTGTATGTAGCCCAGGCTGTCTTTAAACTCGTGAGCTCCCTGTTTAGCCTACCAATAGTATGAGGAGTATAAGCATACGTTAGTTACCGACCCAGCTTCACTGTAGCGTCAGGTCCAGGGTCTGTGGAGCATCTTACACATATGATCTTATTAATTTCAGAACAACTCTCCCAAGTGCATTCTCTTCTTAGCCTCTTCTTATTGGCTAAAAAGCCCAGATTTAGAGAGGTACGGTACCTCCGGGTCTTGAGCCAGCAGCGGCTGAAGCAAGGCTGCCTAACCACAAAGCCTTTGCTCTTAACCTCAGAAGCATCTGCCTGTCTGAGACCTTCACTTTCTTCCAGTCCTGAATGAGCACACACCCCATGCTATCTTTTCCTGCTATCTAACGGTTTATGTGGGCAAGAGGCTGTCAGTTTAAACAGGCCAGCCCCAAGCTGGGAGTCGCCTGCCTTCCATAAGTCATCCAAGTATAGGGGTATCCATTCATCTTGGACTCAAAAAGCCTTGGAAGGAGAAGTTCTCACAACCCTAATTACCCTGACTGCAACCAAACAGCCCTCGACGTCAGGGAGTCCTTATGTCTTATCTTTATGTGTTGTGCCATACTTGGATTTCTGGCCCCTACTGCATCACTAGCCCGAGGGAAGCAAGCTCTGAGTTCCCAATAGTGGCTCAGAAAGGGTATCCAGATCTCAGAGCTAGCGCCTGGCCAGGGTGAGCTGTGTGATTCCCTGAGTCTCTTCCTTCAGCTGGGAAATGGGTGCATATGTGCTTATCTCACTTAAAGATTTACTTTTCCTGTTTTTAATTATGTGTATGTGTGTGGTCTGTGCACGGGTGTGTACAGGTGATGTGAATGCCCTTCTGGAGAGTAGTGTACTGATCCCCTTGTAGCTGAAGTTACTGGGGGTTATGAACCATCTGACATAAAGGCTCTTAACCACTGAGCCATCTCTCCAGCCTCTTCTAGGGTTGTTTTAAGAATTAAATGTAGGGCTGGAGAGATGATGGCTCAGTGGTTAAGAGCACTGACTGCTCCTCCGAAGGTCCTGAGTTCAAATCCCACCAACCACATGGTGGCTCATACTCATGAGATCTGATGTCCTCTTCTGGTGCATCTGAAGACAGCTACAGTGTGCTTACATACAGTAATAAATAAATCTTTGGGTTGGAGCAAGGCGGGGCTCATGGAAGGGAAGTTATTATGATCAACTTATTAAGTGCTAAATCTGACTACATATGACTTCCTGCCTTATGACCATACAGCTACATCAGCGCTCAACAGTAGTTTTTGTCCACAGCTGGATCGAGTCTTTTGGGTTGTAACTGTCTGAATCCTGATAGCAGACCTGAGCAGCAAAACTCCAGGAGGCAATGTTCTTTGCTTATGGACTGACTGAGTGGGTCTCTACTAAGTCTGTCAAGAAGGAAGTGTCATCCTGCTGTCTCTGTCTTCACCAGTAAACAAGTGCCCACAGGACAGAAGAGAGAGAAACTCAACCGGTGACCTGTGTGGAGAGAGGGGCAAGCTGGCAAGGCAGCTTGTCCATGGGGAGACAGGAAGGTTGTTTCTCCTTGCTGGCTCCCTGCAGTGGCTGTGTTTGGGTTGTATTACAACCCTGTTCCTGGGCTCGTGAAGATAGGACAAGCCACCTGAGCCTCGAGTCTGAGGGAGAATCCAGAAGGAAGTGGCTCAGTCCTTTCTCTGTCTCAAGACCTTCTACAAAGCTCCAACGACCTCACTGCCTCAGCAGAAGCGCAAACTAAGTTTATGGTGTCACCGGATTATACTTCTGTCCACTGAGGGTGTGGTGGGAAACAGGCCGGAGCAACGGTAGCCATTGCAGAAGGAGGAAAACAGAAATAACTGAATGTCAAGGACAGCCATTCATTCTCAGGTGGGAAACCAGATGGAGGGGAGCCAGCCTGATTCGGTGACTTTCAGGCTTGAATGATCTGAGCTATACAGAAAGGCAGATCTCTCAGCTTATAGACCGGAAGCCTGAGGACGCCTGAAGGTCCTGCCCACCCTGTAAGCTAGTTTCTCCATGAACTGCTTCCCTCAGGCAGGCAACTGGTGTCCAGGAGAGCTCGTCCCTGTGCTATGAAGTGCTACAAGCAGGTGATAGGTCACAGCGAGTGCAGAAGCTCCTTAGCTCAAGAGAGAACCAGAGCCACCTAAAAAGTTACAGTGGGCTTATGGGTAAAGGCACTAAGTTCTAAGCCTGAGTTCTATCCTAGCACTTACACGAAGGAAGGAGAGAATTCCTGTAAGCTGTTATCTGACCTCTACAAGAACACTGTGGGACTCTCTCTCTCTCTCTCTCTCTCTCTCTCTCTCTCTCTCTCTCTCACACACACACACACACACACACACACACACACACACACACACACACGCGTGCAAGTATGTACGCACACACGCACGCGCAAATACAGAGTAAAATTATGTAAAAAAAATGTCAGCAAAACCAAAACTCTATAATTGTTACAACTGGTACCATAAACCAGAGGAGACTGGCCTGGACCAGAAAGTCTGTTTAGAAAGTTCTGCTGGATCTTGCTTAGACTTTAAAAAACCCATAAATCGGGATTGATGGGCATAGGGGATGCCCCAATCACAAAGTGAGCAATTCAACTTATGTACTGGTGCTGAGTCTGGTAGGCTTCCAGGAGCTTCACCAGGTAGCTGAGGCATGATGTGGGAGGGCAGCTGCCCCAAATCATCCAGTAGCATGTTGCAGGGGCCAAGAAATGCTGGGCCTTGTGGGAAATGCCAGTACCCATGGTTGGTGTTTGCTTCCCCCCTAAGAACAGTGGGCGGCCACAGAAAGGTGTTGTTCAAGGGGTGACATGATCAGACTTGTGATTTAGATACCTGGGAGGTGGACTGTAGCCATCCAATGGGAGGTGATAATGGGTTGGACCAAGGTAGTGGCGGGGGGTGGGGGGGGCAGAAAGGGTGCAGAGGTGTCAGGCTTCAGCCTCAGGGGTAGGAAGCGGTGGGGAGTAAGAAGGAGGGGTCATGGTCAGTGCCTGCTTCTACCAAAGGCACTTGGGGGGACACCACACAGGGAGAAACTCTGAGATGACTTTGTTAGGAGTCCAAGTCCACAGCACCCTCTCTGCTTCCGTGTCAGGATTGCAGACCATCCAGGGTTTCAGGCCAGCTTCTGGTGTCACGCTCAGATAGGAAACCTGGTGCCCTGAAGCTGGGCTGTGTCCTTGCCCATACACGGTTCCCACTTCCTTCTTGTCCCTCCAAGTCTATGTGTCCTGGATGTGGCTCCTCTGTCTGTCCCCATTCATGTCCAGCAAGTGAGTGATGCCTTCCATAGCTCTGTGTGTCTGACATTGAACTATGGGTGAGAGAAGCCCCCATGTCTGCCCTCAGAATATTGATGGGTCACAGAGTTCTCAGAGAATGGACTCCTCCAAGGGCAAGTTGGGCACCTCATCATAACAGAAGATCTCAGGCTACCTTATTTATTTATTTTTTGAATGTTCTTTTATTGAGGAGAAAGGTGTTTAGGATAACAGTGTCTCCAGTGTCTAAGAAACAGAATATTCTGTGAACCACTGGTGACACAGGTGTCCTCTGAGACCATCCTATCCTGTCCTTTGTACCCCAACCATCCCCATTACCAGGGCACTTATCAGAGTCCTAATAGAAAGGTCACGTCCTCTGCTCCACACATGTTCAGAGCGCCAGCAGGGACCTTCAACAAGTCCTCCCGATGCCGGAGGATCGATCTGGCAAAGGGTGTGGGCACCCTGCATGCTGTGACATTTTCAGTGTGCCAGTACACTTCACAATGAAGCCCTGAGGATATTTATTTGTTTATTTATTTAATTTATTTAAAAAAAAAAGCATGTGGAGTTTTAGGCCAGTTTTACTGCTCCTGCAAAATCCATGAACAGGTCCTATCTTGGGAGAGAGGACCTGTCTTTTTACCAGAGGTCGCAGCATGAGCCGGCCAGGCCTGGAGAGGTGCCATCTATGTGTCTTCTTCCTCTTGCAGCAACCATGGGTCCTTGGGTCTTGGAATCTCCAGCTGCCATCTGATTGATGCTATCACTGGGGCTCAACTTTAAGGTTTTGACACAGAGAGGACAGATGAGGGCCCACTTCCTCCTTTGATAGGAAGGAGCACCCTTTCCCAAATCAGTCACTGCAAAACCACTTCTGGCTATCTTTATCTTTTTCTCTTCCTCTTCTTCCTTCTTTTTCTGAGAGACAATGTTTCAAGCATCCCAGGCTGGCTCTCAGTTTGCAGCAGAGTCCTCCTACCTCAGTTTCTCAGGTACTCCCTCCCTCCCTCCCTCCCTCCCTCCTTCCCTCCCTCCCTCCTTTCCCCCCACACCCCATCCTTTCCCCCTCTGTTCTTCCTTCTTTCCTCTCTCTCTCTCTCTTCCTTTACTCCTGATAAGGTTCCTCCACCTCCTTAATGCCACCAAAACCCAGAACATTTTACAAATTGACTTTATGTTTTTTTAAGAGTCCTTCTGCATCCACATGGGTAGAGTGGCCCCCTGCCCCAACCGCCCTCCCCATTGCGATTGCGCAAACCTCCCTGGCTGAGCGCTAGTGAATGAGCCTGTGTTGACATGCCCTTATCACTGGAAGTCCACGGCTTCCATTACAGCCGCTCTCAGCATACATTTTGTGGGGTTTGCGGAAGGCATCATTACACTACCACATGGTTTTGCTTCCCAAACCCTCTGTGTTCTGCCTATTCAGACCCCTAAAAAAAATACTGGCAGTCAAGGAGGTTCAGCAAGGCAAATGGGCTGCACAAGCCAGACAGCCTGAGCGGTGTAAGGTGACACTGACTCCTCCTGAAAGTCGCCTTCTGATCCCCCACACTCGGCCATGACTTGCATGCAACAGCCCCATCCCAACACTAACAGTAATAAAGTTTTTTTTTTTTTAAATGTGTATAATGATTTTAGGTCATTTGAGAGAAAATAATACCTGACAAATATTTACTTCAAATTATCTTCTGAACTTTGTAGCTTTAAGGAAATTAACACTGCCAGCTCTATATTTTCTGCTCTGCTTTTCTCAATATTCTTTCTCTTTTCAACTTGTTCCTTCCCCCATCCTTCCTTTCTTCCTTCCCTTCCTCCTCTTTTTTTTTTTTTTTTTTTTTGGACAGGATCTCACTCTAAGCCAGGCTGACGTGGAACTCATTCCGTAGCCCCCAGACTTAGAAAGACCCTCCTACTTCCACCTTTCCTACCAAACACTAGGATTACAGTTATGAACCACCATGCTTGACTTTAATATTAATTCAAACACATATGTCCCCGCGTTGATGTAGACTGTGTGCTTTTCTTTAGATACAGGGTCTGACTTTATAGACTAGGCTGGCCTTACCTTGTATCTCCCACTTCTGTTTCTTGGAAGCTGGGATTGTAGCCCCACCCCAACTCCCCTTCCCCTGTTCCTCATTCTTGTATCAGGCTTGTTTGAATTTATCATGTAGCTAATAATGACTTTGAACTTATGACATCTCTATCTCCCAAGTGCTAGGATTACAGTTGTGTGCCACAGTGCCAAACTCCCGCTGTGTGTGTATAAAAGTGTGTGGTGTGTTTGTTTGTGTGTGAGTGTGTGTGTCCTACTTGGAATTCCAAATCACCCCCTCTAAATATTCCATGTATTAAAATAAGACAGCGACAAATCATGCTAGGATTTACACTCTGCTAAACAGTGAGCCTGGAAGATAGATTCACTTTATTATTTTGCTTTTTAAATTTGCTTATTACATTTGGTGTGTGTGTGTGTGTGTGTGTGTGTGTGTGTGTGCACAGTAAGAGCACAGAGGTCAGAGGAAAGCACTGGGAGTCAGCCCTCTCCTACTGTGTGTCCTAGAGATCAAACTCAGGTTGCCAGGCTTGGTGACAATGCCTTTACCCGCTGAGCCATCTTGCCAGCCTTCATTTTCTCTCTCAATTCTTGTAAATCCCCAGGTGCAGGTAGAATTGCTCGTCTAATAGGTAAGGATGTAGAAGCTCGAAGAACTGAAGGCGTGTGCCCAGGGTCGCGCTATGAAACGTGTGTGTGTGGGGGGGTGGGGGGCATGAGACCTTGAGCCCAGATCTGACTCCTCTCCATCCATGAAGCTAACCAACACAGCTTTCAAACTCAAGACCTTGGGTTGGGCCAACCTTGGCTTCCTGGCCCCGGGGGCAGAGCCCAGGCAGCCTTCCCTAGGGCACAAACCCTCCCCTATGCCTCCTTTACCTTTTCCCAGCTTGTGCCAGTAACAGTGACTCACAGATCAAAGAGTGCTCTGGCGGAGAACTCTGGAAATCAGACACAAGCCTTTGGGTGGACTGGCATTTTCCTGTAAATAGAAGTTTTGGGGATCTCTGAGCTCCTATAGAAGTGAGGTTAGAAGTCATGTTCCGGAGTTTCTTCTGTGTGGGCTGAGACTTCTAGAATTTAGACAACAATCTGCAATGCCAATAGTGAATGTTTAGTGCCAGTCACTAAAGGAAATGCACCAGAGATGAAGAGTCCATGTTCTCCTTGGAAGCAACTTTCTGAAGGAGAGCAAATCTTCCCACTTCCCTTACTGGGTTTGAACCTGGGACTTTCCAAATGTTAGGCAAGGGTTCTAACACTGAGCCATTCTAAGACTTTAATTTTTGTTTTGAGATAACTTCCTTACTAAATTGCCCAGGCTGGTCTTAATGTATAATCCTCCTGCCTCAGCCTCCAGGGTATGTATGCACCACAAGGTGTAGCAAGAAGGCAGGCTTTGTGTCTAAATCCTGCATAACCATTCACAGATTCTTATTGCTTTGTTTTGTTGAGACAGTCTTACACTGTACCCCAGGCTGGCCTGGAACTCACTGTGTATCTTCCAGTCATGGTGATCCTCCTGCTTCAGTCTTTAGAACAATGAGATTATAGGGTTGATCCACTACCCTAGGCTAAGCCTCACCCACTTACGGGGCTTTCTTTCTTGTTTACTTGCTTTTAAACCCAAAAACCAGAAACAAGGTATTGCCTAACTAAAGCTGGCTTTGAATGATAGTCACTGAGGCTAGCCTTGAGCCCCTCCACCTTCTAAGAGCTAAGATGACAGGACAGGTATGGGTTGTCACACCTGGCTGCCACTCACTCTCCCCCTCCCCTTTCCACACACCGACATTCTTTGAGTTCGTACATGGCTGTGCACTGACTGTGGACAGACGTCATTCCCATGTAACTGATTTATTCTTATTGCATTGGGGCAGGTGTGAGTGAGTGTGTATGTGCCAGTGGGCACACTCGTTCCGAGTCCAGATGTCAGCACCAGGAGTCTTCCTCTATTACTCTCTACCTTTTATGTTGACGTGTTGTTTGTGTGTGTAGGAGCACACGCATGCACGCATGTATGTGCAGGTCAGGGGACAACTTGCAGAAGACGATTCTCTTCTTCCAGCTGGTAGGTTCCAGGGATTATACGCAGGTCATCAGGCTTAGTGGCAGGCACCTTTGTCTGCTGAGTCACCTCGATGATCCCTCCACCGAATGTTTGAGACAGGGTCTCTCGTGAACCTAGAGCTTGCTGTTTTAGATAGTCTGGCTAGCTAGCAAACATCAGGACTTCTGCCTGTCTGTCCCTTGAAGGAGTTGGAGATACAGATGTAAGCTGCTGTGCCTAGTTTTAAGGTTCTTTCTGTTTGTCTTTTGTTTTTGCTTTTTGTCTTTTGTTTTTTGCTGGGCAGGATCTTAGTATGTAGATTAGGCTGGCCTTGACCTCTGCCCCCTGAGTGCTAGGATTAAAGGTGTGCATACCCAGGTCTTGTTTTGTTATTATGTGGATGGTGAAGATCCAAACTCATGCTTGTCCAGCAAGCACAGTTACCCACTGACCAATCCTAGGTCATTTAAAGTACAGTTCTGCAGACTCTGGCAACTCAGAAGACTGAGGCAGGAGGATCTGAAGTCCGTCTGCTTATGAAGATGCTGTTTCAAAACAAAGCAGGATATGGTGGCTCACGCCTGAAATCCCAGCACTTCAGAGGCTGTGGCAGGAGGGGATGCCCTTAAGAGTTCAAGGACAGCCTGGGCTACAGGGTGAGACCCAGTGTCAAAAACTGAACCAAACTAAACTAAACCAAACCAAACCTGAACAAAATAACAACAAAAGAAAACAAAACCTATAAAACACATTGCTGGTGGTCAAGAGTAGAAATGGGCAGTAGGACATGTGCTTAGCATGTGTAGGGCCCTGAGTTCAATACCCAACACCAAAGGTTTCTGGATCTCAAATACAGAGGTCATTGCCCATGACTGGGTATTCTAATCATTAAATTATTCTGAGAGCCACTATAAAGTTGGCATCTCCTCTCAAGCACTGTCCCCAGTATTGGGACTTAGCAGAGTGTCCATAGCATGGTTGCACTTGAGAGCAAGAATACAATCCTGACCCTTTCATACACAATGGTACCCCATCCCCCCTGTCCTCCTCACATGCTGGCCCTATGAGAGGTGAGAAAGGGAAGGGGGCTCCTGTCTGTCCACTTCACCTCAGTCACTCTGGGTGAGCAGTCTTGGGTAGATTATGAACCCCCAGGGCAGAGAGTCTGACCCAGCATGCAATGCTTTATCCTGACCGGGCAAAGATCTGATGGTACCAATTAATGTTAACGAGGCTCCTTCTCCGTCTGGGCCTGTCTGGAGGTTTTGCTAATTAATACCTCTGTGGTCTCTTGGGTCCCTAGAATGAGAGGTCTGGGAGACCTGGGGGAATTGTATGGTTTCATCCAAAAGAATCTGTAAGAAGAGTAAGGCCTCGAATGGGCTGACGTTTCCCGAGCACCAGAGTGAACACTGGTGAGCGAGCACTCATTTCCACCATATCCAGGGAATCAGGCTGCTATTTGCCATCCTTTACAGAGGAGGAAAGTGGGCACAGGTTTTAGGCCAAAGTCATAGGTGAGTGTGGCAGAATTAGGGCCACACCTAGGCCATCTTACTGCCAAGGTTCAGTTCTCACCTTCCAAAGCCCGCTGGGCACATGCGAGTCACCCTTAGTTCTCAGAGCTGCTGGCTGTCTTGGGGGTCTGCAAAGGCTTCTCTCGCTGTGCCCTTTGACTTAAATGTGGACTTCCTGCTTCTAGGACCATACTGCAGGTAGGGCAGGGCAGGGCAGGGCCAGGCCCTTCCTTCTCCAGTGTGGGTGCCCACAGCTTGTGGGAGAGCCTTCAGCCTGTGCCCTCTTGGCTGTAACTCCTCCCTCTGTTCATCATGAATTCCTCCCACCTCCAGGGCATGATGTGGAAGTGAACTCAGCCACTATGATCACTCGCGCCAGTATCTTAGGGGACTTGTCTCCATCATGACTGTGGGATCCCTGGGAACAACTTTCAGATTTCTGAAAGCTGGGCCTGATGGCTCCCCTATAACCCCGCATTTGGGAGGCCGAGGCACAGAGGACTGTACATTGAAGGCCAGCTTGGGCTACATAGACATGTCTCAAAAACAAACAAAACCAGGGACGGGGCCTTCCACCTGTAACCCCAGGGCTGGGGAGGCTGAGCCAAGAGGGTTGCTATGAATTAAGAGACCAGGCTGGGGTGTTTCTGGTATCAGTTGGACCTTTAAAAGATGAACAAGGCCTGGAAGTTCAAAATGCACACAAGTCAATGGCTGGGGAGTCACACAGGATGAAGTTGAGAAGAGACTGCCGAGGTCTAGCTATGTGGTTTTGGAATAGTGACTCAACTAACTTCTAGTTCCTATTGCCAATACAATGTTTACTTTGTGATTAAAAATAAAAATTCAGTTGAATCTATTATTAGTATGCACCTGCAAGAAGGCATGGCCTATGAAGGCCACAGGGTGGATGTGAAGGTCAGAGGCCTCTCCTTCCTTCTACCTTGCTGCAGCAGGGTCTCTCGTGTTTCTGTTGTATGGTGTACTCCAGGCTAGCTGCCCCATGAGCGTCTACATGATTCTCCAGCCTCAGTCTCTTATCTTGCCGGGTCTGTGGATATGCTCCATCACTTTGAACATCTTTAGGTGGGCTTCCCAGGATGGAACTCCAGTCACTAGCCTTGCATGGCAGCACTTTTACCTGCTGAGCCATCTGTTTGACCCTGAGTTTAGTTTTCTTCAGGATAGGGTCTCATGTAACCTGGATTGGCCTCAAAACCTTTATGGATCAGAGGATAACTTTAGAGGACGGTCCTGCCTCTGTGTCTCCCCAATGCTGGGATTGTAGGTATGCACCCGCACCCCAACATTATTGCCATTAAAATGGAACTAATAAGTTCTAGTCTTTGGACTGTAGGGGGAATTAAAGTTCTGCACGTGACACCCCAGACCTGTCCATTTTGCCTCTTGGCCATCGTTCCACGATGTCTCAGGCCTTGACCATACAGAGACATGACTGATAAACGAACAATAAAGGGCTCTGCTTTTCCATACAGCTCAATCCACTGGCAATGCCGCCTGAGATTTTATGAGCAAGAGACAATAGAGGCTGATTTTCGGTACAACTCTAGGAGAATTCTCTAGGAGAGCTTGGAAGAGAAGGGGTCTGTGGCGGCTCAGGCTCCTGAAGGGAATTCTGTTTCCCCAGTTCCCCTCCTCCTCTCCCCACCTCTCTCCAGCCCCTCCCCTCCCGCACACCCTCTTCCAACCACCACATCTGGATCCAACTAGGGAACAACAGGCTTTCTGTGAACACCCCCACCTCCTCTGCCCTCCGTCCACCACTTTGGAACTTTGGTTCTCACAGAGTGGGGGTGGGCTGGGGAGTCAAGAAAGCTCAGAGCTCTCTTTCCACAAACCCATAAGGTTAAGTCTCTCTCTGTGTCTCTCTGTCTCCCTGTCTCTTTGTCTCTCTGTCTCTCTCTGTCTCCCTGTCTCTGTCTCTCTGTCTCCCTGTCTCTCTGTCTGTCTCTGTCTCTGTCTCTCTCTCTCTCCTTTCTTCTTTCCTTCCCTCCCTTCCTCTCTCTCTCCCTCTTGCTCTGCATCAACCGAGAGGCCAGCCAGGGCTCCAGGTCAGAGTTGATGAGCAGCCTCTCTTCCTGTCCAGGGAGAAGCAGTCTGATGAGCTCCAGGCCCAGGCCACAGCTGGAATGCAGTCCCAGTGGGAGGCAGCTGTAACTCTCATTACAGTGACATCAACCCCACGGCCAGGCTGCTGTAAATCCAGGGAAGCGGGGCATTCATCCAGGGAGAACCGCAGACACAAAGAAAAAGCCCCCTTAACTAAAGGAGCCCCCGTGTCTGGAGCTAACAGTGGGGCCCTCCCTCCCCAAGATCCTGTTGTAGAGGTGGGAGGAAGCTAGAGACTCCCTAGGAAGATGGTGTCTAAGCCCCACCCAGTGCTCCGAAGGGATGTAGCTGGAGTTCTCTTTATCACTCTTTCTGAGGCTGGCAAGGTGCAGAGTCAGCTTGTGTCTTGAGGGCTGGTTGGGGACATGTCTGCTTATTGGCTTTTCCAGGGACTAGGAAAACTGTTGTCTTTGGTCATAAGGATTTTGTCAGTTTTGCTGGGGAAAAGCCATCAGATGGCCCCTCTGGGTTTGTCTGACTCTGTATATGATAGGTTATGTGTGATGTGATATATGACATACCATAGCTATATGATATGTGGTATGTGGTTTAGGCATGTATGGTACATGCATATGAATGGGTGGGTAAGCACACATACAAAGGCCAGAGCAGGACATTAGGCCTTTGTCTCTCTCTCCTCTCTCTCTCTCTCTCTACACACACACACACACACACACACACACACACACACACACCTACTTTATTACCTTGAGACAGGGTGTCTCACTGAACTAAAAGCTTGCCATTTTACCTAAGCTGGCTGGCCAACTAGTGAGCTCTCAGAATCTGCCTGGTTTCACACAGAATTCTGCTTGTCTTTCCTTGGGTTACAGGCATTGTGCATACTCCCCAATCTAGGGTACAGGGATGTGCAGCTACCCCCAGATTTTTAGGTGTCAGAGATTTGAACTCCGGCCCTCATGTTTTCCAAACACGCACTCTTACTTATGGAGCCACCTCTGTCTTGCTGTTCTTCTTGTTATTGTTGATAAAGAGTTTCAAAAAGACTAGGTTTGCCCCAAATTTCATATACAGCAGAGGATGGCCTTGAACTCCTGACCTCCCAGTATTTCTGAGTTCCCAAATGATGGTGATTCTTCATCATGATGGCTCTAGGCAGCATCTTGAGGACTTCTGCCTTAGAATGACCTCACCAGGACTCAGGCTTGCTTTCTTCCTCTGCCCAAGGCCCGCAGCTGCTGCAGCAGAGTGCTGGCTCAGGCAGACTGCAGGACGTGCATGGCATTGCACGTCTAGGGACCGCAGGAGCTGAGAGAGCAGTGTGGTGAAATCTGCATGCTCACACAGCGGCCCAGGTGAGTGTCTTCTCTGCCCCGTTTGGGAATCTGTGCTGTACACGGCTCTGGGCTGGGGATATAGTTCCGTTAGTAGAATGCTTACCTAGTGTATTAGTCACTTTTCTTTTGTTATGACGAAACACTGTGACCAAACCAACTTGGGGAGGAAAGGGTTTATTTCATCTTACAGGTCAACAGTCCCCCCCATAAAGGAACAGCAGGGCTGGAACTCAAGGCAGAAATCTGGAAGCAAGGACTGAAGAGGAGGCCTGGGAGGTAGGACCACTCTCACTGCATTGTTCTCACAGCTGCCTTGGCTTGTCCCAACCACCTGCCCAGGGTGACACTGTCCACAGTGGGCTGGGCCTTCCCTCTTCAATCTTTAATCATGAAATTGCCCCACAGGCCAATCTGATGGAGGCAGTGCCTCATTGGAGGCTCCCTCTTCTCAGAAGACCCTATCTTGTGTCAAGTGGATAGAAACACTAGCCAGCACACCTCGCATGCACAAATCCCTGGGTTAGCCTCTAATTCCAGCGCTCAGGGCATGGGGGTTGGGGGCAAGAGAAAGAAACTTGCTTCAGTTACACCGAAAGTTTGAGGCTAGCCTGGGCTACATTAAGACATCGCCTTAAGCAACAAGAACAAATCGAGTTCCCCACCCCCAACCCCAGCCCCCAGGGTCCATCTTCCTCTTCACTGCCTAAGAGGCTTAGGGAGAGCAGGGATGCTCCTGTCGTGTGGTCCAAGCTGAAGGGCCTAGCACCATCAGCTGAAAATGAGTCATTTTGATGTTGTGGGTAGTCAAACAGATACACCTGATGCTGGAGGGGCCCTGCTAGCTTCAGGGATGCTTCAGGGGTTCTCATGGATGAATGTGGTAGCTGAGACTTCTTGGGGGCAGGAGCTTGAGTAGGAGGGGAGCAGAAGACCACCTGCTCCCCCCCTCAGGCCAGGCAGGCCTACAGATGAGACTCAGAGGGACCACCCAGGGTGTGAGGCCTGCCTGCCACCAGTCCTGAGACCCAAGGGCCTGCAGGAGCTTCTGTGAAGGCCAGGACTGAGTTCGCCTTCCCTCAAGTGGAGCATTATTGTGGGGTTCAGGCCCCCATTACCCCTGCCACCCTCTTTCAGGTCCTTAGGGTGCAGGGATCCATGTGTGGTTTTCCTGTTGTAGTACCCCCACAGGTTTCCTTCAACACTCAGGGCATTTCATTCTCTCTTCTCTGCCTCAGAAGGAATAGATCTTAAATAACAATGGGAAAGCTAAGCTGAGTGGGATAGCGAATGGCTACCATCCTCCACACTGGAAAGGTGGAAGCAGGAGGGTAGCTGTGAGTTCAAGCCTAGCCTAGGCTTCGAAGAAAGGCCCCATTTCAGAGACCAAATCAAAACAAACAATAGCAAAAAAAAACCCCAAAACCCAGAACAACCAACCAAGGAAAACAAACCAAACAACCCAAAACAACAGCAACAACAACAACAGCCCCCCCCCCCCCCATACTAAGTAAGAGTTAGAGCTCTCAGGAAATGTCACCTTTGACTTGCCTCTGACCTCTCTGCTAATGCAAGTTTATAGTTCCCTTTTGAAAACTAGGCCGGAGTTGAAAGGAAGAGATTCAGGGTTGTAGCGGGTATCCGTGTGCCTGCTGTAGCCTGCTGTACAGATGGAGGCAGCCGCTGCTTCAGCTGCTCTGTAATGTCTAGAGGGCCCTGCCATGTTCCTTCCTCAGAGTGGCTCTGTGCTGGTGGGAGCTGGCCACAGTCATGCTCCCTGGGGAAGTAGGACCTCTGATTTCCAATGATTGACTTGGAGAGAGTCCTGGCCTCTGCTTGAATATGAGTTATCTGTATAGGCCCAGGCTGGAGCACTCTCCACGGAGCTATCAAGGCCTTGATGACACTATAGAGTAGTCGCCTTAGTCCAAGCCTGCTTCTTCCCTTGTAAGCACATGCAAAGCTCTGCTTCCCAGGAACTCCACCTGAGACAGAAAGGAGCAAAAGAAGGCAGTGGTGTGTGTGTATGTGTGTGTGTGTGTGTGTGTGTGTGTGTGTGTGTGTGTGCTGGGGGTGGGGTGCATGTGTCACGGCACACATATGGTGATCAGAGGATAACTTTGCAATCCTTTCTTTCTTTTTACCTTTACACAGGTTCCAGGGATTGAACTCAGGCAGCCAGGTTTGTGTAGTGTAGTCAACACCTTTACCCACTGAGCCATCTTGCCAGCCCCTGTCTGTTCCTCTCCCCACCGATGCCACATGGTTGGAACTTCAGCTTTCAGTATCTCTGGGTACCAAAAAGGGGGTCACCTATACCCAACCTAATTGACAAGACCCAGGCTTAGTCCTGCCCTAGTGACAGATGAGGACACCACAGTAGGACCATGAAAGGCAACCTTGTTGAACTAATGCTCAAAACCCCGTGATCCTGAAGAGATGGTAGGCATTTTGCCTGTTCCTGGGGACCAGGCTCCTATCACTAGCCACAGCCCTCCATAGATTTGTGGCCATCAGTCATGTAGGGGCACCGCCCAAGCCCCTCCTTAGTAGAGGATGTGACCTATGGTCACATAGCCTCAGGACAGATCTCCATTTTAATGAGGTACATAAAGGACTAGAGAACTTAGCCAATAAGTTTTCCTTCTCAGACACTCCTCCCTGCAAAAGGTGTTTAACCTCAGCCCCACCCTGAAAAGTGGGGTATAGTTTTAGTCATCTACTTTATGCCATGACAATACATGCCTTAAAACCAAGGACTGCCTCTTTTCATCAGGATCCGCTGTAGGGAGCCATGGAGAAGGCCTTTGCCTACAGAGCCTGTAGGCCTCTCTGTGCTCCCAGCCATGGCTGCCACCAAGCCAAGCCAAGCCAAGGACTCTCCCAGCGGGACTAGCTGGAGCTTCCCCCTCCCCATCACCCTACCCCAGGCCCTGGGCTAGATCCAGCCATCAGCCCCCACTCTATTCTCAGCTCTTCCACAGCATCCAACGCTGCCTGGGTGTTTGAGAGCCTGAGAGCCAGAGGCCCGGGGACCCCCAAACTATCTCCAGCTGTCCCGCACCTCACACCGTGCCTCCCCACCCTTGGAGCGGTGTCCCTTGGTTTCCCCATAGCCTGACACCAACCCAGCAACAGCGACAGCGTGGGGTAAGTGGAGGGTGGGGGAGTGGGGGAGTGGGGGGTAAGGGGTGGGAAGGTTGGGGAGAATGGGATTGACTCCCCGAGTCCCACCTCCCCGAGCTGCTGAGCCCTGTGGCAGAGCAGACTCGAGACCCTATAACCCTACATACCATTGATTTTTTTGGTTAATTAGTGCCCTCTGGTCTCCACGCAACTAAGGAACAACAGTTCTTCTGGTCTGGTCAAGGCAAGTTTAAAGTTAGCAGCCAGAGTCACAGGCTTCTCCCTCAGGTCTGTCTCCAGCGTACTCTGGAGACCGCAGTGTGAAGAGGACTCCCTGAAACTATGTGCTTCTACACCACAATGCAGTTCTACCCTTGACATATTCTCTATGAGAAGAAGCCCAACTCTAGACACCTCCTGCTGAGGAATGGTGGGCCTGGAAGGACATCTAGAAGGAGTTTGGAAGCAAAATTAGCTGATATCACTTTGGTTCTGGTGGACCTACTAAGTGCTCCCTTGAGACACTCTCAGGTCTCTTTGAATGACGGCATGCTCGGCTTTACCTGTCCCTTGGATATTTTATACTTATATCTACAGTTCACAAAAAATAACTCCCTTGAACTTGCTGTAGAGTCAAGGATGACCCTAACTTCTGATCCCCCTGCCCTACCTCTCTAGATGTGGGACTAGAGGTGTGGTCTAAACATGCCTGATTTACAGGTTGCTGGGGAAGGAATCGGAAATTCATAATGGTAGGCAAGCTCTCTCCTAACTGAGCTACACCCCTAGCTAATATTAACCCTTTACCTATTTCTATTAAATTGGAGCTTCCAGATGGGGAGATGAATTTGAGATCTGCCAATTTCCCCGGGAATGTAAGACTCTGGGGGAGGAGGTAGGTGTCTAGAAGTAGGTTTCCTACCTACTGAATGGACAATTGGGAATCTCTTGTCTTGTAGCTACTGCTATGAAGTAGGGTGGCACAGTGGTAGTATGGTGGGGTAGCTTGGTGGTTGTAGTGGTTTAAATGAAAATGATCCCATAGATTCTAGGGAGTGGTGCTATTTGAAAAGATTAAGTGCTGTGGCCTTGTTGGATTGGTGTGGACTTATCGGAGGAAGTGGGCTTCAAATGCTCCAGGCAGGCCCAGTGTCTGCACCCTTCTCTCCCTTCTGCCTACAGATCCAGGTGTAGAATTCTTGGTTACTTCTCTAGCATTAAGGCTGCCTCTATGCTGCCCTGCTTTCCACCATGATGAGGACAGACCAACCCTCAGCCAGCCCCAACTAAATGTTTTCCTTTATAAGAGTTGCTGTGGTCATGGCATCTATTCACAGAGATAAAACCCTAATGAAGACGCCCAAACGTTCTCTCTCTCCTGCTGCCTGCAGATCCAGATATAGAATTCCTAGCACCATGTCTGCCTACATGCTTGCATGCTTGCGCCATGACAATAATGGACTCTGAAATCATAAGCCAGCCCCAATTAAATGTTTTCTTTTTTAAGAGTTGCTGTGGCCATGATGTCTCTGCACAGCAATAAAAACCCTAAGACGGTGGTAGTGTGTGGCTCGGTAGTAGAGTGGGCCTCATCTTGTAGGGAATGCTCTTTCAGCCACAGAATTGCCTGTAACTGCTTCTAACTGCTCTCTCTCTCTCTCCCTTCTTTTTAATTTCTGTGAGAAGAATCCCAGTTTGCTTTCTCTGAGCTTTGTGTGTGTATGTGTGTGTGTGCGCGCACGCGTGCGTGTGAGCATCACAACTTGTATTTTCCCACTTAGCAAAATATTAATTATCCTACCCTGGAACCTCTCTGTCGGGTGTATTTTCCTCGTGCCACCCTCTAAGCTGTGGGGTACCAAGAAACTGCTGTGTTTTTCCCTCATCTCAGCAAGACTCCTGTAGTGTCTGAGGGGAGACCTGTCCCACCTCGCTGGGTGCAGGCTAACCTCTGTGCCTCACAGTGGCATCCAGTGCTCCTGCTGTCTCAGCACGGCTCACACAGTGTGGGAACCTGTCATTTTCCTCCAGGAGGCTGTGAACGTAACTGCACCTGTATTCACACTATCATCTGAATTCCCAATGCCTAGTGCAGTGTCTGGCATAGAGTCATGGCTCTCGGAGCAGTTCCAGTGAAGCAGGTAAATGAATGAAAATAAAGAAAATAATGAAAATAAGGAACAGAGTGAAGGAGGCGCAGCTTCCTGTCTGCACCACGGCATCGGTGTCACCTCTTGCACAGTCCCATATGGAACTTATGACTTGAGCCCTTCCTGCCCTGGGTGTCTGGTGAGTCCTAACCTCTGTCCCTGCCTACTGAGGGGGAAGGCTCCAGGGAGCAAGTGCAGCCAAACGCAGAGTTTGAAAGAGTCTTAGTGAACAAGCGATTGATGGTCATCTGGATCCACCATGGGAGAATTGGTCCCTGGTCGCTGAGAAGGAAAAGCCTCCGAATTCTAAGCACTGGCCTCTCGGGTCCCACTTCCCACTAACACAGTGAGCAGAAAATGGATTGGTTTTTCTCTGCTTCACAGATGAGGAGATTGTGGTGTGAGACGTGGAATTAAGCTTTACCCAAGGTGACAGAGCTGCCCAGGGACCAGGTTCAGGCTGAAGGGTTATTCTTTTTGTTGTTGTTGTTGTTGTTTTGTTTGTTTGTTTTTCGAGACAGGGTTTCTCTGTGTAGCCCTGGCTGTCCTGGAACTCACTCTGTAGACCAGGCTGGCCTTGAACTCAGAAATCTGCCTGCCTCTGCCTCCCAAGTGCTGGGATTAAAGGCATGCGCCACCACGCCCGGCTGGGTTATTCTTTTTTTAATAACTTCTGACCAACAGGATAGCTGAATGCAGCCTAGCCCCCAAATTGTAAACTTAGTTAAAACGCTATGTTCTATTTTTTGCAATTAAAAATAATTACTATGTTGTGTGTGTGAGAGAGAGAGAGAGAGAGAGACAGAGACAGAGACAGAGAGACACAGAGAGAGAGACAGAGAGACAGAGAGCACACAAGCACAACGTTCAGTCTCCTCTTCCATCACGTGGGTTCCAGGGCTTGAACTCAGGTCATCAGGCTTGGTGACAAGTCCTTGACCCATGGAGCCATCTGTTAGCTGCAATTTGTGTGGTTTGTGAGCACAAACAACTTGTGTAGCAATAACAAAAGGCTTGGCATGTCTGGGGGCATGCGCATGGTGGCTATGAGGGCTCTTAACTGAAATGAGAAAGAAAATGAGGGTGTGGGTGGGGTAGGGTTTGGTGGTGCGTGCGTGCGTGCGTGTGTGTGTGTGTGTGTGTGTGTGTGTGTGTGTGTGTGTGTGTGTGTGCAGCATGTATGGGGGATGGGTTGGCGGTGTGTGCAGTGTGTGTGTGTGTGTGGGTGCAGTATGTGCAGTGTGTGTGTGTGCAGCATGTATGGAGGGTGGCTTGGTGGTGTGTGCAGTGTGCGTGTGTGTGGTGGGTTGAGTGTGTGTGCAGTGGGTGGGGGTGGGGGTTGGTAGTGTGTGCAGTTGGGGCGGGGGCTCAGGCTGCATCCTGGAGCCTGATGCCTTCCAGCCTGTGCTGTGGAGAACAGAGAGAGAAGGGCAGAGCTGCTCATCCTGAGTTTGGGAGGGGGTGGAGGGGTGGGGTGGAGGGGAGGTCCAGAGGTGGAGGTAGAGAGGATGAGGGGATGAGGGATTGGGAGAGCTGCTGGGTCTCTTTTCTTAAAGTGGGTTGAGGCTCCAGTGAGGCGGTAGAGCTGGAAGCCATGAGAGCCTTCTGTGCTCTGGAAGCCATCAGAGCCTTCTGGGCTCTGGTTCGTGGGAGCCTCCTCAGCCCCTCAGGTTGGAAGCATCAGTCTCAAGCCCCATCCCCACTCTTCCCTGCTGCCCAGATCAGACACCAAAATATTTCCACATTTCCTTTGGAAAAATCCTGGGAGGTCTGTTTATGGCTATAGCATTGAGGCACACATCTGTGCACAGTTTGGCTGGGACATCTGGAAACCCAGGAACTGGAGTGTGGGGGAATTTGGAGCACATGCTACATACCTTTATCCCCAAAGAGTTTCCCTATCTCTTCAGGACTGCCATATCTGTTGGATCCTGTTTCTGTAAATAGTACCCACCCCCCAACACACACACAGTCTTTATCTGCATACATCTACACTCACAGAATACTGTCACACACACTTGGTTTCAGTAGGGTGAACTGCACACAGGGACATTCCTGACTTCAAACACGACACTTATTCATAATGCCCCAGCTCTAGGGAGCCCTCTGGTATTCAGGGTCATCACCCTTGAGCCAGTCACCAGCCTTAGATGGGTGGGACAATACATGTTGACTCAGCAAACCCACGCAGACCTATGCAGCACACAAGAAAGTGTGATTCACTTCCAGCCACCCACAGAAACCCACCCCAAACTGGTCAGGGCCTACTCACTCAGTCTCAGGAAAGGCCTGCCCTCCCCTGGGAGACCTGGGTACTTCCACCTGGGGAATGTCCCTGTTCTTGCCTAGCTTGCTCTTTTCCTAACAGTCTAACTGTAAGGCTATGTCTCCTCTGCAGGGCAGGGACAGATAGAGGACTCCAGGGACACCCCCCCTCCTGATTTACACCCAACATTGTCCCAAAAGACTTGAATGTTCCTGGGGTCATTCATCTGGCCAGTCTTAACCTTCCCATTGCCTAAGACACGTTGACTTCTTTGATTCCCCGCTGTAAAGCCTCCTTCTGTCTCCCTCATTCTTTGGGTTCCTTCTCTCTCAGCCCTGAGTTTCCTCCCAGATTCCAACAAATCTTCTTGGTCTGGCTAGGAATGTCTTCTTTAGGGGAGGTGGGGGAGGCGTGGCAGAGGCAGCAGAAGGGAAAGAGAAGAGGGGAGGGGTAAGTGGAAGGAAAGGAAGCGAGGGGAAGAAACATGGAGAGGAGGGGCCCAGGGAAGCAGGTGGTGGAGGTCAGGGACAGAGTCAGATACCTGGAATCACTGGACTCTTTTGGGAATCCATTTGAAGACCCAGCTAGGCCCACCCACATGAGACTGAGTTCCTTGGCTTCTCCAGCACTATATACCAGACCCCTTCTCTTCCCAGTCCACACCAGGATTCCCCAGGGCCCCAGAGCAGTTTTGAGCTTCTTCTTCAACACTTCCCTGCTCCTTCCACTTTTCCATGGGCAGGCTAGTTAGTGGAGGCCTAAAGGCCAAAGGAGTTCTGATCTCTTCAGCCTTCCCAGCCCTCCTGGGGTGCCTCCTCTGGCAGAGAGCCTAGGCCGCTGCAGACCCTTCATGCTGCCTCGGCCTTTCCAGGCTGGAGCACTGAAGTTTCTGTTCATAGCCTATAGATAGTTTGCCAGCCTTCTAACCCAGCCGTGAGCTAGGAACACCTTCAAATTCCACTGGAAACCTCGAAGCCTTTCATTTTAGCGTTAATGCGTATGGGTGTCTTGGCTGCGTGCCTGTCTGAACACCATGTGTGTGCGCCTGGTGTCTGTGAAAGCCAGAAAATGTTGTTGAACTCCCTGAAGTTACAGTTGGTTGTGAGCCTTCAGGTGCTCTTAACCACTGAACCATTTCCAGCCCCTCAAAGCTTTTTTTTTTTAATTGACTTTTTTTTTTTTTTTTAATAATTTCAATGTGATGTAAGCCACAGCCTACATGTGGAGATCCGAGGACAACCTGAAAGGCCATGTGGCTTCCAGGCAGTGAACTCAGGCCTTCAGGCTCATGGCAGGCACCTTTACTTATTAAACAATGTTACTGATTTTTGTTTGGGTTTTTGTTTTGTTCTGGGACAGAGTTTCAGGTAGCCCAGGCTGGTCTCAAACTCGCTATGTGGTCCGAGGATGACACTCCTGCTCCTCTTGCCTCTATTTCCCCAGTGCTGGGATTACAGCTATGTGCAACCACACCCCATTTTTATGGTGCACTGGGCATCCGGGCCAGAGCACTGTACATGTGAGGCAAGCCCTCTGCTAACTGAGCTAAGACCCCCAAGCCTCAACACACCAAGAAACCCATTTCCTCAAGGTTTTGCACCTCAGTCTGCTAAATGCAAAAGGGAGACTTCACTCAGTGGGACAGCTTAGAAGCCAGTGTCTGTCGAGCATCCAGCCATGTAGCTGAGTCTCCTGGTGGATGATTCGATGTCCATTTCCTCCCCTGACGTTCCCCCTTTACTCTCCTGAAAGCAGATGTGAGTTAGGGAAGAGCTAGCTGACCTCACTGCCCCGGGGACAAAGGAATGATGGCCTCAGTTCAAGAGCAAAGTACAGGAGTTTTTGATTAACTCGGGAACACCACAGGCTTCCAGGGGCCCAGCTGCTGCAGGGTAGGGTGTGTGGGGCGGGGCTCTTGAAGACTCATGAAAGAAATTGGTTGGTGTAGCACATAAAGCCATGAAGGCAGGCAAATGCCGAGGCCAAGGCCTGGCCAAACTACCTTTTGCTTCCCGGGCTTGTCCACAGCTGGAGAGGCAGAGCCCGGGCTGTGTCTGTCACTCTCGGTGACAAGGCTGCACTGTGTGTGCCTGGGACTGCAAGGCCATGGGATCTCCCCTTTGTCCCTGCTTCAACTCCCAGCCCCTGGCCCTAAGCACAAGTGCGTCAGAGGCGTGTTTTCTTCTGAACCCAGCTGGGACAAGGTCATCCGAGGGGAGGTTCCCTGTGCACAAGTTCAGTGCTCCTTGACCAGGAACTCGGCCAAAGGGCACAGGGTAAAAGTGAGTGAGGGGGGTCGTGTGTATGTGTGTGTGTGTGTGTGTGTGTGTGTGTGTGTGTGTGTGTGTATGAGAGAGAGAGAGAGAGAGAGAGAGAGAGAGAGAGAGAGACCCTGTCAGCTCCCTTAAAAACCTTTGGTGTTCCTATCCAGGGGTCCTCCCAGCCCTATCTAAGAGACATCCCAAGATGTTTTAGGAAGAAGGCCAAATTGCCATGTTTATTTTATTCTATTTTATTCTTTTTTAAAAAAAGCTTTATTTATTATTATACCTCTAAGTACACTGTAGCTGTCATCAGACACCAGAAGAGGGAGTCAGATCTCATTATGGATGGCTGTGAGCCACCATGTGGTCGCTGGGATTTGAACTCAGGACCTTTAGAAGAGTAGTCAGTGCTCTTAACCGCTGAGCCATCTCTCCAGCCCCTATTTCATTCTATTTTATTTTACTTTATTTAGACAGGGTCTCACGTAGTCCAAGCTGGCCTTGAACTTGTCCTATATTGTCCCCAATAGTCTTGAGCTCCTGATCTTCTTGAGTGTTGGGATTTCGAGCTTTCGCCACTATCCATGGTCATTTATTTGATGTTGGGGATTGAACTTGGGACCTCGAGCACGCTAAGGAAATCAATCAACTGAGCTACAACCCTACCACTCTTTATGTTTTTGAGACCCATTCTTGAGCTTTGTAGCTGCCTCTCTGGTCTCTATAGCTTTCCTGATTCTGGTTTGAGTCTTTCCCGGGTATCTGATAGGATTCGTTAGGTTCCAAGCAGTTTGTTTTTCTTCCTGTGGATGAGCCAAACTTTGGAGAAGATCCCTTAATTGCTTGTTTCTCCCCTCTCACGCAGCTCACCCACCCCCTAGCTGCCTTCCCACCCAGACACATGAGAAAATGTCCCGTTAGCCCTTCCAGTCATGCGAATGAGGCCACGATTGATTCAAAGGCAGTGGGCAAGGAGGAGGCCGCATGGAGCAGTCAGAAAGAACCAGCCCTTTGTGCTGCAGCAGGGTCCTTGGGGGTGAGTACATTTTTGGTGTATTTAGAAAGATTTCTTTTTTAGAACAGCAGCGGAGGAGGAAGAGGGAGGGAGAGATGGACGGAGAGGTCAAAGACAGGAGTGGGAAGAAGAGACAGGGACGGGACAAGAGCGGGGAAGAGTACTTACACAGAATAGAGGGTGACGGGCATGGGAAAGGAGCCAGAGAGAGAAAAGCAGGGAAGAGAAGGAAAAGCCAGCCCAGGTGATTTGTGCAAGTCTTTCTCGATATAAGTAATAAAAAGAAAGTTGATGATTCAGCTCAGTGGTAGAGGACTTGCCTGACATGCCCTGAGGCCCTAGGTTCAATCCTCAGCACTGAAACTCAATGAACAAATGTGTGTAAAAAGGAGGTGCCGCGAGTGGGGTTGACTTCCATGCATTTTCTTCCATAGGCTACGCAAGTCTCATTAACTTGCTTACACTGGATTTGAACTTACTCTCTGTTGCCTGGGAGGTCTTGAACCTGTGATGCCTCCTACCTACCTCAGCTTCCTGAGAAACTGGGATCACAGGCCTAATTGCCAGGCATGGCCAAATTGTGTGTGTGTGTGTATCTCTCTCTCTCTCTCTCTCTCTCTCTCTCTCTCTCTCTCTGTGTGTGTGTGTGTGTGTATGTGTGTGTATGAGAGAGAGAGCATGCGCAATGCATAGACTCATGCACACACACATATACGCGTATACACATATGTGTGCACATGCAGATAAAAGGCTGACACTGAACATCTGTCTTATTTACCTATTTTTCTGATGCAGAGTCTTTCACTGTATCTGGAGCACACTGATTCATTGAGATGCCTCATCAGGATGCTCCCAGCATTCCTGTTTCCATTTCCCTAGCCTTGGGATTACACGTACACGCTGTTTGCACTCAATGTTTGACCTGGGAGCTGGTCAAAAGGTTTCATGCTTGTATGCTTAAGTTGTTTACTGGTCTAGCCTTCTCTCTAGATCCTTTGCTTTCATTTTACACGTGGGGAAACCGAGGCTGCGTGGGGCATCGTAACAGCTAGCACAGAGAAACTCTTGCTGTCCTGGACATGCTAAGTCTCTACAAGGGTGAGCCTATTTAATCTGCACAACCAGGTGAGGCAGGTTCTAGCATTATTCCCCTTCACAGGTCAGCGTGTAAAGCCCCGCTGATTCCTAACTGGGGGGCATTCCCCAAAAGCTGAGAAACAATGGGCTGGATGTGAGACCCAGTCTCAGAGGACTGAGTCTTAAAAGGGGGAGATACACCTCCCATGTTCTATTGCTGTTTCTTGACTCTTCTGTCATTTAGGGGAAATAAGCACAATTCATTCATTCATTCATTCATTCATTCATTCATCCATTCTCCTGAAAAAGTTCTCATTGCCTGTGCCGTATGTGCTGGGACACTGTGCTAGTGTTTGGGAATCCCACAGTGATACCGCTACCCTCTTGAGGCTCTCAGCTGAGTGAGCGAGGCCATAAGTAGGTGAGCAGTGACCTCACAGAGACAACTGCATGGAATCTGTCTCAAGGGTCCCTGAGCACATGGTGTCCTATCTCCTTCCTCCTGGGGAGGAGGAGCCAGCTCTGGCATATTTTGTAGGGACAATGGCTTGCCTGAGGTGAGAGGACAAGTACACAGGGCTTCAAGACACTCCCTCCTTCTCAGAATCCAGGCCCTGTTCCCTGATTCTTGCAGAAGGAAAGGGTTGCAGCCTGAGTGCTGGGAAATCAGGGAAGAGATGGAAATAGAAGGTATCCAGCTAGGAAAGGAAGAAGGGTGTGGTCACTGCTGGTGTCAAGGACTTACATATAGGAGTCCCTAAGGAATTTACAGAAGAACTATTTCAAATAATAATAATAATAAACAGTAAAATCTATACAGAAAAACCAGAAGGAGCTGGATGTGGTGGCATGTGTCTGTGACCATCGTATTTGAGAGACCGAGGCAGGAGAAAGACATGTTTAGGCAAGCCTGAGCTCCACAGTGAAACTCTGTCTCCAAATATCAAGGGCCGAGGATGTGGCTCAGTGGTAAAACTCAGCACGCCCATGGTTCTGAGTTTGATCACTAGCGCCCCCTGGCCACTCCCACTCACATGTGCAAACCCAAGAACTGGTGGCACATCTATGTTTATCACGAATCATGCCTCGGCTGGTGAAGCCAATTAGCAGGTGACTATCTGAGTTAGATCCCTAGGATCCACATAGTGGAGTGAGAGAGATGACTCTCGAGGCCATCCTCTGCCACATGAGTACCCTGACATATAAGCCACCCACATACATACTCACACAAAATAAATGAAGTAAGGCCAGGGCATAGTGGCACATGCCTTTGATCCTAGCACTTGGAAGGCAGAGGTAGGTGGATCTCTGAGTTCGAGGCTAGTCTGGGCTACAAAGTGAGCTCCATTTCAGGACAGCCAGGGATACAGAGAAACCTTGTTTTGAAAACAAACAAACAAAGAACAAACAAAAACAAGGAAAAAAAAGAAGTCAACTAAATGAATTTAAGTGTAATACATTAAAAATGAATCATGTGAAATGCAGGAATACTAAGAATTCTACCGATAGGTTATTTCTCCTTGAATTGAAATGAGCCAATTCAAGACAGATTAGATTATATTAAAGGCAGGTTTATTGAGAGGCTGCTCCTGGGCCCAGGTTCACTGGTCCCAAGGATTGAGGCTAGGGGAGTCATCATTCAAAAGAAGGGTGAGGGAGGGGAAGAGAAAGAGAGAAAGGGTATGCACTCAGAGAGAGAAGTGGAGGAGGAGGGGGAGGGGGAGGAGGGGAAGGAGGAGGAGGAGGAGGAGGAGGAGGAGGAGGAGGAGGAGGAGGAGGAGGAAGAGAGAGCAAAATGTCTGGGGGAAGGGCAGTCCAGCCTCTGGGTTGCAAAGTTCAGGGTTGAGCGCAGGGTATGCCAGGTAGGGACTGAGGGATGCTGGGAGAACCTGGAAGCCAGATCTGCTTTCATATGTAATATATACACTTTGGTCCCTTGTCCCTGGGTTGGAAACTAAACACATTCCATTTACAGTGACTACAGAAATAGTTAGGATTAAATTTAACCAGGGAGTTGAAAGACTTGAATACAGAAAACCATATGTAAAATATAAATAAAAATGTGAAGGACATGAAAATAATTGGTAAGCTATACCATATTCATGGAGTGGAAAAATTAGTGTTGTTAGCTATCCACAGGGGTTCTTTGAGCACAAGTCACAGGCATACACACCTGCGTGCACACACACACACACACACACACACACACACACACACACACACACTAAATAAGCAAATAAATACAAATTTAAAACAAAAGAGTCCAATGTCTATGTTTGGGATTTTGTAGAAACTGTGTTCTTCTGATATATCTCATTCTCTTGCTTTTCCTCTGTCTCCCAATAGAGGGGGCCATTGGGAGAGTTGGGAAGGGAAAGGTGGGGGAGTGCGGGGGTGGGGGGTGGGGGGTGGGGTGGAGGGGGGGAGCATAATGTAGGCTGTTCAGTCTGCAGGGTTGGGTGGAGTACTCCATCTCTTTCCTCTCTCCCCATCTTCCTAGCTCCCAGCCCTCTCACATTCCAACCTCCATTTTCTTGTCCTCTACCCCATTATTTTTCTAACTCCTTCCCCCTCCTTTTCCTTCTCTCTAGTTTCTCCCCCTACCTTTTGCTGACCCATTCCCTTCCCCCCCATTTTCTCTGCCACCTTTTACTTACCCCCCCCCCCCATCCTCCTCCTTTTCTTCTGCTTCGAACTAATTGCTTAAGAGGTGAAGACCAGGTCGGCTTGTGAAAACCCTGATCCATCACCATGGTGATGCTAATTCAAGCCGAGTTCAAAGGAAATGACTCCAGTTAAATCTAACAAGCTGGAGCCAGGCGCCCAGCAAGGACCAGTGCCAGGAGGAGGGAGGCCCCTCGCATGCCAGGGCCCAGAAAAATAGGAAAAACAACCACGGACGCTCACACCTCTACTCTGGTCCTCTCTTGGCATCCTTCAGATCTGCCCAAACCTAAAGCCGACCAGTGAGCCCCCTGCCTTCAGACCAGACTCTACCTAAGTCATCTCAAATAGTTGGACATCCAGCAACATCCCCATTTTAAAGATGTTTAAAGACTTCTGCTTGCACTTCTGAGGTTTTAATCGCCCCTGCTGGGGAGAGCTCTTTATGGTTCACACCAGCTCACCCATTGCTTTCTAGTAAGCACAGATCTGGGAATACCACAAATAAAGAGACTGGTACTTCAAAGAATGTTTGTATTCACTCCAGTGGTGGTCCCCAAGTCGCCAGTGTGTAGGGATAAGGAAGCTTTTAGTGGGAATGTCGGCTAAGTCTGCTTAGCTTAGAATGGCAAGGTAAGCCCAGGGCTTGAGACAGCTGCTTTAACATCAGGAAGGGGAGGAGAGCCAGGCAGACGTAGGTGCGGGTGCTTGCCACTAAGGCTGACAACCTGAGTTTGATGCCCGGGACCCTTGTGGAAAGAGAAACCCAATTCCCACAAGTTGACCTGTGACCTTCAAATGTTTGTCACGGTGCGCGCGCGCGCACACACACACACACACACACACACACACACACACACACACACACACACACACAATGTAATAAAAATAAAAAAACAAAACCAGAAAGAGTCTCAATTCCATGACACAAGTAAGCAGCCATACATACGTTCTCTGAACAACCAGTCCCCACACTGTTCTTGTCCTTAACCCCATGGGCTCCTCGAGCCCCACAGCCTGTTTGCTGCCTGTCCCGACGTCCACACTGGTCAGCCACAGTGTGGAAGGATGCTTTCTCTCTACTGAGGGGAGGGACCATGGCTTTTTTGGTCTACAGCCTAGATTCTTTCCAAAGCAGGCAGGCACTAGTCATTTCATGTCTGATTGTTGAATGGGAAGCCTAGTGCGGTGGATGATCAGTGGCCACCTCAGAACAGGGTACCCCGAACAGCATGGTTTGGGAGCACTAAAGCCAACCTAGTTAGCTGTCCCGTCTCCACCTCCTGGAAGAACTCATTTCCATCTTCAGCCTCCCCAAAATATCAGTGATAAGGAGATAACTGTTTAGAAGAAAGAGCTGGAAGGCCCAGACCACCGTGCTTCTGCCGCAGCAGCAGCCGCTGTACCTCCCTCCGATAGCCAAAGCGGTTCATTTAAGCGAGCGAGCGAGCTATCGGAGGCCTGGCTACCGGCGCAGCGAGTTGGAAGGCGTAAAGCCGGTCCTCAGGTGTTTCCTGTGACCTTAAAGAAAAGCCTCCTCACCTTTATATCCCTCTCCCCGGCTTCTTACAAAGTAACACAGGACTCTCACGGCTGAGTTGGCACTGTGTGGGAAGGGACTTCAGGAAGCTGGGAACGCAATACTGTCCCTACCTGCATCGAGGTCCGTTGCGCCTCCCACCCCTCCCATGTTGAGGGACTCCCAGCACCGAGGTTGGATGGCCTGTGCGCTACATGATTTCACGCGTGACCCCCATCACGGCCTCAAAGGGAGAGCTGGTGTGTGTGAATTACCGAGGTGACAAGCGGCTAAGAGGGAGGAAGTGACTCAGCAGGGGGCTCGGGAAGGCCAGCCTCCGCTCCCGGGACAACTTGTTCAGTGCTTTATACTAGCCTGGTTTCTTTTATCCTGGCATCTCAAAGCCCCTTTTAAGCTTAAAGCGGCCCTGGCCCAGGGAGTTGGGTCATTATCTCAATTAACTGGAGAAAGCTGGGGTGGAGGCTGGTGGGTGGGGGTAACTTTCCTCAGAATTCTGCCTGCAGGCTGGTGCCCAGGGCTGCCAGGGTTTCCCTGCCCCAGACTTCTGCATTAAGCACCGGGGTGATGAAGGACTGTGGGGAGTCACCTTCCTGCGTGGTTAAAGTCCTCCTGTGAATTTGCCGGGCTGCAACTTCCCAGGGAGCCGCTGCCTGGTTAGAGTTAGGAACCATGGTGACCTGCAGGGAGAGGTAACAGGATGGGTCGGGAGCCAACCTTCCACCATGGATTGGAACCTGACAAGGAGACCCAGCTTTGTCAGCTGCGCTGGCTATGCCAGCCAGTGAACGGCATTAAGTTTCTCTTACCTTTTCTGCCAGAGCATCTATCTACCTGTAGCCCAGCAACCAATAACCGCTGGGCTCTGTGTACCCTACCTGAGATAATCAGTATGGTGCTGGCTTGGAAACTGCCTTGCTGGGCAGCCTTGAGTTATTCTTTTAACTTATCTGAATTTCAGGTGCATCAAAAGGTCCACTCAAAGAGTCTCGAAGACTGGAGAGCCGGCTCCCACTAGCACTGCTTGTGGGGGAATGGCAGGGTGTTTGGGCTGCTGCCGCCTTCAGTTTTCACAGGGAGCAGGGCACAGAGGGCCATGTAGCGCTCATGGGTCACACAGGCAGGCATAGAACTTAGGTTATTACCAGTAACATTTAAAGGGAGCGTGTCCTAGCCTCCCTTGGCTTGGTGAGGCGGCCTCCTTCTGCTGAGTCAGGGCACAAAAGGTGTCTGAGCTCTTGATCTCAGCTTGCTGGATAAGAGGGGGCAGAGTGCAGGGGTGTCCTGGGAAAGTAGGGCCAGATGTTGCACAAGGATGAGCAGGGGGTGGAGAGGGGCCATTTTAATGATGATGAGGAGGGCTGAGGAGTTCAGGGCTGGCTTCCTTGACCCAAGATAGCCACCCGCCCTTGTGCTGTTCCAAGCTGCAGGATCAAAGTCACCCTGTTCTCCCGTGCCCTAGGAGCAGGTAACAATGCTGGCCTCACCAACACCCCAGCTTCTCACAGGGGCCGCTTGATGTAGCTGCCGCAGTTTTTCTGAAGCCCAGCTTGCTCGCCCCCGCTTGTTTCTGAAGAGGCTGGTTCCAGCCCTTCTCTGTCCGCCTCCAGCTTGGGTCGCTGACTCAGTGCTTGCTGCATTGATGTCCAGGGTGCCTCTGGCTGCAGACCGTCCACCTCATTAACACCAGGCTTCTTGCTGCCCCGTGGGGGCTCTTCCATCTCAGCCCCCTCTTCCTTTCTCTCTGGCTGTCCACTAAACTGGGCTGGTCTATTCAAGGACCCCAGTGTCTGACTTTTGGTTTGCCCTTGGCCTTTACATGGGTCAGCAAAATGTGTGCCACAGGCCTGGCCCTGTCTATATCCTAGCCCTTCCAGCACAAGGGCAAGTGGCTATCTTGACACCTGGTGTATTCCTCAGTTGCTTTCTACCCTACTTTTGTTTGTTTGTTTGTTTTTCGAGACAGGGTTTCTCTGTGTAGCTGTGGCTGTCCTGGAACTTACTCTGTAGACCAGGCTGGCCTTGAACTCAGAAATCTGCCTGACTGCCTCCTGAGTGTTGGGATTAAAGGCGTGCACCACCATCCCCGGCTCTACCCTACTTCTTTAGTTTTGTGTGTGTGTATGTGTGTATATGCGTGTGTATGTGTGTGTTCATGTGTATGTATGTGTGCATATGTGTGTACATGTGTGTTTATGTGTGTACCTATGTGTGCCTGTATGTGTGTACCTATGTGTGCCTGTATGTGTGCCTATGTGTGCATGTGTGTCTGTGTGTGTGCATGTGTATATATATATGTGTGTGTGCCTGTGTGTATGTATGTATACATGTGTGTGTATATGTGTGTGCATTGTGTGTATGTGTGTACCTATGTGTGCCTGTGTGTGCATGTGTGTATGCATGTGTGCATGCATGCTGTGTGTGTACATCTGTGTAAATGGAGACAAGAAGACAACTTACAGGAGTCAGTTCTTCCTATATGGGTCCCTGGGATCAAACTCAGGTTTGGCAGCAAGCATCTTTACCAGCTGAGCGATCTTGCCAGATCCATCCTAATTTCTGAGACAGCACAGCATCTCTCACTGATTGGTTTAGACTGAGTGGTCAGCAAGCCTCTGGTCTTCTCCTGTCCCAGCACTGGGAACAGGCACAGGTGTGTCCCACTGAGCTGGCTTTTTACTTGGTACTGAGGATTGAACTCAGTTTCCCATACTTGTGCACGAAGCATTGTACCAACTGAGCCACCTCCCCAGCCCTATTTACTTACTTTTTGAGACAGGGTCTCATGCATTCCAGGCAGGCCTTGTAGTCATGACAACCCTCTTGGCTCGACTTCCCAAGCCCTGCAGGTATTCTATGCACACACCACCACAACTTGTTTAGGTGGTACTAGGGATGGAACCCAGGGTTCTGTGAATTCTAGGTAAACACTCTACCAACTAAACTGCCCCACAGCCCCCTCCTGGACCCTTTACAATCTAGTTCTAGCTCAAATTTCTCTCCCTCACCCCACTTGGCTTTGCCAGCCCTCTCTCCCAGGGGCTGTTTTGTGCTGACCTCTCAAGGCCTGGTTCACGCCAAAGGCCTCCGTCCATCTTGGATCTGTGTATCTGTGGGTAGTTGCTTACTCCTGGGCCTGGAGCCCAGCTGGGGAAACTAGGAAGCTTGGCAAAACAGAGACAGCTGCAAGCATCTTCTCACTGAGTCTGGAAGACGCATTAGGGTGGAGATGCATGGGAAGATTCAGTGGGTTGAGAAGCTGGGCTGGACATCCAAGTCGTAAGGAGAAAAGAATGTGAGCTTCGGTGGTTTGGGGATTCTAGAGAATGCCTTCTTCAGTCCGACTTCTTAGATCATCGCTGAGGTTCCCAAGCCCTCCGCGCTGCTCCCCGGATGTTTGCATCTTTCTCTTATCATCTCCTGCAGACGCTGGCTCAGTGAGCTTCCTGGGGTCTTTGGCTGAACACTGATTCCCTCATTTTGCAGATGACAGAGACTTACAAAGATGTGGTGACTGGTTTATACCCACATAGCCAAAGGTTCCTTCTGGGAGACCAACCAGAGGTCCTCCTGCAGGTGAAGCTCATCCTGCTACCATCTCACGCCTGTGAGGTGTGTGCACATGTGCACCTGTACGGTTGGTGAATCTCTGTGTAATTTTTCTAGAGCCCCTTACAGAACGTTTTAACCATCCCCCCAGTTCCCTTCCTCCCCCTTCTCTTCTCTCTTGGGTCTGTCTTGGCTTACAATTCAGTTTCTTGACAGAGGGTAAGAGGCAGTGGTGTTATCGGCACAGCTTCAGGACCCCAGGCTTCTGAAAACCCAGTGGCTGTTTACAAGTGAGTCCTGCCGGGGAAGGAGGGAAGTGGGTCTGCAGTTCACACTAGACACAGATGCAGTCCTGGTACCAACATGGCTTCCTGATGAGCCTAAAAAAGTGTTCTCTAAAGGCAAAGTGAAGAAAGCAGGTGGGTTGGGGGAACCTGTGTTCTGACTTTGACTTGCTCTTTTTCCAGTTGTATGACCTTGGGCAAGGCTGTCTAGATTTCAGTTTTCTTAGTGAGATAACGATGCTACCAGCCTCCTGGGAGTTGTATCAGAAGACATAATGGCCAGGAACATACTTGGAAGACTGCAAAGGGTCACCTCTCTCTCTCTCTCTCTCTCTCTCTCTCTCTCTCTCTCTCTCTCTCTCACACACACACACACACACACACACACACACACACACACATCCACTGGAGGAGTACAAAGGTTTGGACACATGCTCTAGTAGCCTTCTCTTCTCTTCTCTTCTCTTCTCTTCTCTTCTCTTCTCTTCTCTTCTCTTCTCTTCTCTTCTCTTCTCTCCTCTCCTCTCCTCTCCTCTCCTCTCCTCTCCTCTCCTCTCCTCTCCTCTCCTCTCCTCTCCTCTCCTCTTTTCTCTTCTTTCTTTTGTTCTTTCTTTCCTTCTTCCTTTCTCTCTCTCTCTCTCTCTCTCTCTCTCTCTCTCTCTTTCTTTCTTTCTTTGGTAGGATCTAACTATGGAACCCTGATTGGCTTGGAACTTGCTATGTAGACCAATCTTAGCTGGCCTTAAACACAGAGATCCACCTGCCCCTGCCCCTGCTCTCCACCCCCCACCCCCAAGTGCTAGGATTAAAGATGTGGGCCACCATGTCTGACCTCTGCTAGCTCTCCCCTTTTTTATTGAAAATAGATTTTTTTCATACAATGTATTCTAATTATGGTTTCCCTTTCACCAATTCCTCTAAGAATCTGTTTACCTCTCTTTCTGTCTTTCCTTAGAAAACAAGCAGACATCTAATGAATAATAAAAAAAAAAAAAACAATAAGATAACAAAACCAAACAAATTAGAAGAGGAAAAAACCACCTGAACAAGAAAAGGAGCCAAAGAGAAAGCACAAGAAACACGTACAGACTCAGAGACACACATGTTCACACACAGCAAAATCCCATAAAACCACAAAACTGGAAGCATAATTATATATGCAAAGGATCTGTAAGGTTAAAAACCAGTCCCGACAAAACAACACGAGCCAAAGAACCTCGTCCACAGATACCACCGAGCTCACTTCCTGCTGACAGTCTTCTGTTGGGCACTCTGCCTGTCCTTAAGAGTAGTTTGTATGCCCAGTAAGACTCTGTTGGATGAAACTAACTATTCATTTGCAAGTGCTTCTGGGTTAGGAGTGGGAGCGTGTATCCACGTCTCCTTTCAGCTCTAGAACTCCATCAGACCTAGACTCACGTAGGCCGTGTATGTTGCCACAGTCTCTGTGAGCTTGGTGTGTGTTGGTCCTGCTGTGTGACAGCCTTGTTTCCTTGGTGTCCTGCATCCCTGGCTTTTACAGTCTTCCTACCTCCTCTTCTGCAGGATTCCCTGATCCCTGACAGAAGAGGAGGATTGGGTGGAGATATTCGTGTAGGATGGAGTGTTCCAAAGTTTCTCACACTCTGCATACTGTGGGCTTTGGTATCTGTTCCCATCGGCTGCAGGAGGAAGCCTCCCCATGATGGCTGAGCAAGGCCCTGATCTCTGAGTATAGCAGAATATGGATCGGAGTCGTTTTGTTACTACGTCCCTTTAGCAGAACAGCACATCTGGTTTTCTTCCGGGTCCCGGGCTTGTCTAGTCTCAGGTTCTTGGCCACCCAAGTAGTATCTGGGATGGATTCTATCTCATGCCATGGGCCTTAAAGATGATCAGGTATTGGTTATTTCTGCCTACAAGCTTTGTGCCACCATGGCACTAGCACATCTTGTAGGTAGGTCACCATTGCAGATGGAGGAGTTTGTAGCTGATTAGTGCTTACCTTTCTCCTTTGGAATCCTGCACAGTACCTTCCACTAGCATAAACTGGAACTGGAAGGGATAAAGACTCTAGGTGGCTCCAGGTCAATTTCTCCATGTTCAATAACTTGTCTACATACTGTTTTTGGACTAATTTCAGTTTGTAAAGAGTAGACAATAGCCTGGTGTGATAGCTATTCTTTTTTTTTTTTAAAGATTTATTTATTTATTATATGTAAGTACACTGTAGCTGTCCTCAGACACTCCAGAAGAGGGCATCAGATTTCGTTACGGATGGTTGTGAGCCACCATGTGGTTGCTGGGATTTGAACTCGGGACCTTTGGAAGAGCAGTCGGTGCTCTTAACCACTGAGCCATCTCACCAGCCCCAATGATAGCTATTCTTGGTTGTCAACTTGATTACATCTGGAATTAACCAAATACACCAAAATACAGAGCACATCTGTGAGGAATTTCTACTTAGCTTGAAGTGGAAGGTTTATCTGGATTTCTAATCCAGATCTTTAAAGTAGGAAGACACATCGTTATTTATTTATTTGTTTGTTTCTTTCTTTTCTTTTCTTTCTTTCTTTCTTTCTTTCTTTCTTTCTTTCTTTTTTTTTTTTTTTTTTGAGATAGGGTTTCTCTGTGTAGCCCTGGCTGTCTTGGAACTCACTGTGTAGACTAGGCTGGCCTCGAACTCAGAAATCTGCCTACCTCTGCCTCCCGAGTGCTGGGATTAAAGGCGTGTGCCACCACGCCTGGCTGTTATTTATTTTTTAATGTGAGCTGGTGTTTGGTCTGCCTGTATGTCTGTGTGAGGGTGTCAGATTTTGAAGTTACAGAGAGTTATGAGCTGTCATGTGGTTGCTGGGAATTGAACCAGGGCCTTCTGGAAGAGCAGTCAGTGCTCTCAACCATTGAACCATCTCTTCAGACCCAAAGACACACCTTTAATCTAGATCTTTAATCCAGATCTATCTGGGCCACACCTTCTGCTGGAAGTCTTTATTAAGACATAGAATGCTCTTTTCCTGCCTTTTCTCTTCTTGCTGGTAAATCCATTCCTTCACTGGCACTAGAGCCTACTTGTTTTGGATTCCAGCATCTACTGAAGACCTTCTGAGACATCCAGCTTTGTGGACTGAGCAACTTCTGGATTCTTGAACTTTCCATGCATAGGCAGCCATTGCTAGACTAGCTGGACCATAGCCTGTAAGTCATTCTAACAAATCCCCTTTATATATACATATGCATACACACACACACATATACATATACACATACATATACATATTCTGTATGTTTCATTACTCTAGAGAACCCTCACTGATACACCTGGGTTGTTTGGGGGTTCCCATGGGGGTCTTTTGGCCAACAACTCGATTAGATACAACCCAGTCCTGGTACTAGAAGCTCAGCTGGTGATAAGAGATGTCCAGTTGGGGCTCCATCCCTTCACACACACACACACACACACACACACACACACACACACACACACACATACACACAACCTGCTAGCTTTTGATGACATAGCTTGAGAGCACATATACCTCTCCCTCCTCTCCCATAGAGGGTCAGATCACACAGCTTGTTCTCAGATACACTTCTCATGGTAGCCTCCATTCCTCTAATAGGGGTGCAGCAGGAACCTGAATAATCACTGGAGATGCAGAGAACACGACAGGATGACTATGGTGATGCTTCTGTTGTAATCGAAGCTCAGGGATGGGTGGTGCTCCCTGGGTGATCTCAGCTGGGGTCACTGTTTTATAAGAGGCAGACTCAAAGCAAAGTAAAGTAGTTCGTGTCAGAACCAGGTTCTAAATACAGGGAGGATAAAACGCAAGTACTTGTCATGGACAGACACATGCTCGTTTCTAGACTAGTGAAGGGACATTACCCATTGGCTATTGCTCTCTTGAACTGGCATGTATTATTACCAAGCGGATAAGTATCTATGATGGTGGTATCCACTGACCAAATTCTAGGGTATAAAGAAGCAGTTGTCTTTGGAAGGGGTAAGTAGGTGTTCTGTTGCAGACAGTTAGGGGAAAGAGACTTAAGGAAAAGGTTGGGAATGAAGAATAAGACAGAGAAAAGCCTGCCTGACAGGCTTTCTTTGTTGCTATCTGGGAGACAACTCGTGACCTTTCTCCATATGCTGTGTAACTGGCCAGCTCTACCCGATCCTGAGTGAGAAGAGCTGATAGGTCTTACTGTCTCCAGCTTAGTTCTCCATAGCAGAACTAGGCCATGTTCTCAGGAATAACATACTCAGACAGGACAGTGCTTCTTTTGCATTTACACACAGGAGGATGTGTTGTGATGCTATAGTGGGGCACTGGGTCTTGGTAAATGACAGTCTGGGGTTACCATGGTTACTGGTAAGAGATGAAAAGAGATCTATCTGGCAGTGGCCAGCCATGGTGGAGATGGTGGCCTATTCACAAGTAAGAGGCTGAGCATCCTGATGGCTGTCACGATGAGCAAACTCATCGGGATTGCTGATGCTTAGGCAGGAAACCGAGCCAAAGGTCATTTTGTGTATCTTCCTGCTTCAAGCAGGACTAACGTTTGATGTATGGCTGTCTGGTTATTACCCCATGTTTCTGGGGCTTATGGCACTGTCTATAGACTCCTCTAATTCTCTCTCCATCCATCATTTATTGAAAGAGGAATAAGGCATGGGTCCTTTTTCTTAAGGACTTACAGTTCAAGGCTGGGTATGACGGCACATACCCACAATCCCAACACTGAGGAAGCAGTCAGGAAGGGAGAGAAGAAGGGGGAGTTGGAGCCCAGCCTGGAGTACACAGTAAGACTCCAGTCTTCAAAACAAAACAAGACGACAAAACTCAGAGCTGAGGCCGGGCTGGTGGCACATGCCTTTAATCCCAGCACTCGGAGGCAGAGGCAGGCAAATTTCTGAGTTTGAGGCCAGCCTGGTCTACAAAGTGAGTTCCAAGACAGCCAGGGCTATACAGAGAAACCCTGTCTCGAAAAAGCCAAACAAACAAACAAACAAACAAACAAACAAACAAACCTCAGAGCTGGAGGTGTTACTCAGAGGTAGAGGACGGCCCTGGATTGCAACCTAGACATTGGCAGGAAGTGAGAGAAAGCCCTTATAGCTTGGGATTTCTGAATATCCCAATGCCCCACAAAGGAATAACTTCTAGTGTCCAATCTACAGGCTAAAACACATCTAGTGTTAATAACTAATGTCCTCACTTTATAAATAAGGATGATTATAGTAAGGTCACACGTGTAGTCATCTGTGCAAACCTGAAGCATATATTCTTTTTGCAGATACTTTTGAGAGTGTTGTCATCTATCCAGATGAACTGGGTGATGCTCTTCTGCGCTGGACACTCAGCATACGCTTCAAGCTCACTTGGTCTAACCTGGGACTTGGACCAACATTCAACCTGGGGTGAAGCCTCACAACTGGTGGGCTGAGCTCCTGTTACTGCCCCGCTCACTGCCCCCTGTAGTATGGCAAATAAACTTGTTTTCTTTCTATCCAGCTCTAAAGGATGAATTTATTTTCTACCTGCTAATCCCTTCCTCACTACCATGATGGACAGTCAGTCTCCTACCGTTATCAGCATCACCAACATCAGGACCACTATCCCCACCACCACCACCACCACCATCATCACTGCCATTACCACCACACCTGTTAAACAAACCCCAAAGGACTTCACAATGATACAAGCAAACTTCTAGTTTAAGTTTTACGTGGGGTCTAGGGCAGGAAGATTACAAATTCAAGGGTAGCCTGAACTGTAATACTAAGAACCTATCTCAAAATAAAACTAAGACAATAAAATTATTTTTTTCTTTTTCTTTTCTTTTCTTTTCTTTTCTTTTCTTTTCTTTTCTTTTCCTTCTTTTTTCCTTCCTTCCTCTCTCTCTCTCTCTCTCTCTCTCTCTCTCTCTCTCTCTCTCTCTCTCTCTTTCTCTCTCTCTTTCTTTCTTTTGAGACCCATGTGTACCTGAGACTGGCCTGGCCCAATTCACTATGCAGATCACATTGGCCTCTAATTCACAGCGATCCTCCTGCCCCAGCCTTCCATGCACTGGGATTACATACATGCAACACAACTCCTGGCATTACAAACATCCTCGTTTGTAATGATGGAATCGTACAACGCGGAGCTGTTCCTGCTTCTGTGCAAGCTTTGAGTGCACTTAGATCATTGTCCCCAAGAGCATTAGTGTGGAGGGTGTCAGCCCCTGTGGCATGGGGCAGGCCCAAGATTTGCTAATTCGTTGCAATGAAATCCTGCACAGAGGCACAGGCAGCGGGGCTGACCCCTTTGCCCTGTCTGAACCTGTTCTGAGCCCTGCCCTTGGCTTCCCCCTGCCTCCCTGGGGTCCTCTTGGCTTCTAAAGCAAGGACGGCTGAGGAGGGGAAACGATTGTTCCTTGAACTCCCCCACCTCTCTTGACTCATCAAAGTAGGGGTATCCGGCTTCCAGAATGAGTGGGGGCGGAACGAGATGGAGAGAGCCACTCTGTAGGCTGGGAAAGATGCAGAGCCCTCATTAGCGTCTGACACCTCTAATAAAAGCCGCATATTCCCCAAAAGCGATTTTTGAAAATCCTCTACTCTTTGAAGCTTGGTCTTAAATAGCCACTCCTTCCATGAATCTAATGGGAAACCAAGCCCCTGGGCGAGCTCACAAAGGCTCTACCTAGAGCACCTCCTCTGTCCGAGCATCTGAGGTTCTCCCATGGGGACCCTTGATGCTTCTTGTGGCTGGGCATGAAAGGGAGTCCTTGGTCCCCACAGAATGGAGGAGAGCCATCTCCAGGGGCTATGGCTGGAGTGGAAACAGACAGGCCGGAGTGGTCAGAGCTGGGAGAAGATTTGGAACTTGGAAAGTGGATGGGGCTGAGACATGTGGTTGAACCCCCAAAATTATTTTTCATGGTTATTCTCTTCTCCTTTCTCCTCTCCCCCTTCTTCTCTTACCTGGTTAAAAGAAGTAGTATATATAAGAATATAATGAAAAAATAAGCCCCCTTTACTTTAGAACACCCATCTCTCAAGCAGAGGCTATAGTATATCCGAATCATTTACATTTTTGTTCGTTTGTTTGCTTGCTTGGTTTTTTTTTTTTTTTTTTGGTTTTGTTTTGTTTTGTTTTTCTGAACCAGGCTTGGTGGTACTCATCTGTAATCTCGGAACTCAGAAAGCTGAGGTAGGAGGATTGCTAGGAGTTTGAGGCTAGCCTGGGCTAATTAGCAAGAAGTCCTGGCCTCAAGTAAGTAAGCAAGCAAACACAAAGCTATGCATGGTGGTATGTATCTGTCACCCTGGCACTTGAGAGGGGAGGCAGCAGGGCCAGAAGTTCAGGATCATCCTTGGCTTAGGTGGTCAAGCCTTGGCTAGTAGCTTTTAACAATACATATTAGAGATCTTTGTACAAGTCGACTTTGTTTAGTCACACATTTTATTTTTTATATGAGCATCTGATTAATTTCACCTTTTGCTATATATAAAGCACAGCCATGGTGATTTTTTTTTTTTGACCTCTCCTAAGGAAGGGCATTCTAGTCTATCTATAAAGATGAAGCTGAGGTGCCAGCTTTATGCACAGTCATCTGTGCAATTTCTGGAAACAGAATTGCTGCCACAGGGATATGCAGCCCAGGATTGATAGGCATTGCTTACTTACGTTGTCTTCCAACCAGCATGGACTCAGGGTGGGGACAGAGTTGTATGCCAACCTTGCAAGTCTGCTCCCCTGACCTCCAGCCCCCAACAAGAAGTGATGTAGCGCAGTGATGTGGCTAACTGCTTTGTGGAGTACCTGAGAATCGCTTCTACGGGGGCTTAGAGAGGACCATCCATCCTCCTAACGATGCAGAGGTGTTTGCTCAGCGATGTTCGGATGTTTGCTTTGGCTGAGTACTGCTTACATCTCTGAGCCAAGCTACTGGCCCACCCCGGGGAGCTCTATGGAGATCCTCCTCATGTACAGCCATGGTTTGGTCATTCGAAACACAATTTTAATTTTTCAAAGCCTTTCGCAATCTACCTTTCATTCCGTTTCAGCCTCGAGGGAGGCAGATTAGATATCTTTGGTCTGATGACGAAACCGAGATCCAGGAAGCTGTCTGATGGCGGACTGGGTGATGGTCTGGTTCAAGAGTAAGGAGTCTAGGGTTCAAATCCAGCACGGACTTCAGTTAACTCCACGACCTTGGGCCTGTGGGAAGTGCATAGTTAGGTGGATCACCAAACCCTCACCATAAAGGACACTATTTAATGTCTGTCCCAGATGCTGTAGTTAGGTTGGGGGCCAGATGGCACACGCCATGTTCAACTGGCTGGCTGCTTGTGATTTGATGGCCAGGTGTGGGTTGGCTGGCTCCAAGCTTGCTTCCATTATCCTGACATGGCTCTTGTAGAGAGAGCACACAGAGGCTTCTCTCCTTGGCGTGGCTTTGGTGGTGGAGGGGATCCTGTATTGCAGGCAGGGAGGCAGGGCTGTGGCTGAGGCTGATGGGGTTGGTCAGGTTTCTAGGGAAAGCGTCCTCTATTGTGGCCTTTGCAGAGGCACTGTAGGAAGCACCCCTCTCTCCTCTACATTCACAGTGGCTTCACACAGCCAGCCAGTCTCTCCAGTCAGGTCCTCCACACAGCTCTGGGAGCCAGCCTTCCTGGCCTCCTGCTCCAGTCCTGATCTGTTAGTAGCCAGCCTTCACCTACCCTGGCTCCCGACCTCCTTAACTGCAGAATCCCTGGCTCTTTCTTCTCTGTTAGCACCCTGGAATAGGTCGCACCTGGACTAGGAAGCAGGCAATTCCAAGGTCAAGTGTGGCTTTTTGGGAGAATGGCTGTGCTCATGTGACCTCTGCTGACTTCAGAGTGGCTTTGGAAAAGCTTATCAACCTAGCTTCAGTGTCCGCACCTTGGCAATCAACATTTCTATTGCAATAAAGGACTTCCAGAATGGTTCCTATTTACATAGGCTTGTGGAATCTCTCATTATACCTCTTCTGATGACCATCACAGAGGGGCTTCTAAGAACATGTGAGATACGGGGAACTAGAAGCCAGCAGTCATGATGCCAGACTGAGAGGGGTCCCAGAGCAAGGCCTGAGCCTGTCTCCAAGCTGACAAAGGCTCGCAGAGGACCTAGAGTCTCCTTAGGCTTTTTTCCTTTCTTCTTCCTTTTCCATCATCCCCTCCTCATTTGGACACAAGGTCTCATGTAGTCCAGACTGAGTAGTAAGAGTCTCCATCTCTTACTGCCCTTGTCTCTACCTCCACATTCTGAATTACAGGTCTGCACCTTGGCTTTAAGCTCTTTCTCTCTCTCTTATTTTTGTGAAACAGGGTCTTCCTATGTAGTTATGGCTGGTCTCGAACTCAGCAATCCACCTGCCTTAGCCTCCCATGTACTGGGATTACAGGTCTGAACTATCATACCTAGTTGCTTCTCTTCTCTCTCTTTCCTTTCCTCTTCTCTTGCCATGACCCCTTGCTTCTCTTCATCATTATCATTGTTGTGATTATTATTATTCCCCTCAATGTTTTGGCTCAGGGTCTTGCTCTGCAGCCCCCGCTGATCTGGAACTATGTAACATTGGTTGGCCCCAAACTAATGGCGCGCTTCCACTGTTCGGTAGTGAGCACTTCATCTTGTTCTTTAGGCTTTTTCCCGCGGCTGGATGGGAGCTTTGACACTGGCCAGAGGCTTTCAATAGATCACAAAGATGGTGAGATCGAGAAAGGTCAGAGAGGAAGCCACCTAGGGCTTTAGGCTAGGGGCCTTTATGGGAAGCAAGACTTCTGTTCCAGGCCACCCAGCTGTCCTCAGGCCTTGCTGGAGAAAGAGTCTGACAAAGCAGACGTAGGCTGGAACCAGACCCAGCGCAGGGAGGAGTTGGCTGAGCCTGCCCTGGGAGGCTGGTTGAGCGGTGGTGTGGAGACACCCTGTGGTAAAAATGGGTACTACACTTTGGTTCACTGCAGGGCCTGGGAGCAAAGCCTTGCTGGTGTTAAAGGCAGAGCCCATTCACGCGCCACCAGCCCCTACAGGAGAGGAGCAATGGCCCAAGCTCAGCTACTGCCCACCTTCTAGTTGCACTTTCTAGAAGTCTTCCATTACCCCACAAAGCCTCAGTTTCTTCACCTGTGAAATGGGATGTACCAGCAGGTTGTGCCAGTCAAGGGGACAGATGCTTAGCCCAAGGTCTAGCATGGAACACCAGCCAAAGAAAGGCTGGCCATTGCTAGAAAGGGGACCGCTTTCCCAATGCCACATAGTTAGAAGGGAACTTACTGTGTTTTACTGGAAGCAGAGTTTGGACCCCAAGCCGATAATGGTTCGTAGGATGGAGAGAGTTATATACCATCTCAGGTGAGGCAAGAGAAAGTTGAATGGCCACATCTGTTTGTTTGTTTGTTTTTGGTTTTGTTTTGGCAAGCCTGCTCTGCAAACAGGAGAAGCAGATCTGTGTCACCTGGGATGATTTGGAATGACTGTGACCCTTCTATTCTTAAACAGGAGACAATGAGCTGTAGTGATCTCAGTGGCTTGGGCAACTCGAGTTAGAGCCATGGAGCTAGATGCTACCCCAGTCCTCTATTCCAGACTTAGCTAGGGTGTGACTGTTGTCTTCACTCTTTTGAGTCCCTTTGCCACCTGCCCAGCCCCTATAGGAGTGTCCTAAGGGACCTTGGCCCAGATATCTTCCCTTCCTCTCCCCTATGCACGCTTCTTCAAGGAGGAAATTGTTTGAGAAAAAGTCAGGTGTGGCCTTATGCATCTGTGGCTCTGATCATGTGCCCTAACTGTTTTCAGGGGAGCTGGCTCCACACCAGCCCTTGTTTTCTCCCTTCATCCTGAAGAGGAGCAGCCGGAGCCAAGAATGATCTGGGTAAATCAAGCAGCCACCGGCTGGGTGATTCAGGGCCCTGGGGGTGGGGTGGCCTCCTGCGCTGGGATCCTGCCCAGAAGCAGGGTGGGACCTCTCCTTGTAACATGCTGGAGCTGGCCCAAGGAGTTGGGGCTCCTGAGCCAGTGTCCTGGAGCTCAGGTGCCAATGGTCTCCCTGCCCTACCTGTTCCCACTCCTGGGACCCTTTGCTAGCTGGCCTTGGCAGGGCTTGTCCCTTGTCTGTATACATCTGTGATGGGTAAGGGGGCTGAGATGTGGCCACAGTATGCCAGGCAGCCCATCCTGATGGATCATACCTGGCACTGGCCAACGTGGGCTGCAGGCAGCAACCTGGATCCTGGGGTCTATGCTCCTAAGCATTGTAGAGGTGGGATTTGAACCCAGGTCAGCTGAGTCCGTACTTACTACATTGTACCTGTCAGCTCTTGTGTTTGGCTTTGAATAGAGAGTGAGGCTGTCGGTTAGGTTGAGGGAGAGCCGGGGCAGGGAAAGGCGTTGCAAGTTTGGGTAGTAATAGGGACTTAGGGAAATGGGCGAGGTTGGGAAGAAGGGAACCAGTGTGGTTGGCGATTTTTGTGGAAGACCAGAATTCTTAGCCAGAGGTTAGAGGATATAAGTCCTACCTCCAGAGAGCAGAGCCCGGTGGGGCACATACTACACAGATGACCACGACAGGGTTAGGAATAGACATATGGCCAAGACAGACCTATGCTCGGGCCTATAAGTGGTCCTATCCTTCTTGCCCGCTGAGAGCAGTCCACCACCTTGTTCGGTGTGCCATTTCAGATGTTGTATTTTTTTCATCATGACAAGGGTCAAGAAGATCTTTCTTAGGGCACTCTGGGAATTAGGGGTTGAGGGGTGGGGTGACATTCAATATCTAAATCCTGCCAGCCATAGGAACTGCCTGCCACTTTAGCTGCTGTCCCTGCAGCCTTGAGCCTCAGGATCCAGGCAGAAGCCTGCTGTTGCTACCTGCATTGCTCTCTTGCTCTGTGGTGGGTGAGGCTTGTCTGTCAGGGTGGTCTCTACCCTGGGGCTAGCTATTTAAAGTTCCTCTAGTTCAGGGAATTGTCAGTGTCTGGCACCCTGGCTCCTGTTCCTCACAAGCTGACTGATCTTGGGTAGTTGGTCTCCTGGGCCCTTGATTCCTCACCAGATTGATGGTAACAGATGCCTACCTCAGAAGACACTTGGGAGTAGAAAATGTGCCTCTGTGCCGGGCTAGCAAACTCTTGCTTACTGATTGCCTGCTCGGTGAGTGCTCACGGTGGGTTTACAGAAAGTACGAATTCAGCCTGATGCCCAGGGAGGGGCCTAGAGAGAAACACTGACCCTGATAGAAGCCGAATCCTGGGCGAAGCCCCACCCCCAATACGTGCAACAGAGTAACCTGGTTTAAAACAGGAACCCGGCTGGAATATATGTTTGAGAGCAGCCTTCTCCCTGCTATAGAGAATCTGAGGGCGATCATAAAACGCATTCCGGCGCTGGCCAAAACAAAACAAAACCCAGGCCTTTGTGGAAGAGGGGGGCGGTCATCAAAGCCTAGCGAGCCGAGGCAGGTCGGTCAGTGCTGGGAGCCGGGAAGGCACAGGCTTCCCACCGCTCCCAAGGCCCGGCAGCCACACTGCAGTGCCTCACATCACCGCACGGGGGCGCACGACCTCCCGCCTCTCTGCCTCTCTTCAAAGTCCCCTTTGCAGACCCTTTGTCTCCGTTTTTTTCTACTTTTCACTTAGGCAAAGAAAAAAAAAAAAAAAAAAAAAAAAGAAGAGAGATGCGTTTGGGGACGACCTCCCTTGGACTGAGTAATTTGATTTGCTTCGCCAGGCCAGGAGCCATGAAGGTGACATTTAGAGCTAAGTCACTGGTGGAAGATGGTCGTCCATTCATTAGCCACCTACTCATAAACTCAGCATGCGATAGCCGGTGAGACTTTGCCCAGCTATTGGTCATCTTAGCGACTTGGGTCTGCCTCCTGAAAGCCGTGGGAAGCTCCTGCAGGGAGGTCGGCAGGGTGTAACAAATGGAGGACACAGCAGATTTGTTTTGGCATGATACCTGTGGCTGCTGAGAATGGACCCAGGTGAGCCAGGGTGCTCTGAGACAGCAACCAGGAACATCAGAGACATTAGAGATGCCCCAATGGTGATGGTGTCAGGGCTATGCTTATTGAATTTATCTGGGTGTGTTAGCACACTCCTGGAATAACAGCATTCTGGAGGCAGAGGCACGTAGGTTACTGCAAACTCCAGCTCAACCTGGGTTACATAGCAAGACCTTGATTCAAAACAAACAAACAAACAAAGCCACAAAAAGCCAAAACCCAACCAACCAACCAACCAACCAACCAACCAACCAACCATCAACAACAAAACAAAAAACCCAAAACCACCAGTTGGCCATCCTGGCTCATACCTATAAATCCTAGCACTTGGGAGGCTGAGGCAGGAGGATTGCTGCAAGTTCAAGACCAGCATGGGTTTCAGAATGAGATCCTGTCTCAAAGACAACACTCCTTTCCTGAGCAACAGCAACATATAAAACAGTTCAGCATTGTGGCTCATGCTTGTAATCCTATCACTTGAGAGGTTGAGGCAGGGGGATGGCTTCAAGTTCAAGGCCAGCCCTGGTCTCGGTGTGACACTCCACATGACAGAATACTAAACCAGGCAAAGAATACCAACTGACTGACTAAGCAAGAACCTAATGGCATGCACTCATTGGTGGGAGACGGCAGCATAGCCTCTCCTCATTCCTGAAGCACCTCACTTATTGGTTCCTAGACCATCTTTCCTTTCCAGAGGACCTTTCCATGCTCTAGGATGTGTTTGTCCAGAGGCTTTGTTCAAATCGGCCACACCACCTCTAAGCTGTGACCACAGACACATTCCCCATGCCTACAGCCGAGATCTTGGCCAGCCCCGTGCCAGGCCCCAAAGGCTTTTACATGGAAAGCATGTATGTGGGGAGAGAGGGTCACAATTTTTAGATAGTCTCTCTTGCTCTCCCATCTCAGGCACAACCAGAGGCAACCCGTCCCCCAGGAAGTAACTCATGATTAATGTCTGGAAGTCCAAATAAGAAAGCATAATGTTGAAGTAGTGTATGAAGGTCTTGCAGAGTTGTGAGCACAATTCCAATTATGATGATATATGGCGCTCATGAGCACGCACACACACACACACACACACACACTCCACTGACTATTACTGCATTGACTGTAGAGGACATGCAGGATTTAGGTTAGCCATATGTAGTATGTTGTCTCATGTGTTGATTATCTTCTTATGTGTCATATCCAGGAAGTCCCAGGGTCCTTCTCTCATGAACTCTTCTGTCACCCAGTAGAAAGTACCTCTGTGGCACCTGGGAAGTTCCTGGTCTCTGGAGTATTGGGGTGTTTGTAACTGTCCCCCATGATCTCTCTTTGTCTTCTTCTTCCTGACACTGATTGCTTTTGAACTGTATACGCCTTCTCAGACTGCTTTTCTCCTTCTGATTCTGGGACAGAGCCTCAGACTGTCTGAACTACTGGGTAGCCTAGGCTGGCCACAAATTCATGATGGTCCTCCTTCCTCAGCCAGATTACAGATGTGAGCCACCGCTGCTGTCTGCTTCTCACTCAGCTTTGGCCATTCTTTCTGCTCTGTGTGCACTTTGGTCCCTGGAAATGAACATAGAGGCTTCCAAATCCTTTCATCTTTCTGTTTGTGGATGGTCCCCTTGGGTCACTTCTGTACTCTCCTTGTGCGGTTACTACTTCCAAGGTCATCCTTGGAAGCGCTTCCTGCCGCAAATACTGGCAAACCTATCCTGTGTGGCCAGGTTTACTGCTAGTCACCCTTACCTGGCCTGATGATGAAGAGGAGGAAGAGGAGGAGGAGAAGGAGGAAAAAGAGGATGAGAAGGAAAAAGAGGAGGAAGAGGAAGCAGAGAGGAAGAGAAAGAGGAGAAAGAGGAGGAGGAGAAGGAGGAAAAAGAGGAGGAAGAGGAGGAGGGAGAGGAAGAGGAAAGGGAGAATGAGGAGGAGGAGGAGGAAGAGGAAGAGGAAGAGGAAGAGAAAGAGGAAGAGGAAGAGGAAGAGGAAAGCTCATATTTGTGAGCCTCACAGCTTGCAAACTCCATACTTCTCTTTGGTCTTTAGAACAGTACAATAACTCTGTGAGTTACATCGATCCTGGCACATTGTAATGACTGGAACGATAGCAGTTCGCATCTATGATGTAGCAGGTTTAGAGCTACACCAAACACTCAGGACCCAACACCTTATTTGCAGCACACCCCTCTGCTCTCTTGTACAATTGGTCACTAAAATGCACGTGTTATGTCCAGGTACCGCTGACGGCAGTGGCCCCCATCAGCACACCACATGGTGTGGCCAAAGCCACCACCACAGCGGAACAATTGTTTTGAAATGAGACAAAGTCAGTTCGTGGCTGACCGGTCGGTGTTGTGTTCACACCCCATATCAGAGCCAGAGTAAAACTGTTTGTCGGATGAGAAGAGGGAGAGAAGTGGAAGCATCCCAGGCGAGAACAGAGCGCGGACGCTGAGGCTGGTAATTAGTCACATGACTTGCACCAGTCACATCGTTTCTATGGCAGGCCTCCATTTCCTCTGGGCCAAAAGGAATAATAAAGTTTTGGCTTCCAGTAATGGAAAAATCGCTTTGCTGGATCAATCCCCCAACCTCAAAGGACAGCAGTTATAGAATCTAGATGTGTGCATGCATGCGCACACGCGTGTGTGCGCACACCCTCCCCCCCCCCCAGTAGATGGATGCATATGTGTGTGCACGAGTGCATTGGTCAGAGGACCATCTTCAATGTTGTTGGTCAGGTGCCATCCATGACTGTTTACCTTGTTACTTCCAACTCTGGGGAATTGAAACTCAGACCACACTTGTGCTGGTCAAACACTCTACCACTCTGCTACATCCCCAAGAGACCCACCTTGCTTTTTGAACCAGGGTCTCTCACCACCTTAAATTTGCTGATTCGGGTAGGCAGGATCAGTCTGCCTCCACCTACCCAGTGCTGGGGTCATAGCTCTGGGGTTGACTCTGCTCTATATGAACTCTGAGGGTTGGGTTCAGTCAGGGTCCCATGCTGGCGAGGCAAATGCCGTACTAACTGAGCTTCCCAGCCCTAGACAAATGCATTTTAAAAAGAGATTTATTTTGTGCATGACTATTTTGCTTGCATATAGGTTTGTGTCCCACATGCATGCCAGGTGCCTGAGGAGGCCGGAAGAGAGTCTTGGAGCCTCTAGAACTGGAGTTACTGATGGTTGCAAGCCACCATGTGGGTGCTGGGAATCGAACCTGAGTTCTCTAGAAGAGCGGCCAGGCTTGTAATCACTGAGTCATCTCTTCAGGTCTTTATGCAAACGTTTTTTAAAAGTAATTCTTTGCGAACGTCATAGAATAATCAAAAGCAAGCAGGAGCTGAAATTTCACTAGCAAGGAGTGAATTTGTGAGGGAAATCTGTTTGAGGTGTTAAGGTGGGGGTAACCAGAACACTGGGGTAAGACTTTGAAATGAACGGTGCCAAAGAGGGGGTGACTTTCCAAAGCAGTGTTGAATATGTTTGTATAAAATTGGCCCAAGGCCTTGCTGCTTACTAAGCTAGTAAGCTAGATAACCAAGTCTGTGAGGGAAACACACACACACACACACACACACACACACACACACACACACACACAGCCACACACGTCATGTAGAATTTAAATTGGAAAAAAAAAAAAGCAAGCAAAGATGGCATACCTTGCTTACCACAGTGGAGATAGTTTGGAGTCCAGCCAGAGTGACTGACATCTGGTGCGAAATCGATCCTTCAGAAGAATATAGCAGAATCTGGAGTCTCCGTGACACACCATGATGCTCAGTATCTAATTGGAAGTCACTAGGCATGCAAAGTAACAGCCAAGTGTCACCTGTACTTGTTCAAAACACCAGCTGATCCCAGCCGTGAGATGACCTGGTTTTTGTGATTAGTGGATAAAGATTTTAAAGCAGCTGTTAAAATATGTCCGAGATCTGGGCCTGGTGGCGCACATCTGCACTCTCAGCTGTAGACCAAGGCAGAGTGATTGAGAGTTTGAGGCCAGCCTGGGTTGCAGACTGCAACCCTGTTTTAATAACAACAATGTGTTTGATAATTTAAAGGAAAATATATAGATTATGAATGAACAAGTGGGAGACCCCAGGAAAGAAATAGATGCTGTTTGAGGAAACAAATGAAAAAATTATAGCTAAAAATCACTAAAGATTGAAATAAAACAATCATCAGATAGGCTTAACAATAGAGCTGGAAGTGTTAGGAAACTGAGCTTGTAGGAGGATTGTCCATAAGGATTATGTACGCCTAACGTCAGTCAGCTAGTTAGAACAGAGCTGCTCTGGGGCAGTCACACACCTCTAATCTCATCACTTGAAAAGCAGAGGCAAGAGTCAGAAACTACAGAGTTCAAGGCTAGTTAGAGCTACATGAGATCCTGTATAAAGAACAAAACCAAACAAACAAATAGAACAGCAACAAAGACATAGAAAGCAGTAGGCCTAAATGAAAACTTATCAGTCACTACATTAAATTATGTTGGATGATACAAAATAGATGAACTGAACACTTTAATTCAAAGGTACGGGTTAGCCAACTGGATTTAGAGGCAAGACTAAGTGTGCACGGACTACCAGAGATACACTTTAAATGCAATCTGGAAGCTAAAGGTTGGAAAAGGTATTTGTGTTGGTTTATGGATATGCTCGGTACCCAGCAACTCAATCTAACAGTAACGTAGGCATTCCTGTGACCAGATGCCGTGACAGTAGTGCTGTGTGTCAACCTGATTTCACTGAGATGTGCCTAGGACTCAAGCACACTTCTGTGTGTCTGTGATGTATTTCCAAGGATATTTAACCAAGGAGGAAGACTCACTTTGAGTGTGTGGTACCATTCCCCTAAGCTGGGGGACCTGGATGTGAGAAAGCTCACCAGCACAGGCATCCTCCTGACTCACTTCCTGCAGAGACCAAGGATAGCTAGCCTTACACATCTCTAACTTGTCCTTAAAATTCTTCTTCTTCTCTTTCCCTTCCCGGCTTCACTTCTCCCTCCTTTCTGGGCCTATCACTCAAACAGAATTCATCAAAAAAGCTGCAGTTACTATATTCGTATCTGATGAAATAGATTTCAAGACAGAGCGAAAGTGACATTTCATAGCCATAAAAGGGTCAACGCATTAAAGAATCACAATAATTACCAACATGTTCCAAAGCCTCATAATAATAACAATAATTATAATCTGTACCAAATCTAATAACAGAGCTTCAAATACATGAAGCAAAAACTGACAGAATGAAGAGAAAAAATAGAGAAATTCGCATTTACAGCTGCAGATTTAATGCTTCTTGATGTAATTGATGGTGTAATTGGACACAAATTCAGTCAGAATACAGAAGGCCTGAATACTACTACCCGCTTTCTCGACTGAATTGATATTTCTAAAATATGACACAGAACAACTGATTTCCTCGGGGAGTACATGGAACACTCAACATGATGCATGGGGCTGGGGACACAGCTCAGTTGATAGAGTGTTTGACCAGCACACACAAAGTCCTGGTCTAGATCCTCAGCACAAGATAAAACGAGGCGTGCTGGCTCATGACTGTAACCCAGCACTCAGGAGGCAGAGGCTGGAAGATCAGTTCAAACTAATCCAGGCTACGTCATGGGCCCTGGCATACATGAGATTTCTCAAAAAATAAAAACAAAACAGACACCAAGAAGCAGCAATGAGTCACACGCTGGAGAAAAGAAAACATCTCAGGGTTTCCAAGCTTGAACAGCGTGTTGGTTAACAGCCATGATCTTGGCACTCGGGCCTGGAAGTCCTGAGGTAGGCCAGTTTGTGTTACATACTGAATGCAGATCCATCCCAAGTGACAGAGTGACAGCCCCATCTCAAACTCCCCAACAGGTGGAATCAAACAATAAAACAACAGAATTGAATCCAAATCTTGATTTGGATTTTTAGCAAATCTTGATGCTTTACCGTCATTGGTTAGTTTAAGATAACTTTACAATTTCTGTCTTAGCTTTTGTCTTTTTCCTCTTTGTCCTGTCAGTTTTTGCTTCATATTTTGAAGCCCTGTTATTAGATTTGGTACAGATTATTATTATTATTATTATGAGGCTTTGGAACATGTTGGTAATTATTGTGATTCTGCAATGCATTGACCCTTTTATGGTTATGAAATATCACTTGCACTCTCTCTATATATGTTTTTGTTGTTGCTGGTTTTTTTGAGACAGGGTCTCTCTACAAAGCCCTGGCTGTCCTGGAACTCACTATGTAGACCAGGCTGGTCTTGAACTCACAGAGATCCATCTGCCTCTGCCTCCCGAGTGCTGGAATCAAAAGAGTATACCACCACACTCAACAAAGCTGTATTATTTAATTTCAAACTCAATCCAAAATACACAAATGATGGGGTCTAATCACTTTTTATTTGTATGGGTCTGTTTCTGTGTATGTTGTATTCACTTGTATGTGTGTGTGTGTGCATGTATGTGTGTGGAGGTCAGATGTCTTTGATCACATTTCATCTACTTGTCTGATGCAGGGTCTCTCACTGAACTTGAAGCACATCAAGTCTGCTACAGTGATTGGTCCATTGAGCTCCAGAGTCTACTTCATTAACTGAGCCATCTCCCCAGTCTCCACAAATGGAGTTTCATCCACTAGTTCAACCGCAAGTTGAAAATTCTAAGTCAAGAATGTATTTGAATTGGGGCTATAGGTCAGGGCAGAGCATTTACCCTAGCATGATTGAAGTCATGAATTCAATCTCCAACAGAGCCCAAAACCCCAAACCCAAACAACAATAACAACAACAACAACAACAACAACAACGAACCCAAACAAAATTCCAAACAAACAAATAACCAAATTAAAAGCAAACAAACAAACCTAGAACAAAAAGCAAAACAGAGCAAAATCCATTTGATACACTTAACCTACCAACCATTGTAGCTTAGTAACAGGGTGGATGCACGTTAGAATTCTGGCCACTTCTTCCTGTGATCCAGTGGCTGAGTGGTAGTGCAGCTCTCCACCGCTGCCCGTCATCACGAAAGACAGTGGTGCTGTACATCAGTATCCCAGGAGAAGATCAGGATGCAGAATGTGGACTGATGTGCACTTCTCACCAAAATAAAGTAAGAGAAACAAAACAAAACCACAAAATACCCAAACAACCCAGTAAGGTTCTCCTTCCTTAGTAGGAGATTGCCCATGTAAACCAATCCATATTGAATTAAATTCATAGAGCAGTTATGGTAACCCACCTTCCTTACAGAGTCAAAGTAAAAAATGTTACTATTTGTTAAGACTGTGTGTAGGAACCACCTGCAGAAAGATGGAGTTGCACAAAGTGTAGATATTAGGGACTTACAAACACTTATAAACACTTATCGATGTGTACCTTGCAAATGAGGATTCTTGTAACTCAGGGCAGGGGGAAGAGGTTTATGCACCAAGCTGGACACAGCAGGGCTGCAGCCAGTGGAAATGTACCTGGGTTTTCTCAAACCTATCAACACGGCATCAGGTGAGCAACAATCTAGGCCTGGCACCAAATGCTTGGGTGGACTCTTAATGACTTTGTTTATCTTCTAGCATATGGAATGGACGCCAAGGTTGCTTGGCAGACAGAATGGTAGTTACCACCACAGGGGCTGGAGGCAGGTTAAGCTGGATCCTGACGTTATTACATCAGTAAGTATTCAAAAATCATTTGAAAACAAAAATTCCAACCACTCACAGGAAAACTTTGGAAAGCTGTACAAGTTTAATCAGTCTGATAAAGGGTATTTTATATAAAAAAAAATCCAGCTAAAGTCACCATTACAGGCAAAACCCCTAAGACATGCTTCACAGCCCAGGACTAACTGCCAGGGTGTTCACCTTCATTACCATGGTTACAAAGTATGATAGTGATCATAGCCTCGGGTACAAGGCAAGAAAAAGAAATAAATGATATAGGGAAAAAAAGAAACAGTCTATATTAACATGTTGTGATGATTTATGTGGATAAAAATCTTACTAGAACTAACACGTGAATTTAGCAAAGTTGCAGGATATGAGGTCATTACATACAAATAAACTGTATTCATGCATACTAGTGTTCAGAAAAGCCATTGATGACACAGGGAATATACCTGTTACAAGAGAATTATACACAATGAAAGAGTCAGGAAAGTCTTCCACAGAGATATACAGGAGCTGTGCTCAGAAAAACCATGGCTGAGTGAAATGGAGAAGATCCAGGCAAGGGGAGAGATAAGCAGATTATGAATGGAAAACATTGAGATCATTTTTGACAAATTAGTTACAGATGTAATGTAATTTCTTTCATATTCCTGGGAGGCTTTCTGGTGTATTCATTCTGAAAAATATGTGGAAGTATAAAAAAGCCAAAATAAACCTAAAAAAGATAAACAAATCTCAAGGATTGAGTGCTGGGTTTGCTTTAAGATCTTTAATAAGGGGCTGGCGAGATGGCTCAGAGGGTAAGAGCACTGACTGTTCTTCCAGAGGTCCTGAGTTTAAATCCCAGCAACCACATGGTGGCTCACAACCACCTGTAATGAGATCTGATGCCCTCTTCTGGTGTGTCTGAACAGCTACAGTGTACTCATATATAATAATAATAAATAAATCTTAAAAAAAAAGAAAAAAATTTAAAAAAGATCTTAAATAAATGGAAACTGAGATGGTGTTGTATTGGCAGATAGACAGACAGATCTGTGGACATACAATGGAAATTCTAAACAAGGGCTGGCACTATACATAGTTGATTGAATTTAGTGGAATCTAAAACATTCTGGGAAGAAAAGAAACTCTTTGAACAAGTGGTAATGACATAATTGAACGTCTTTGTCCACAAATAAATGAAACTTAGCTGGGTGTGATAATTTAGACCGGGAATCCCAGCACTTGGGAGGCTGAGGCAGGAGAGCTGCTATGAGTTCCAGGCCATCCAGGACTACATCCTGTCTTGCAAAAAAACTCAACACCCCAGGTTGGGGATGCAGGTCAACTGGCAGAGTGAGTATCTAGCTGGCACAAAACCTGGGTTTGATTCACAGAACCTTGTGAGCCAGGTGTGGTAGCACACACTGTAACCCCAACGCTCAGGGGTGGGTGGTTGGAGGTAGGACGATGAGGAGTTAGAGGTCATTGTTGCTTATGCAGTAAGTCTGAGTGCAGGCTGGGTTGTGCGAGACCTTGTCTCAGGAAAATGAAAACCAACTAGATTCCCAGTTAGATCCTTCTAGAAGGAATGAAGTCCTGCCCCGAGTCATAAAATACGTCTGTCTGTGCAGGCTTTGGAGACTTCATTTCTTATTTCAAGACTTATAGCAAGATGGCAAGAGCCAAGACAGTGTTTTATAACACAGACAAGTTACTTAGATGACTGGAAGAGCAGAGGAGTCCAGGAATAGTTTTTTATAAATACAGCGAATGGGCTTTTCATAGAGATGGCACTGTAATTTAATGGGGGAAATAATATTTTTTGTTCAACAAGAGTTTTTAACGAATGACCCTATAAAGATGGGATGTCCATGGACAATAGTTTAAAAAAAATCATTTTGTACCAAAACTAAGAGTTAATCTGGTTCAATGATTCAAGTCTTTTAAATCTAAGTTTAGAATTTTTTTTTAAACATTGGAAGCATAACTCTTATAAGAAAAACAATCAATCTTTTGGATTTTATCAAAATGAAAATCTGCTTTTTAGAAGACATGGTTCTCAAAGTACAAACGCAAGTCATACTGGGGCTGAAAACATTTGCAAAATCAGTGTCTAACAACAGACTTGGGTCTAGGATATGTGCTTGTATCTCCTTTTCCCTCAATAAGAAAACAAACAGCCTGTGTAAGAGCTGGGCCAAAGATCCTGAGCCCATAATGGCTAGCACACAGCAGGGCTAGCACACAGTAGGGCTAGCACACAGCAGGGCTAACACACAGCATAAGCTCAGCATCATCCATCACTGGATGAACGTGCACCTCCATCACACTGGGGTGCCATGCAAAGGCTAGGAGCTCGACAATGGAAAAAGACTGATTAGATCCTGTGTCAGCAAGATGTGAAACAAGAACTCTTGTTGGAGGAATGGGAGATGGTACAGCCACCCTGGAAAATAGTGTGACAGTTACATGACCAAAGAATCCATTTGTAAGACATGAAGACAGAGATTTCTGGGGGCCAGGAAGACAGCTCGATGGTTAAAGCATTTGCTGCAGGTGTGTGAGGACAGGTGTGTCCGTCAGGATGCCCAGAACCCATGTTTATGCTGAGGGGATGTGTTAGCCAGCCTGCAGTTCCAGACTCAGAAGGTGGAGACAAGGGGTCCCTGAACAATCTGCCTAGGGAGAGACTAGTCATGTCTGAGAGCTCTGAGATGATGGAGAGACCCTGGCTCAGTGAATAAAATGGAAGAGTGGATAAAGGATGATTTCTGTCATCCTCTTCAGGCCTCCATAGGCACGTGTACACAGCATGTGTGCATTCACATCCACACGTGTGTGCCTACAATGTGCAAACATGTATGTATATACACATGCATACTCCACACACGTGAGAATGGAAAAAGAAAAAAAAGACATTTCTTCATAGTATGTTTTTTCTTTTCCATTTTCCTTTTCTTTCTCCCTTCCCCTTCCTTCTTTTCTTCCTCCTTCCCTCCCTCCCTCCATTCCTTCCTTCTTTCTTTTCTTCCTTCTATTTTCTTTTTCTTGTATTTTCTTTTCTTTTTTGTTTTTGAGATAGGTTCATGCTTTGTAGTCCAGACCGGCCTGGAACTCATTCTGTAACCTAGCCCAGTTAGTGGCAATCCCCCTGCCTCAGCTTCCCCAGTGCTGAATTATAGGCATGAGCCACCATGCCCAGCATATTCATAGCAGTTGGTATAACAACTTCAAACTGAAACAAAGACCAAATGTGCATCAAGAGTTGAATAGATAAATCAGTCATGGCTCATCCAAAGATGAACACTGCAAAGGAACTTACAGCAAAATCGTGGATGGCTCTCAAAATGTTGTGTCAGAGAAAGAGGCCAGGCAGGCAGAGAAGATGATATTCTGTAAGTACCCATTGGTATGACAGTCTAGAGAAGCTAATGTCAGAAAGCCGGTCAGTGATGTCCAGGGCCTGGCAGTAGCCCAAAGGACTGCACCTCTCATTAGTGTATACGTTTATCAGGGGCTCGTTGATTGGCACACTTTAAATTGGTTTATGTATAGCTTATTTAATTTTATATAACTTATGTGAAGTATGCTTTAGTAATTCTTAAAAAGCATCCTATTAAGCAAATAGGCTGACCACGTATTTAAAGAAAATATCTATAAAGCATATGTCTGCAAAAGGACTTGTTCCTACCCAAATGTACAATAAAGTCCTCTCATTCAGTGACAGGGACTGGGGCATTGCTTGATGGTGAAATTTAGCATGGGTGAAACTCTGGGGCCAGTCTCATGCATTAATAATATTAATAGTAAGAAGCTTAAGAAGCCACATAAGGAGCTATGGTGATAGCTCTGTAGAGGGCTCACCACCTAAGGGTGAGGCCCTGCATCTAGGCTCCCAGCACCCACGTGAAGACTGGGTGTGGCTATGCTTGGCTGTAACTCCAGCTCCAGGATGCTGAGAGGATCTCAAAGGTTCACTGACAGCCAATCCGGCCAATCAGTGAACTCGAGGCTCAGTCACAGACTGACCCTGTCTCAGAAAAGAAGGTGAAGCACCATCCAGGAAGACACCTGACATTGACCCTTGGCCTTCGCATGTACACACATGGGCACATACACCCTCACTACCCACCTGCATGCATCCACATGAACTTATACATGCACCACATATGTAAAAGTCAAGTAACTGTAGTGAAAATGGGTAAAAGAGTTGAAGAGAGTCCTCACACACGTAGGGAAACGTATGCACAATATTCACATGAAACACTGGGTGACATCATTAGTCACTAGGCAACTATGAGAGATCACCACAGACCTCCTGGCGGCTGCGTTGAAAACACTTATAGGGGCTGGAGAGATGGCTCAGTGGTTAAGAAAGAAGGCAGGCTGCTCTTGCAGAGGACCCTGGCTCACTCCCCAGCACCTGTATGATGGCACAACTGTCTGTGTAACTCCAGTTCCAGGGATCTGATGCCTCCTCTGGTCTCCTCCAGCACCAGACATACTATGGTACATAGGCATACATGCAGGTAAAATGAAAATACGTAATATTGCGGGGAGGAGGAAGAAAAAGCCTACGATCAACAAGAAGTGGAAGAAGCCACAAAAGCTGGATGCATACACACCACTGTTGGAATTTCACATAGTGCAGCCACATCTTAAAAAAAAATGGACTCTTTCTCCCTTCCTCCTCACTCCTTCCCTCCCTCCCTCCCTCTCTCCCACCCTCTCCCTCCTTGTCTCCCTCCATTTCCCCCCCTCCCTTCTTTTGTCCCTCTCTCCTTCCCTTCCTCTTCCCCCACTTCCTCTTTCCCTCCCTCTTTCCCCTATTTCATCTTCCTTCCCCTTCCTTCTTCCCCCTTTCCTCCTTCCCTCTTTCCTCCCTCCCCTTTTCCTCCCTTCTCCCCCTCCCTCCCTCCCTCCTTCCTTCCTCCTTCTCCCATCCTTCCTTTCTTCTGATTTTCCTCATTTATTTCTGTGTTGTGCACACACATACATACAAGCATGCATGCATGAGCAAGAACATGCATAAGAGCACTGAAAAGCGCCACAGTGTCCATGCAGGGGTCAGAAGACAACTTGTGGAAGTTACTTTTCTTTCACCACTTAAGCCTCAAGAAACAAACTCAGATCCTCAGGCGTAGGGGCAAGGGCTTTTCCCTTTTCCCGCTGAACCATCTGGCCACCATAGTTTTGTTTACAGTTAAACACACATACTCCACTCCTGGGTATTTATTTACCCAGGAGAAGTGAGAGCCTGGCCAGAGACAGATATGACAGGGGCCTCATACGCTGTAGTCGTACACTGGAAACAACCCAAATGGCCACCAGCAAAACTCGGAGATGAATTGCAATGCTCACATCCAGAGGAATAAAAAGCCACAGACATGAGACGGGTGAGTCACCGAGACGTGATGCTCAGACACAAAGCAAGCCCGTGAGAAAGCTTGCTGTGTAATTCTGCTTTCTCCAAGATCTAGAGGAAGCAAAGCGAAGAAATGAATCCATCGTTGGAGGTGGTGTTAGTTTGGAGTGGTGGTAGCCTGTGGGATTACCTGGGAAGGAATGAGAGAGAATTTCCCAGTAAGATGTTAACGTACCGTGTTATGACAGAGATGTGGGCACTGGGATATAAACACTTATCAGCACCACGCAGCTAATATTTGTACATTTGACTATGCAAATTTTCTTAGAAAAGCCATGTCAAAAAAAAAAAAGCATACAAATGGAGTGTGTGAAATCATAGCGAGAATGGCATACTGTGATTGTCGCTGGAACCGGTGATGGGCGCACAGGGCTCTCAATTAGACCATTATGTTTACTTTGTGTGTTTTTCAAGTTTCCCATAATAAAAAGTGAAATAAAATAAAGGGGAAGAAAAGGATAATTGCACCTTGAGGGGCTGTTTCGAGTTCCTGCGAAGGTTGGGGAGGGCTTCGAAGGCTGTGGAGTACAATCTGAGGTCTGTGCTCTCCGCGTGTGATCTGCTCTCCTCTCCTCCCGTCAGGATCTGCTGTAGCCACCGCTTCCTTCTTCTTCATCTTCTCCCTTCTTCTTCACCCTTCCTGCTGAGTTCTTTTCTTTTACCATTGCTCCTCCACCCCCTCCCGTTTCTCTTCTCCACCTTCTGTTTTTCAGAGACAGGGTCTCCTCACTGTCTAGCCCAGACTTTCCTCTCTATTCCAGATGTCCTCCTGCCTCAGCCTCTCCAGGGCTGAGATTACAGGTGAGATTACCTTACACTCCTTCCCCTAGTTTGCACCTGCCTGGTTTCTGCTTTGAACCTTCACTGCCCTTTCCCTATGGCCCTTTGTCCACCGGGTTGACAATTTGGGGGGTAAACAATGGAGAAGGGGCTTGGGACCCCTTTGAGGTTCTGCTTTCTTTCCTCTTTGTCCTTTGCTCTCCGTGCTCCTGAGTCCTCCTCTAGAAGAGGCTGGTGACACTCTTGACTGAAAGCCAAGCACACCTGTGACAGGATGGGCAGGCTGTGCAGCTGGCCCTTGTCACCTCTCTCTGGCTTTCCCCAAAACTCTCAGATTAGGGGAAGTCTGATTCTGGCTCCCAGCCCTAAGACCTGGCTCACCTCCCTGCAGAAGGCACCCTCCCTACCCCACCCAACTTTGTACCTCAATCTGGCTTCTGTTCAGACAGATGTGGGTGACATTCTCACTTCTCTGTCAGCACCCCAGCGCTTGCACCCTGATTCTTTTCTTGCCGGGCATCAGCTCGGGGCGGTCTCATGAGACGCTGACCCTCTGCATTCACTCTTGTTCTCTGTTAACCACCTATGAGCTCAGCAGTGTTTAATGAGCACCTATTATTTGCTAGGCACTGTTAGACCCTGTGGTCATAGCCATCCACGGTAAGGGAGGTAAAATAAAATGCAGGGTGTATGGTACAGTGTTGCCAAGCTGTGGGCCACACAGAGGACTCTTATATACAGCATAGCTTGGGGAGGTAGGTCAGGCCATGCTAGACAAAACACCCATGAAGCTAAGACCCAAAGTAGGTGAACAGGCCTGGACACAGCCTGTGAGGCAGTGGGGTTAGCTCTCCTGGGCGGGGCTCCCTGGGAGCTGCAGGCAGTGCAGGTGTAAAGGGAGGGTCAGGTGGAAAAGAAGCCTGTGATGCCCACACAGCCTCCCTGCCAGGAGCTGCCACAAACCGGCCCATCCTTCCTCAGCTAAGCCACCAGTGTCCTTGCTCACGCAGATATGGCCTTTCCTGGAGTGGTGAAGTAGAACTGGTACCCAACCTTCATTCATCTCCTACAGGGATGCCCCCATGCCCTGACCCCCATCCCCCAATCCCTACCCCCATCCCCCATTCTCCCAACCCCTCCCACCCCACCCTGCCCCACCCCACCCCACCAAGCCTCTGGCTGGGCAATGACTCAGGAGGAGCTAGCCTCAGTGTCTGACATGTGACTCCTGCCTCTGCCTCTGTGCCTCACTTGCTCCTCTGCTCCCTGTGTCTTCTGGGGAACTCTGTCTCTGTATCTGGATCATGTTTTTGATTGTGGCTCTGATGCCAGTGCTGGCCCTGGGTACAGCAGTCTCCCTAGCTGAGCATATACCCAGGTAGCCAGGCCTTGTTGGAGCCTGACGCTGACCTCATAGATACCAAAGGTACCTCTCTATCCCACATACTATTGAGCTGGGATAGAGGGCCAGTGGGCAGCTGTGGAGTGGGTAGGGTTCAGTGGCTTCTCTAGGGTGAAGAGGCAGCTGGAGGAGGCCCACTCCCCCCACACATTGGGAAGCTGAAGGAATGTGGGGGAATAGACAAAACGTGTTAGACACTTCACAGAGTAGCTCCTGGCATGCCCAGCCAGAAGCAAAAATCACTAGCAGAGTGTAGGGAATTAAAGAGAAAGTTCCGGGGCTGGATTATGCTGAGTTCAAACCCAGTTCTGCTAGCTATTAGCCTACTGACCTTGGGCCTGTTACCCAACCTGTCTAGTTCCTCTTATGTAAAACAGGAAGAATCAAACATGTCACATATAATGGTAATACCATTTATTGATTGTGAGACTTCTAGCTGTTCCTGTCACCCTCTGGGAGCCTTGTCGGGATTGTCCCTTCCCTCCCTGGGAATCAGAGCCGAATGGGAGTGTGCAGGAGAGAAGCTTGGAATATCCTTGGGGTCAGTGAGTGAGGGAAACAGCTCAACTTCTTGCTCTTAGCTCTTTTGTGTTCTGTCCTCTCACGGTTCAGAATGGCTCTAGGCTGAGTCCTGGCTGCTGGGTGGCTTTGGGAGGGTTGCTTTCTATCTCTGGGTCTCTGATTCCTAACCTGTGTTTTGTAGTAGGCAGTGATGCAACCAGGGCTGTGTCTATACGAGGTTCCTGGCAAGAGAATGCACCAAACCTAAAACAGTAGCTGGTTCGGTTCCTTTAAAAGCACCAGTAATGATGAAGGGGTAAGAGGGGCACTGGCTGGCTGGCAGGCTCAGGACAGAAATGTCCTCCTTCCCAGCCTTCCTTGGACATTTACTGTTCCAGGAAGGAAGGGGAGAGGTGCCTATGGCGGGACTCTGAGGAGCAGGCAGGGACTCCATGCTTTGATTTGTAGCTCCTTGTTATCGCTAAGCCTTGGGGGTGAGGCATCTCATGATTCTCTGGGTCTAGGGCTGCTGGCCCAACTTCTTTATATCCCCTAATAGCTGTTCAGTTTGTATTTTTTAAAAAAACCCTTTTATTCTCTTCTCTATTTCCGGTGTGAACAAACGTGTCAGCCATCTTCCTGTCCCTGCCACCGTGCTTTCCCTGTCTGAGGCCGTGCCTTTCTCACCGCCGCGAACTATCTCCCTCTGGAACCATAAGTCAAAACCAACCCTTTCGTTCCTAGTCTCTTTTCTCCTCTCTCACACAGTTCTGTAAAAGTAAGGATCTAGAATCCAGATGTCAAGGAAGAAATGCTGCGGAATCCATTTCCCACCGTAATCACCCGTGCCAGCCCACACTCCTCCAGTGCACCGCTATCTGAGGCAAGTGGCCCTGTCTGTGGCGAGTGGCCCAATCTGTGGTGAGTGGCGCTCTCTGTGGCGAGGCCTTCACTTAGCTGTCCGACTGGAGTCCCTCTAGCTGCAGTTAGTCTAGAGGGTAAGAGGGAAGCTGGCCCTGTCTTGGTCAGAAGGGTATCATTAAGCCACCCCCTCTCCAGGCTAAACAATCCTAGCGCCTTTAACCCTTTCCTCTTAGGTCCTGTTTTCCAGGTCTTTAATTATTTTGGCTGTCCATGTCCAAATTTCAGAACACAGCCCTATAATCATAGAACTTCAGGGCTCCAAGCTACCTGGATAGACTCTGGAGGAGGGCCAGCAACAGAGGTGGCCAGCCTTGCCCTCCCCAGCCATCCCACAGGGGAGGGAATGGCTCATTTGCCCTTCTCAGACCTTCCTAAAGGCTCCTCCAGCAGAGGAGAAACTTGCCTGGGTCCCTTTATAGGGAAAGAGCCACTTGTCCGGGGTGGGGTGGGTTTTTTTTTTTGACTATCTGCAGCCAGTGCTACCCTTAACCCTCAGCAGTCCTTCTGGGTAGTGAGGGTCAGCCTCATTTTGTAAACAGGGAAACTATCGGAAAGATTGTGTAACTTACCCACATCTACCCACTGAAAAAGTCCCTTGCTGGGCTTGGTTGGAACATGGCTGCAACCCAGAACTCAAGACTGAGGTAGGAGGAATGTCACAAGTTCAAGGTCAGCCTAGACTATATAATAAGATCAAGGCCAGCCTGGGATAAGAGACTCTGACTCAAAAAATAAAACAAAACAAGCAAAACACAACAAAATTAATTTCAGGAAAATGGAAGTCATGGGCTCCTCCCCCAAGCTCTATCCCCACCCACTCTTATAACCCTGTCACCCCCAAACTCCTTGGTCTCACATAGGCCCTGAGCACAACCCTGCAGAAAACAGCTCAGGAAGTGGAGTCAGGAGCTCAAACCGACTCGGAGCCAGCAGCATAACTGTGAAATTACGGAGGGCCTTATTCCTACCAGTTGCCAGGTGGCTGTGGGGACGCACTGTGGAAACCTGGAAGGCATGGAGAATTGGGGTGGTAATGCAAGAGATCTGTTGCAGCTTTGGGCTGGACTGCATCTTCTTTAGGAATCTCCTGTCTTTAACACTTCCGGGCTTCCCGTTCCTAAATGGAGTCACACTACATCATCTAGGGTAGTCTTTATTTAACATCAGCCAATTTCTGGGCCTGGTGGTGCATACCTGTGATGCCAGCACTCAGGATGCTAAAGTGGGAGGACCTCAAGTTCCTGGCCAACCTGAGTTACCAAGTGAGACCACTCTGCCTCAAAACCAAGAAGGATAAGACATAAACGAAAACAAAACAGAACAAAAGGAAACAGGGCTCCCAAGTCAAAACCAGAGATGTTTTAAGACCAGCCTGAACTTTCTCTCACAGTCCTGATGGCTACTTAGACATTTTTAGTAAGACCAAAACTCCAGTTCCCCAACTCCACATGCACAGTCAACTGTCACTTCTAGCGTATTGAAGCTAGACTCAAAGGAGAACTGCCTGCAGATTAAATTATCATAGAGCTTGGGATGCGTGGTAGGGGAAGACCGCAAAGTGTCTTCCTCCCATGTTTTTAAGGGTCTGTCATCCCTTAAGAGACACATACATAAAAGACTTTCTAGGGAGAGTCTTGTCCAGAGACAGGAGAATGGGCCCCGTGGCCACTCCCCTCCCACCCTGGGTTCCCAGGAAGGCAGAGGAGCCCTTTCCTTTTAAGGAATTTCCTCTTTTATGACAGGAGAGTTAGAGGCAGAGTCAGAAGCAGTCAGGCCACCAGAAGTAGGCGGAGGAGGTTGCTCCACCCGCTGAATCAGGAGGGGGACCAGCTTCAAGCTTCCTCTTGAAAGGGCTTTGAGAGGAGTCCAGGGTCAGCGGCTGGTGGGCGTGGGAATAGGCAGCCCAGTGGAGGTTGGCAGACAGGGCAGACTGGCATTTGTCCTGAGACAGCCAAAGGAAGACACAGAAATCGTCCCTGTTCCATAAGAACTCTTCTCTGGAAGCCACAGCTCAGCGTCCTAACCCTTCTCAGATCCAGCACTTAAATCGCATGATAGGCTTTAAGGAGGACCAGAGGGAGGGCAGAATAAGACAGGCAATGAACGACTGAGAAGGCCAGGCAAGGTTCCTTTTCCTTTCAAGGCTTTTTAAAATACAAAGATCCTTCTGCTTTGGTCCTTGGGAGTCTTTTGCAGTTTGTGTGTGACACAGGTTTAGAGGACCATCATGCAGTGACTTTTTCTAGGCTGTAGAAGGATGATAGGTGCTTGGCTGTCGTTAGGCCCTTGCGTGGGCACAAGTGTAGAGTCAGAGCGAGAACCCTCAGGGAGTGAAGGAATCGTCACCTTTCTTTGGACACCTGGGCACTTCCTCCACTTCAGTGCTGGAGCTTGACATAGCCCAGGCTAGTCTTCAACTTTCCAAGGAGCTGAGAAAGACCTTGAACTTCTTCTGATCCTTCCTCTCCTACCTTCTGAGTACTGGGATTACAGGAGTGTACCGCCATGCTCGTTTATGCTGAGGACAGAGCCTAGGGCTTCATAAATGCCAGCCATGCACCCTCCCTACTGAGTTACAGTCCCAGCTTTAGCCTCACCTCTTTGGTTCAGCTCCGCAGCTCTGTTAGGGAAGCTGAAGACTATGTGGTGGCTAGGGAGGGTGCTTTTGAGGGAGACCTGGAACCTGCTCAAGGGGTCACTTTCAGAGTGGCCTGGGGCTCTCCCTCCCCTGGGCATTCCAAGCCCCCTTGTGTTTATTCTCTTATGAGCCATTCACCCAAAATTTGAATGGATCTTTTACTCTTTTCCCATGACACTTCAAGCTCCTCAATGCAGATCAAGAACTCATTCCAGTCTGTATGATGGGTTCCTGCTCAATGCCAGGCACACAGTAGTACTCAGGAGTAGGTGGGGATGAACTAACACTAACAAACACAGGCAGGTCTGAGCTAGATGTCTCTTGTGGGACCGGTAGGTGCTAGGATGGAAGCAGGAACTGTGAGGTCAAAGGGACAGTGACAGCTCTTTATCCCATGCACATGGGGGCCCTTGAACCTACTTCCCCTCCCCAACTTAGGACAACTGAACATGGCTTACTCCAGGATCTGCAATCTATCCATCTTCCTACAGTCCATCTGTGTACCTCCATCATCCATCCACCAGCCCAAGGCCTGGGATGTGTTGGAGCAGGCCCGTACTGACTCAGGAGAGTACCAGGTACTGTCAGCATCTTGAGGTATTAGGCGCAGATTGACACTTCAAGATGGTGATAGCAGGGTGGGAGGAAGAAGCAAGTTCCACAGGCTAGGGCTTTGTAGGAACAGTCAGATGCCAAGTCTCCTTTAGCAAACCTTTGTAACTCACTCACTCACCTACAAACTGTTTGTATCTCTCCTTCCTCCCTCTAGTCTCTCTCCCTCTCTCCTATCCTCCTTTTGCCTCCTTTTCCAATTACTTTTTATCATTTATTTATGTGTAGAAATCCATCCATCCATGCATCCATCCATTCATGCATCCACCAATCCATCCATCCATCCATCCATCCATCCATCCATCCATCCATCCATCCACCTATTCATCCATCTATTCATCCATCTATTCATCTATCCATCCATCTATCCATCCATCCATCCACTCATCCATTCACCTACCCACTCATCCATCCACCTACTCACCCATCCATCCACCAATCCACTAATCCACCCATTCAGCCCCCCACACCTACCCATCCATCCAACCATCCATCCCACCCATCTCTACTTATATTCATCTTTTGATTTCTTTTTTCCAGCCAACTAGCCACAGATTTTATTTTATTTTATTTTTTGGGTCTGGACATCTGTGTATCTGCTTATTCCTAAGGCTCATAGTACTTCCCCGACCTCTGGAAGCAGGTGTATGAACTCTAAGGATCAGAAGCAGCTGCTGGATGGCAGGGAGCCCAAAGGCTTTCCTCCCATCTTTTCTTGCTCTTCTTCCTCTCTAGTCCTCATCATCTGGTCCCTTAGGATGAGGAGACTTTCAGTGGGTGAGGAGGGGACATGTCTATACCAAAAGACCAGAACAACATCTTCCTTTCCCTCCCTGCTTCTCCCAGGCCTCAGGCAAGAGTGCAGTGTAGTGACATTGACCTGGCCTGGCTTCCCCGCCTTACCTTCTTCTCCATTCCTGTTTCCTCTTTACTTCTCTGCTTTTCCTTTCTCTTTTTCATTTTGTTTTGTTTGGATCTCTCTCTCTCTCTCTCTTTCTCTCATCTATCTATCTATCTATCTATCTATCTATCTATCTATCTATCTATCTATCTATTTTTGGCCTGGAATTTACTATGTAGACCAGGCTGGACTCAAACTTGTGGCAATCTTCCTACTTCTACCCCCCAAGTGGCTAGGATTACAACCCTAAGCCATTACAAACTCTGGCCTGGCTTTTGGAACATAGTTGGGTTTCCCAACCCAGAAAGCCTCATGAGTTCTTCTTAGGTAAGCCTCATGAGTTCAAAGGAAAGGAGTTCCCATGAGGCCCCAGGACAGATACAAGTCAGCAATCCCACTTCCAGTACACATCTCTTCTTACCTCTAACTACTTTGTGTGCCAAGTGTGTCTGCCTTTTCCCCAGGGCTGTGATAACAAAGGCTTAGCTGCCAGCCTTCTGAGTCAAGGGGTGGGGTTCCCAGGATTTAACCTGAATTTGAGTGGAAGGAACGGAGACCCTTCCCCTGCACACACTCCAGAACCTTCTACTCCAGCTACACCCACATTCTACTGTATCCATCCATCCATTCCCAAGGGGGAATGGGGGCAGTTCTGTACTCTGTGGGGGAGCAGTTTCCAGGTTGCCTCTAAGAACAGAACTTCTGGTCCTTGGCTAGGGGGTGGGGGAGGAAGAGAGCTTGGCAGTTCTCATGTCTCTAGAGCTGAGTCCCACACTGTACTGTGTCATTTTGGAGGTTATCCCATAGGGCCCGACCAAGAGAAGATGTGTAGGTTTTTCTGATTCATACCAGAAAACCTGTCGAGAAAGGGAAGTCAAATGTCTGGTCTCCAGGGACCCCCACCCCCACCCCTCACCCCCTCGCTGCCACTGTGTCTCTGCCCCACAGGCCCCAAGCAGGCTCTGGTCTGTTCTAAGGGGATACCCAAGACCTGCATGTGCACCTTCTTAGGGCCATGAGCATAGGAAAACCTCCAGCAGCTATGTTCTAGTGAGATATTTAGGTGGCTCTAAGAACCAGGGATAGAAGAAGGAACTTCACAACCTCAAAAGGCCCAGACTATAATCCCAGGCCTGTAACGGGCTGAAGTCAGTGTCCTCTTAGTGCCTAAGTTTTATCTCTGTCAGAAGGCACAGCTGGGGACTCAGGTGGCAAAGGCAGCCAGGTTGGGGGTGGGGGTGTTCCCCAGAGACCAGACATTGATTCTTTCCTTTCTCTACAGTAGGTTTTTTTTGTATGACTCAGAAAAACCTGCACACCTTCTCTTCTTGGCCGGGCCCTATGGAATGACCTCCAAGATATCACAGTGGGTGAAATGTTCACCGGGCAAGCATGAAGACCTGATTCACTCTCTAGCACCATGTAAACACTAGATGTGGTATCCTGTGTCTGTAGTACCACTGATAGGAAAGAGACAAGCAGATCCAATGGCCAGCTCCAGCTTCAGGAAGATCTTCTGCCTCAAAAAAAGGAATGTGCAATTGAGCAAGATGTTGGACAGACAGACACATACAGAGGCATGAGTACACACACACACACACACACACACACACACACACACACACACACACACACGAGGGGGACAGAGAGAGAAAGAGACAGAGACAGAGAGAGAGAGACAGAGGCAGAGAGAGAGCCAGAGAGTGAGCGAGAGAGAGAGAGAGAGAGAGAGCCAGAGAGAGAGAGAGAGAACCAGAGAGAGAGAGAGAGAACCAGAGAGAGAGAGAGAGAGAGAGAGAGAGAGAGAGAGAGAGAGAGAGCCAGACTGAGGATTGTAGAGAGGCTTAAATAAGCTCAGACACGTAAAATACCCAAGACATCAGTCGCAAATTGGTTAGAATCAGTTGTGCATACAAGACCTGGGCCACAGCTTCCCTCAGAATATGCTGTCCTAGGGTGGAGACTTGCTTTTGATGTCCAACCCGCAAATTACAAGGCGATTTGGCTTGTGTGACCCAATTAAGAAGCCTTCTGTCCCGTGAACCTCTGCGGACACCTCACCTTCTGCCCCCAGGGGCAATGACCTCCTCAAAGCCTGCCCACCTGTGTGGACAGAGGCTCTGCCTTCCTGCCAGAAGTGCATCTGATGAAGCAGCCTAACAGGTTGTCAGTGGTGGGAAGTAATAAAACTGGGACATAAAAAACACTTCTTTAAAATCCCGGGCTGGGGATGGATGTGCAGGCGTGGCCCAGGTAATTAACCACTCTGCCCCGCCTGTCTCTCTCGGCCCGTTTTGTCAGGTTGCTCCTCCTATGGCTCCTCCTCCTGCCCCACCTTCTCCCCACAGGTGTGTCCCTGGGCTCTGGCTGCCAGCCCCACTTCGTGCCCCGAGACATCCGCTGAAGCCACCTGCCACGAGACCCCAACCAGCAGACACAGGCTAGCAAGTGACCTACCATGGAAGGTGCCGATGCCTGCAGGAGCAATGGGGCCAGCCCGGAAGCCAGGGACACCCGCAGCCCACCGGGTCCCAGCGGCAGCCTAGAGAATGGCACTAAAGCAGACAGTAAGGACACCAAGACAACCAACGGGCACAGTGGGGAGGTGACAGAGGGCAAGACCCTGGGCAGTGCCCTGAAGTCAGGGGAGGGGAAGAGTGGCCTATTTTCCAGCAATGAGTGGCGCAGGCCTATCATCCAGTTTGTGGAGTCTGTCGACGACAAAGGCTCCAGTTACTTCAGTATGGACTCTGCGGAAGGCAGGAGGTCCCCTTATGCGGGGCTCCAGTTGGGGGCTTCCAAGAAACCTCCTGTGACCTTTGCTGAGAAGGGGGAGCTGCGAAAGTCCATTTTCTCCGAGCCCCGCAAACCCACGGTGACCATCGTGGAGCCCGGGGAAGTCCGCAGGAATAGCTACCCCAGGGCTGACTCCAGCCTCCTGGCGCGGGCAAAGTCGGGCTCCGAGGAGGTGCTGTGCGACTCCTGCATCGGCAACAAGCAGAAGGCCGTCAAGTCCTGCCTGGTGTGCCAGGCTTCCTTCTGTGAGCTGCATCTGAAGCCCCACCTGGAGGGCGCTGCCTTCCGGGACCACCAGCTGCTCGAGCCCATCCGAGACTTCGAGGCCCGAAAATGTCCCTTGCACGGCAAGACTATGGAGCTCTTCTGTCAGACCGACCAGACCTGCATCTGTTATCTCTGCATGTTCCAGGAGCACAAGAACCACAGCACCGTGACGGTGGAGGAGGCCAAGGCAGAGAAGGAGGTGACTTGCTAGGCCCCTCGCTGCCTTCCCTTAACCCTCCCACTTGGATCCTCACTGGGGACTTATGGCTTCACGGTGCTCTGCTTTTAGGAAACATTTCTTCCTCCTCTTCATCTTCACCCTGGGGGTCAGAGGTCACTCTAACTTCCAACGATCTTAAGAGGGACATCCCGTTCGAGCCAACAGAAGATTAGACGCTAGGCAAAGCACACCAGATGAATCCTAAGTCGGGCTGGAGTGTAGAACGGAAGGATTCAGAACTCTCTGCTTGGCTGATCTGTTGTCTGTCCCTCTGTCTGTCTCTCCCTCTGTCTGTCTGTCTGTCTCTCTCTGTCTCTCCCTCCCTCTCTCCCTCCCCTCCCCCTGTCCTCACAGGTGATACTAAGGCAGGAAGACTCTAAGAGGGGACTTGAGGGCTCCTGAGTACCCTTTTTTTCTGATTCCAGGTTTGCACTTGCAGTCCTGCAGCTGCTGGCTCTGCCCTAATCTGGAAGTCACCCCACCCCACCCCACCCACCCCCATCCCCTCCTCTGCTCTCAGCTGGGCCCTGTGCCCTTTGTTTGTGTGGCTCCAGCAGACAGGTCTGTGCCTGTGGGTGGACAACATTGGATCGAGAGCATGTGTGGGTGGGTGGATGTAAATGTGTGTTTTATACGCACACGGGTGTCTGCGAATGTGGGTGTCTGCCCCTATTTATGTATGGGCTACGTAAGTGTGTTTGTGTGAATTCCCTGTGTGCAATTAGGCGGTACTTCCACGGGGAGGAGCAGAGGCAAGGCAAGTGGAGACTTGTGGGTGTGCTGCACCTGGGGAAGGTATTCTGGGTAAGGCCCAGCTGTGGCCACTGGTCTTGTCCCTTCCTGAGCTCACTCACCCAGTAGCATGTGGCCTTCCCAGGGGCAAACCTTCCTGGTGGCCAGGGCAGGGGCTTTACTTTCTTGTCAGCTTTTGTACCCCAAGGGACTCCTCTTTACCTAGCTCCGTGATCACATGCTTGCCGGTCACTCACTCTGTGCCGCTTGCCACTACCCTCGGGCAGCAGGTTCTGAGTCGCAGGTGGAAACAGACTCAGACATCCTCTCTAGACGCTTCATTTGGCTCCCAAAGGTGTCTTCAGCTTCTCCTGTCCCTGGCTCCAGTGTCCTCTGACACCAGTGTCCTCTGGCTCCATCCTGGCCTTTAGCTTCAGGATGGGAGACAAGAGAGAGGGAGCGTGAAGCCATTCTTAGGGACTGTGCTGGGGAATTCAGGACAGAAGGAAGGCACTGGGAACTAGTCTCAGGCCTGGTGTAAAGATGGTGCCAGTCATGAAATGTAAGACAGTGACTAAGCTCCCTCCATGTGAAACCGAGGCATGGGTTACACCAGCGGTTCTCAACCCGTGGGTCAGATCCCTCTGGTGAGTCTCTATCTTAACAAACAAACAAACAAACACCACTGCTCTAGACTGTGTTCATGTTTCTCTGTCTTCACAAGAGTTTTAGAAGAGTCTCTGAGGACTCTGGGGTGAGAAGGGGGACAAAGCAGATACAGAAAGCAAAGGTTTCAGGTCCCGACTCCCACGAAAGCCTGGTATACCGCTGGCCTCTTTTCTGGGCAAACTTTGGTTCCACTGTGAGCATCTGCAGAAGGGCTGATTCCAGAGGGCAGGAAGGTGTGGGCATTCTAGCCTAGAGACACAAGAGCTTCCGAGTTTGCTATTCTCAGCCAGGGGCTGCTGTAGGGCTCAGAGAGTCCTTGACTCCAAGGGCGTGGTAAAGAAACAGAGTCTCAGACATACAAACAAGATGGGACACCCTCCCAGGTACGCAGAAGCATGAACACGGAATTGCAGAGGGAGAATACCAGGCTTAATGGAGCATTCTCAGTCTCTCGGTCTCCTGTTCACCCCGCAGATGGAGGGAGGGCACACCCAAGGGAAGGATGGAACCTGGCTGGAGAAAGCTGTGCCTTGGACCCACCTTGGGAGGGAATGGGATACTGGAGTGGCTGCTATGGTGGGAACTTGGGGTAACGTGGGGTAACAACTCACCTGTCTGTGCTCTTGCAACACTAGGATAGACAGACAGGAGTGGGATTGAGCATCCAGGAGACAGCACAGAAACAGTGTCTGGGGCTGGCTATTATGGGATGTCTGACTTGGGGGGACTTTGACCCAGAATAGGGGAGGTGGTTTGATGGATTGGGGTGAAGCAGAGTGTCAATTCTGGCATCTTCTGAAGGCCTCCGAACCAAACTCAAACACCAGCTCCTGCATGCCTTTGTGCAAGGGAGCAGGCAGAACCAGCTCTGCAGGCCTGGTGGTGAGGCCAGGTGAGGTCATTAGGCAATGTCTAGGTTAGTTGCACAAAGCTGAAGATGACACCCAGGGCCACGGGCACTCATCTCCGGGGCCTCCAGCCTATGTACAGACTTGGAGTACAGACTGTGCTGGGAAAAGATCATGTGTTGTAACACATGATAGTGGCCCTTTCCTCTAGTGAATCTCAGTGCTTCCCTCTCTACTCTCAATGTCCCAATGTCCCATAGGTGCTCACTGGTCCAGCTTATACCTCTGTGTTCTCTCAGGCTATGATAGGAGATAAGATGAAGAGGGATATCAGCATCCTATTTATCCATCGTCCTCCCTAACCATTCCGAGTCCTTCCAGCTACAGCTGCCTGCTCCAGGTGGCCCTGTCTTAAGGTGCATTTGACCTGGTCTCTGGGTTGACATCGTTGGCATAGGAAGGTATATGCTGCTGACATTCAAACTGGAGTGCTACCCCAAAGGGCTCACACTAAGTGACCAGTCCACATTCTAGATATCCTCATCTGACTCAGTTCTCTTACTTTGCCTTGTGGCTTGATTTCTCATCCTCTTGCCCAATTCTTTGAGCAAGACTGAGCCACTAGGGTAGCAGGCTAATGCAGCCACTGGTCCTTGGGTTTCTTGCTGTGCTCATTTGGGGAGGAAAGCTCTTTGAGCAGGTGGTGGGGGCTGGGGTTCAGGAAGAGGAGCCAGACTAAAAGCTGGGCTGCTTAGAATCTCATTGGTCATTTTCAGGGTCTAGGTGTGAGACGGGGGCATGATCAGTTGGATGAAGAGGGGAATCCATTAAAGGACTGGAAAGTGAGAACCAGGCAGGTGGTTGGTGATCCAGTCTCTAAGGAGCTCCCGTGGGTGGGTCAGGGTTGGGCTCAGCATTTGCATGATTACAAATGAAGCAGTCCTGAGGGATGGAGGGCAGGCTCAGTGATGCAGGGACTCATACAGGCTAGGAATGAAGAGTTGAGGTGGGGCGGGATGGAGGGTTTCTCTCTACTACTTCAAACCTTTTTCCCTAGCAGGATTAGAAGAGTCTTCTTGTGATCATCAAATCTAGGGGCCTCCAAACTTCAGGCTGCAGGTGGGGGTCACTCGGTGATCTGTTAGAAAACAGAGTCCCAGTCTCTGCTCTGAGACATTCTGGTTCACAGGGATTCTAATGTGTAGCTGGGCAGGGGAAGGTAGCCCAATTCACCACAAGGGAAATGAAGCTAAGGGGTGGGTAGTGACAGCTGTAGGGCTCCTCCATGGTCTGCAGATGCCAGGATGAAGCCTCGAACTCTGGCTGGCACCATCCTTTAACCTGAGGCAGGAGGAAGCTGAGGGAGTGAGAGGGGACCCCTCAGTGAAGCCTGTGGACAGATAGGAGGCCATTTGACATGTGAGCATAGAAATATGAAATCTATTCAGCATTTCAGATTCTTATCCAGGTAATTACTATGTGTCTGAGAGTACAAATTTGGCAATTAACTGGCTCATTTGGTAAATGTCACAGCCCAGGGCCCATGCAGTTAATCCAGGCTGATGGAACAGCTTGGCCAGCCAGGTTCTTCTTTCCCGGGGCCCTGCTGGTCCACGGGTCTAGTGCTTGACTGTGTCTACACTTGATCGCCAGTCTAGGCTGAAGCACCCCAGGAAGTGCCATCCCTCTACTCTCAGGGGGCTTCTACTCACTCAAGGCCACAAGAATTTTAATGCTGAGCAACCCACCACAAAGGCCATCCTAGCCTTCACAGAGGAGAGGCCCCAGACAGTGTGGGAGAAGGGAACAAAGGAAGCATTTAGGGACAGGCCTGGGCAGGGTGTAGAGAAAGAAGAGAGGAGTGGGAGGAAGCCAGGAGGGAGGAAAGGGGAGGGGTGGAGCACTGAGGCCTGTCAGTCATCTGGAGCATCTGGGGGAGGGGTAAGGGGAGTAGAAGAGTGATAGCTAGTGTGTGTGTGTGTGTGTGTGTGTGTGTGTGTGTGTGTGTGTTTGTGTGTGTGTGCAGTAGGAAGGGAGAATTGCTGAACTTCACCAGCTCCAAAGAGGAAGGAATTCGGTAAAGGACAAGGTCTATGTCCTAGGAATGTCTAGACTCCTACCTCACAAGGGGCTTCTGAAGACCACAGAACAAGAAATGAGCCCCGTGATTATAACTTGCCTTTACATCTCTTTCTCAATGTGCACACTCGGACCGGTTACATAGCCCCTTTAGGTCTTGGTTGCTGCTTCTGCAGTGTGTGGCTAACACCACTGACCTCCACAGGGTCTTTGGCTTGTAGGAGATGCTCAGTAGCCCAATGCTATAGTTATGGTATCTTTGGATATCCTGTTGTTACTTTCTATGCAGAATAAAACCTGACAAACACTAAGAAGATCCGAGGCACATCCCTAGGGATCTGGCTCTAACACATGTCCTCAATGGGACAAGACTCCCCCTAGATGGGAAAAGGAGCCAATACTGTGACACTACTTCCAGCTCCAGGAATACACTGTATCCTGCAGGTCTGGTCTTGCTGACCATGGTGTAGGTACCGGGCCTCTCCCAGCCCATGTCTAACATCTTTAGAACCTCAGAGAAGAGGAGGGCCAGTCTCTCCTCTGCCCTGACCCATTCTGCCACCCACTGATGCAGACAGCCTGTCTCCGCTTCTGATCCTGTCCTTGCACGTGCCCAGGCTGGCCATCTCCTCCTGCCAACATAGGTGGCTGGGCAACACCCCAACTCTCCTCTCCAGACCTCAGATGGCCCCTGCCCTCCCCTTCCCTCCCTGTCTTTCATAACTGTGGACTCCCAGGAGCTGATCTCTCTTTGTCCTTAGCTTATATGCTCCATGGCCTAAGCTGCATTGAGCTCTATCCCTTGGACTCGGGACCACCTTCCTTCCTCTTGGCTAGCCAATCCAAGGGAGAGCCTTCATCCAGCTGTGGACTGGCCACACAGCTCTTGATAGGTGTCTTTGGTACCACGGTTCACCTCCAGCTCCTAACTCCGCCATTCATCTTCTTCCACTAGCAGGGCTTTGCCTTTTCTCCACCTTTTCCAACCTCTTTCCTGCTTCCCCCAGGGTCCTCCTTGCAAGGGGGTATCTTACCCTTTAAGGCTGGTGTCCCAGCCATTGTCCACTCTGAAGTCTGCCCACATCCTGACTGTGTCTATACCACATCTGGACTCCATCAGTCCCCACGTACCAGCCTCACCATCTAACATGTCTCAGTCACCTGAGCACGTCTGCCACTACCCCACTTGCTATATCTACCGCCTTGCCCCACCTGGGAGGTGCCGTAGAGAAGTGGCCATGGGGACATTACTCAGTCAGTGCTTACTCTGTGCCAGGTGCTTTCTGAGAGCATCACTTGGTGATCCCCATCTCTCCTACACCCTTGGTAGTGGGTACGGGTGCTCAGGTTTCCTCCACAGCACAGATGGAGCTAGAGCACAGGGAAGCAGAGGAATTTATAAGACCCCACAGCCTGCCTGCGGGTGGCGATTAAGGGTCTCAATCTTGGATTCTTATTCACGAGCTTTGAGTGAACCTATTCGAAAGACTTAGCTACAAAAGATGGGAGGCCTCCTGCTCTACTTGGACCCTGGTTTCCCCCAGGAATTCTTTAGGGATGGGAGAGTTGCTGGGACACACCCCTTATCCTTATCCTTATTACACACTTTCTATGCCTATTCCTCAGGGTACAGAGCTTCTGCTCAGGCCTGGACCACATTAGGGTCTTTAGATCACTAGCTCTGCAAGTGTTGTTTCCTGGGCATTTTGATTCTTCACCTCAAGGAGCAGAGCTGGAGGGTGAGGGCTTACTCTCTTTGTTCCCCCCACCCCTGCTGCTACTGTGTCTTCTCTCAAGCTTTGTTCCAGAGACCCAGCCAAGTCCCCACCCTCATCTCCTCCTGCAAGCCTGTCTTCCTCTCTGGCGATGGTATTTTCCATGCTGTGGGGTTTTCAGATGTTGGCAGTGGGACAGGTGCTTGCTGAGAACATCCTAGACTCTTTTTGCCTGGAGAGCCTGGGAATATGGTGGTGGTGGTGGACAGGTCATGGAAGCAGGACTTCCTGCCTGGGAGTGGGGGGGGGTCTCTGTGTCTCCTGAGTCCCTGTTTTCCACACCTCTGGGCACCAATTTTAAAAAGCCAATGGGAACCTATTTACCATTAGAAGCCATGCTCTGGGGATTGTTGCGACCATCCCAGGGCAGTCCCTCAGCCTCGGCTACAGGCGCTCCTTGGTTCCATGTTCTGTTCAAAAGCAGCTGTTGATGCTGCAGGCCCAGCTGCTCATGATACCCTGCCTGGAGAGCTCACCTGCCTCATGGCTTGTGATTTCTTCACCTTAGCCAAGGTGTTCTTGTAGGTTCCCCGGGGAGATGGCTAGAGAGACGAGTAAGAGTCTGTTTTTGAACCCCGGTGGTTCTGGGAAGCTCTGAGTCATGCAAGACCTCCTTGAAGGATCACCCCTTTATCTTCCAAGCTGGACAGGGCTTTGGGAGCCCAAGTGAGGCCCAGGAGGAAAACAGAGGTGCCTTTGACTCATTGGATAGCCTTGGCTTTAGCTTCACACCTCCAATCTGCCCCAGTGAGAGCTACTTTTCAGAGGAGGGCTTTTCCCCACATGGAAGTCAAGGGTGAGTGTAATCCTGATGTCTCAGTGCCCTCCTGATAGAGCTTCTTCCAAGCCTACCACAGGGTCCGACACTCTGTGAGCCTCTGAACACGGTCTCAGGTCCTCTCCTCCACTGCCTGGCCTCACCCTGTAGTTTTTTTTCCTTCAGGGAGCCTGGGGGAGTGTTCCCATCTTGCCTACACTGCAGATACGCTCCCTTTCTTATAAACAGGTTTACAGCTGTGCCTGCCTAGACGGAGTCTGTGCCGGCGGCAACCCCAGCTCTTGCTTGCAACACCAGGCCTGCGTCATGCCACAGAAACGCTGCACGGGGTTTCTGCTACAAGACACTCCCTGGGCAGGGCTCCACTGGACTGGGCTGAGTCCAGATCATCTTTTTCACCAATGGCCTAGGCCCACTGAAGGGAACCAGAATCTTCCACCTTTCGGGTTAGGTAGGAAGGCTCTAGGAGGCTTAGGTCCTATAAGGACACAGCCAAACTGCTCAGCCCTAGTGGTCCATTAACACAGAAGCATGGCATTGTATACATTGCTGGATTCTTAGCCAGTAGCACAGAGCCCAGCAGATCTGAGGTACTGATATCATGAGCTGAGTGAAGGGCTATACAGATGCATGGGGAATGTGCCTGAGTTTGCTCTATGGTGAATCACCAGCCTGGGTCTCTGGTTCTGTCTCCCCCGCCCCTCTCTGTTCCTGACAACTTCAACCTCTACGCTTTCCCTACAGACCGAGCTGTCACTGCAAAAGGAACAGCTGCAACTGAAGATCATTGAGATTGAAGATGATGTTGAGAAGTGGCAAAAGGAGAAAGACCGGATCAAGGTGAGCAGCCCGAGGCTCTTCAGCTGTGCCCTTACTTGCCTGTGTTGTTGTAGAGAAGCAGACCTCTGCTGCTGCTCCAGGCTTTGGCCCCATGGCGATACCCATATTTAGGCGCCTCCCACCCCCTTTGACATTCCCTCCCACTTTCCTTCTCAGCCTAGGACATTGAGGTGGGCTTTTCCCTATCACCTGAGCCAGCAAACAAGACCCTAGAGCCATTCCTCCTCCACGTATCCTCCAATGTCATCTAATGGCTGCTCTGCCCACCAGACTACCCAGCTACTAAATACACATTCTTTTCTTCTTGGGCCAGCATGGTAAGCGGTATGCCTGCTGTGGCTTGGATAATTGCAAACCCATCTAAAGTTACTGACTGCAGAGCCTGGCCTCAGGAACAGCCAACCGATTTACTTTCCAAATAATGTTTGCGCTAGTCGGGGTTTCGGCAAGCATACCCTGACTTGTGGGAGACTGTGGGGGCTTTTAGAGAGTCACTTGAGCATGGAATAGAGGCTCATGTTGACCCACCCACGGGAAAGAGCCAAGGTAAATAAGGAAGAGTGGGCCATAAGAAACACCTGCAGACAGATGTGCAGGTGACACACACCTGTCATCCCAGCACTCAGTGGGTAGAGGTAGGAGGATCAGAAGCTCAAAGCCAACCTTGACTACATAAGAAGTCTGAAGGTAGCCTGGTTTACGTGTAATCCTGTCTCAAGCAACAACAACAACAACAACAGAGCAATTCACCTAGAACAATAACATACACACTGGCATGGTTATCCATAAGAGGCATCGCCCAATGATGCCTTCAAATGAGATTCGTAGACAACTGGCTTGTCAAGTCAGGGCCCTGGGGTTCTCTGTTCTGTTAGAAACCTAGGGGTTTTTTCTTAATGCAACTCTTCCTCAACCCTCCCCTGACTCTGGACCTAGAGCTTTACCACCAACGAGAAGGCGATCCTGGAGCAGAACTTCAGGGACCTGGTGAGGGAGCTGGAGAAGCAGAAGGAGGAAGTACGGGCTGCACTGGAGCAGCGGGAGCAGGATGCTGTGGACCAAGTGAAGGTGATCGTGGATGCTCTGGATGAGAGGGCCAAGGTGCTGCACGAGGACAAGCAGACCCGAGAGCAGCTGCACAACATCAGTGACTCGGTGCTGTTCCTGCAGGTAGACGACTTCACCGTTCAAATCCTCGGTCCTGATGCTCATCTCATCCAGTCTCTCAGGCCCTCATTCGCTATTCATCCATGTACGATTACTCACTGCCCATTGACCATCCATTTATCCGTACATCCACTCATTCCTTAGCCACTCACTACCTATCCATCTACCCACTGTCAATCCATTCATTCTTCTTTCCATTTCTACACATCCACTCACCATCAATCCACTCGCCCATTACCTATCTGCTCACTATTCATCTAACTATCTATCCACCCACCCATTACCATACACTCACTATCCATCCACACACCCATCCACCCACCCACCCACCTATCCACCCATCCATCCACTCACCCATCTACCCACCCACCCATCCATCCATCCACCCACCCACCCATCCACCTATCCATCCATCCATCCATCCATCCATCCACCACCCACCCATCCACCTATCTATCCATCCATCCATCCATCCATCCATCCATGCCTACAAATATGCCCACCTATCACCCATCCACTCTTTACCCATCCCCCTCCACTCACTACCAACCAACCAACCAACCCACTCATCTATCTACTTACCACCCACCCACCCACTATTTATCCATCCATTCACTACCAATCCTCCTGTCTATTTAATTTTCTATCCAGTCTACCCTCTCTACTACTCTTAAGGATGGCACGCAAATGTCACCTTGTACCAAGTTCAATTGCTATGGACCAGCAGTGCTCTAGGCTTGATAAGAAAGAGTTCTGTGATTAATTAGTAATGCCTGCTTTGGGAAAGGGGGGAGTGGCATGAGAGCATTTCGTACTTGTTATCTTTGATCTTGTCTGTTTGTGTATTCATGCATCCATCTTTCTGTCTGCTAGAATGTTTTGATACTCCTGGGCAGGCAGGACTCTATCAGGTGCCGTGGTGAATAGAGAAGTATGAGACATGGTTTCTGCCCCCAGGCAGCTGCAATCCAACTGGGAAGATAAGACATGTACAATTAGAGAACAATATGGAAAAGTGTGTAATTAAGTGATAAAGCATGTGGCTCAGGAGATAAGTGCCTATGGAAATTCAGAGAAGGGCTGGCGGGCTGGAGCAATCTAAGGACAACCTAGAAGAGGAGGTGCAGTTTGGAAAGGGTCTTGCAGGCTGCTTAGGACTCAAGGAGGAGGGATGCTCAGGAGAGGGAGAAGGGATATGTGAGAACCAAGAAAGACTGAGGCAGGATTGAGTAAGCCTGTCAAGATGGAAATACACACACTGTTCTGGTATTTTCACACACCTCTTTACCTTTCCCCCTAAAGTCTATGCAGTCTGTGTCACTTTCACAACTCTCCGAGTACGTACGTTATGTACACATTGGTGCTGGGAGCCCTGGAATCTCTCATCTGAATGCTAATTTGGTCAAGGCTGATTTTAGCTGACTCATCTGTCCAGTGAGGAAAAGCAAGGCTAGCTATTGAGCTGATCCCAGAACTCAGCCCTTCTGGCTCTCCGCACAGTCCCCAGCTAAACTGAGAGTTCCCTTGCTCCCCAGAGCTCACAAAGACCCGGCAAAGTCAATGACTGCTTTTCTTTCTCGGTAGGAATTTGGTGCATTGATGAGCAATTACTCTCTCCCTCCACCTCTGCCCACCTACCATGTCCTGCTGGAGGGAGAGGGGCTGGGACAGTCTCTTGGCAACTGCAAGGATGACCTGCTCAATGTGTGCATGCGTCATGTTGAGAAGATGTGCAAGGCCGATTTGAGCCGCAACTTCATTGAGAGGAACCATATGGAAAATGGTAGGTCCTCCCTTGTCTACAGGTCCGAGGCTGAGTGTGTTTCTCAGCCAATTCCTGCTACCAGATATAAGACAAGAACCTGGCTAGCTGACACCTCATGGTCCCTGTTTATTCATTCATCGGACACGTTCAGCTTCAGGCTCAGAGATTCTAACACCCCTCGCCCACCATTGAACTGGCAGCTATTACAAAGGACTCTAGAGTGAAGAGCCTCTGGGAACTGCTATACAGGTGCCTCCTCTGTGGGCCATTCACTAAAGTCAAGGGCTGGTTTCATTCAAGTCTCCATCTGACTGTCAGCTCTAATCTAGCCACTGAAAACTGCTGCTGCTTGAATGGGCTGGCTTTGAATGGGTGGGTTACGAGCTTCATAAGTAACCCAGAATGACATCTGGGCTTGGAGGGAGGGAGGCCTGTCACCTTGACCGTGATGAGTAGTGTTAAGTCCACAGGCTAAAATTGGCCTGGTAGTGGGTTGGAGGTGACTTGGTGTGTCTCTCTGACTCATCAGCCCTTCTCTGCGTCACGCTTTTCCTCTGTAGAGATCACCTGAATTACCTCACAGAAAGACTCCTGAGAACCTGCCCTGCTAAGCCCTATTCCATCCAATCCCACTCCCTTTAGGGAGTACCTGAAGCCTGGGTACTTTCTCCAAGGCCAAGCCCCAATGGCTCAGGCCCAGTGCAAGATCTTCCAAAGCAGCTCGCTTGGACCTCGTAGTCATCAGCACCAATGGGAGTGATTCTGTCTGGTCTCCAGGTGCAACATATCATTCTCAGAGGAGAAGGCTAGGAGTGTGCAGGGGACCACACATGCATTATCCCATACAGTGTCCTTGTGAAATATGGGGGCGGGGGAGTGGGCATTCAATCACACCTAAGGACAGATAAGCCATTTTAGCAAGACAATCATTTGGCTTAGAATGGCACTCAGATCCTGACAGCCTTTTCCTAATGGCAATAGCCATGATCCTAATGGGGCTAGTGACAGCCAGTGTGATTGAGGGCTCCCCTGGATGTAGGCATTATGCCGAGTTCTTTCCTTCCTTGGCCTTTCTCTATTCCCTGGTAGGGTATTGCATCTTGCAAATGTCCAGGTTGTTATTTGGAGAAGCAGCCTTTCAAAGGGCCCCCAGCCAATGGGGAGGACATACTGTTGGGTTTCCCACTGTTCATCTGGATGCTATGGCTTCTCATCTTAAACAGGGACACCACCACTGTTGACAGCAACAGCCTTGGTTTAAAGAAGGACCATTGTATTCTCTGTGGCACAAACCTTGCAGGAGACTCCCTGGGTATGGTTTGGGCAGATGCGAGAGGACAGTCCTAGCTAGGGTAGGATAGCCTGCGAACCTCGTAGGAACCACCCAGCCTCCTGGTGGCTCATCATCCCATTTCTAGGTCACGATGATTCTTGCCACAGTCTCTGTGCAGGTGTGGCCCGGCGTCCTATATAAGGTGTGGAGGGTGATGGTGGCAGGGGCGAGGCTGAGTGTGCTGACTAAGCTGCCCTACACCTGTGCTGCAGGCCCCGGGGAAGTCTCCTTTGCCAATGTCATGTTCTTGTTACCGTTGGCTGTTGGCTGGATGGTATCTGTTATAGGAGATAGAGGCTGGATAGCATGTGAGTCAGGCCTTGGAGTGACCATCTGCTGCTCCCTGATTAAGGCTTGCCTACCAGACCAGGGATGCATTGCACCATCCCAAGCCCAGGGCTCAGAGGTACCAGGTTACCTTCAGAGATCCTTGGTTTAGTGGGACCAGGGCTGGATAAGTACCTTTAGTCTACTGGGCACCAGGATCCTGCTAGATGCTGATGGAGATGGAGATGAAGATCAAGATGAAAGATAGGTCTGAGCCATCTACTCCTTACCTGAGAGAGCATGGGAGGGCTGGAGAAAACAGTAGCCAGGAAGTAGGGATAGGAGAGGGATGGAAAGCAGCAAGGTAAGGGTAGAGTTGGACACCGAGAGAAAAGGTTGTTGGGATTTGAGAGTCTGCAGCTGTGTGCAGCTTACCCTACACAGCTGACTGGATCCCTGGACCACAGAGGCCAAGAGAGAACCTCAGTCCACCACTTGATACTGCCAACAGTGGCTGGGACTGAAGTGGAGTGAGGGATCAAACCCCTTGACTGTCCTATCTCCAGCAGCAATCCACTACCCCTTGATTTCCTTTGATTTTCTTTTCTGTCACATGGAGATGTTCATTCACATCTGCCTAAGAACTGATGTAGAGATCAAATAAGAAATGTGTATCTACCATGCACATGATAGCCTTCGCCAGGAGATGTGTGACTGGAAAGTAGCTCACTGGAGGAGCCGGGTGCACGTGGACACCGTGTCGTCATGTTCTCTGTGAGGGTTTGACTCTCCCTGTGGGCTAGCTCCTCTTCCCCATCTCTCCTGCTGCTGACCCACCCACCCTCTCTTCCAGGTGGGGACCATCGCTACATGAACAGCTACACCAGCAGCTATGGGAACGAGTGGAGCACGCCTGACACCATGAAAAGATACTCCATGTACCTCACGCCCAAGGGTGAGGGAGTGTGCTACCAACGGTAGCCGTTCAAAGCCCCTCTCGGACTGGTGCTTCCTGGGCAGAGTGACGGTGACTCAGTGTGTCTGGCACCTGCATCGGTGCTTCCGTTCACTCAGGGGTGACACATGTCCTGGTTTGGTGGCAGGTTATTCAGCGCCCTGCTCGTTAGATGCATCAGTCCCCTAAAGCGGCTCGTCACTCCTGTAGCCTCTGTCCTTCAGAGTGTCTTCCAGACTCTACTCTGGCGGGCCAGAGCTGTGTAGAACTTCTGCCCAAGTTGCAAGCAGTGAGCCCTGGGTAGGGCTGCTGCCTCCAGGGCCAGTCTGCCCCTCTGCATTTTCCTCGGAGTCACCTGCCTCCTTAGCCTGCCCTCCAGGGGGGACAGCCTAGGCCAGGGTTTGCCTGTCCTTGGTTCAGAATAGTCTGGAACATTCTTAGAGGCCAGCAACAAAACACAACAGTGCATGTTGCTATAAGGGTGGGTGTCCCAGGCCACAGGCCCAGGGTAGAGGGGGTATGCAGGTGGCTGTGGGAGCCAGGCAGTCTAGAGAAAAGTGGGGGTGCTAGAGAATGGAGGGTGGAGCGGGAGGGGGAAGATCTGGAAAGGTGTTTAGCTGGAGAGGCTCTGAGCAGTTGCTGACAGATAGATAAATCCACAGGACTCGGGATTGGAAGAAATGAGCTCATCAGACAGGAAGTTCTGCACCCCGCCTTTCTTAACAACACATGGACTTTCTGGAAGGTTCTAGGCAGCAGAGAGGTGCCAGGATTTCCCCTCTGACATCCCTGGGGTGAACCAGGCTCTGACATCAGTCCTGTCCCCTCTCTCTGCCCAGACCTCCACTCTTACTTAGCCAGTTCCATGAAAGGACAAACTGTGCTGGCCAGATCCCCAACATCTCTCTCCTTAAAAGTCCCTGTCTGCCTCTTACCAGCCTGGTCTCTCTGCTTCCAGCCCTGTGTGGTTAAGGGCTAGCCAGATGACAGTGTCTGAACCCCACTGATGGGGCCATCCAGTCTCCACTGGCTTCGGCTCGATACTCTCTGCATAAGGGAGACCCAGGGACAGAGTGGTCCAACTGCTGTTCACCAGGTGTAGGGAGTGCAACCTCTTACAACAGCTCCCTGAGAGTGCCAGGCTGAATCAGCCTGAGGCTGGTCACTGTTCCCTCTGGCCTGTGTCCTTCTGTGTGAAGAGAGGCAGTGAGACTCCAGGACTAGGAGCTTTTCTGACTTTGACTCTGGGCCTGTGAGTCAGTTGTGTGACATCTATAGGTAAAAGAAACAGGTTCTTCTGGTGTCCCTGCCCTGTGGGGACAAGATTGGTAGGGCACCTGCAACTCCCAGGCTCAGGGTAGAGGAGAGGCATGGGAGGAGCTGTGAAGACGTCAAGAGGACCAGAGAAATGGGGCCACCGAAGGCTGAGCCTGGAAGCTTAGAGTGACTATGACCCCCTCCCTTGGAGAAATTAGTTCCCAGGCTCAGGAAGGAGAGCTTTCTGCCCAGTGGAGAGGGCAGGGCTGTGATGGCAAAGGATGGACAGGCAGGGCAGGGCCGGGTGAGTCAGCAGTGGGTTGGGTGTACGGAGTCTAGGCGAGAGGTTAGAGACAACAGGAGGGCCCTGACTGGGGCCTGTGTGGGAGCACAATGCGGAGAGCAGGGAGAAGCCACAGGCTGTGTTGACAGGAGATCCAAGCTGGTCCATTAGCCTTCGTAGGAGGCTAGGTCATTGCGGGAGGACACAAAACCTCCACCCCTCCCCCCACTGTTGTCATGCTTCTTCTTCCTCCTATGACCCCAGCCTCTGCAGTGCAGGAGCGTCGCGTCTCAGCCTCCTGCTCTCAAAACTCCTCCATAGAGTGACCTAGCATCTTAGCGCACCCAGGACACCCAGAAGTCTAGTACTCTGGGCACTGCAGCCAATAATGTCCCCTCTGCTTTCCAAAGGGTCCCCTTCTGGGTGATGAGTTTTGTGACTACCTCAGGCTAGACCCAGGGACTGTTCCTAATGGAAGAGTTCAAAGGGCTCTGGGGGGAGGGGGATGTTTAGGATACTAAGATCCCCCTCAGCAAGTGGGAGTCCACAGGTCCCAGTTGAGTCAGGACCATGTTTCTGCCCCACAGGTGGGGGCCGGACATCCTACCAGCCATCCTCGCCTAGCCGCCTCTCCAAGGAGACCAACCAGAAGAATTTTAACAATCTGTATGGCACAAAAGGTAGGTGGGGACTCAGCTTACAGTAGGCAGGGGCAGTGTAGGTGTGCAGGTGGGAACCTGGGATGGTGGTGCCACGGCTGAGTCACGGATGGAATGTCTTGACTACCCAGTAAAAGACAAATGTAGGAAGTGAGGGAGCAGGATGGGTCTCCTGAGCCGAGAGAGAGAGAGAGAGAGAGAGAGAGAGAGAGAGAGAGAGAGAGAGAAAGAGAGAGAGAGAACTGCACTGGCTTATGCAGAACTGCATGATGTCATCGGTTAGGCTGGGGAGGAGCTAGTAAGACTCTGCATCTTTAAAAATCCCCAGGCCGCTTGTTCTTTTCATCCCTGAAGGATGAGTTGTGGGAGTGGGGTGAGTGTCTACTCTGAGGTTAGTTGTGGCAGCCTCTCCTAGTGAGCATCAGGACTGAAGGCCCACGAACCTGAGCTGACTTCTGCACTTGCTGTGCAGTGGCTAAAATGAGATGCAACTGGAAGGGAAAGCCTGACCTGACACACGTGTCTGGAAATCACAACAGCTCCTTATACAGTACTGGGTGTGGGGGAGGGGGTGCCTTTCCCAGGGGAGCTGTCAGATACATCCTGCACCGCGTGCTCCAGGTCAGGATCGTGGTGTGCTCACGAAGCCTCTGTTTTGGGGGGGGCCTGATCTTGCGCTGGAGCTTTTGGGTACTACCTGTCATGGACAGAGAGCACTGGGCCAGTTCGGCTAGGCACCCCCAACCCAGAGACAGTCCTAGGAAGACCCCTTAGTAAAGAACAGACCCCTGAAAACTGGAAGGTCACTACACTGCCATCTGGTGGAGAGGGCGACGCCCCGCGTCTTTACTGGTTGTTGAGATTCACAGCTGTGGAGGCGGAGAAGCTAGCTCAGTTGGTAAAGTATTTGCCACACAAGCACAAGGACCCAAGTTTGACTCCCACCACTTCCGTGCAAAAGCTGGACGTGGCTCTGTGCGCCTGTAATCTCATTGCTAGGGAAATGGGGAATCTGGAGGTCAGACTGACCAGTCGGCCTAACCAAATAAGCAAGCTCCAGGTTCACAGAAGACCCTGTCCCCAAAAACAATGTGGAAAGTGACTCGAGACACCCGAGGTCCTTACAGCTGACAGGCATATTAAACTCTGTGCTTGCAAGCCCACCCGCCCACTACCTCTCCCCCATCCACATACAAAAGGTTTACAGCTGTGGCCACACCCAGCAAGAATCTCTGGGAGAGAGAACAGCAAGACAGTGACCGGTACATGGGTCTGCGGAGGTGTGTCCTTGTGTCCTGACACTTGCTGAGTGAGGTCCCTAAATCTAACTTCAGTGTGGCTACTTGCCCCATTTCACTCCACTCATCCTTCAGGGACAAGAGGAATACATGGGCTTTGTGGCCACTGCTGCAGATGGAGCCTGACTTAGGAGGTACCCAAGGCTCTCTGCTGCTGAGGAAGAAAGAATTTGAGGAGTGTGTCCCATTAGTGGGGACTCCATTGTCATCTTGATGCCTCTGCTGTTTCTCCCTAAGATTCTCTTCCTCAGCACCACAGAAACCTCCTTGCACATGGCTCTCTGTTAGCCTGTTCACCCCACACAGAGGATGTCAGGCATTCTGGTATTTATCTGCTCATTTATTAGCATGTGTGTCCATCAATCATGTGGTGAGTGTGTTCTAGAAATAAGACTCTGGTAGGCGTCAGTTTGATGCAGGGCCAACCAAACCTATCCCTGGCACCACAGGAGATGAACAATTAAACAGCCAACTATAGCCCAGGGTCCAGACAGGTCAGGGTGACAGGAGGGAGCAGGTAGAGGCACACAGGGAACTTAGGGGAGGTGACAGGGAGACCTGCTATGTCAATTTGCTGAAGATGGGGAGCAAGGACATGTCCCACGTAAAGGATCATTCTGAAGCTAGTATTAGAGGAAGTGAAGTCGCAGCTTGGCTGGGGTGTCAGGAAGTGGGTGAGAATGGGGGGCACCTGCGGGCTGTGTCATTATTCTGAGCCCTTATTCTGAGAACAGGAGCTGGCAAGATTGTTTAGTGGGTAAGGCCCTTGCTGTGTAAGCCTCATGACCCCAGTTCGATCCCTGGGACCCCATGTAAAGGTGGATGAAGAGAACCCAGAGGCATCCTCTTGTAACACAGGCCACTCCGCATCCCCTATGACTTATTAAAGAGTACAGATCACCCTCTCATTCTGAGGATGGTGGCCTACAGGAGCACACCTATCCTTCACACACCTTCCATAGCAGGGAAGGCTGGGCACAGGTGATGTAGGCATAGTGGCATCCTGACCTTGGAGGTAGCCAAGGGACCAAGAGTCAAGGGTCTGATTGATCATGCCCTGGTCCTTCTCCATGCCTGCCTACCTGGGTTTGACGTGCCTTCTCTGTCCTGCCAGGCAACTATACCTCCAGGGTCTGGGAGTACACATCCACGGTTCAGAATTCTGAGGATATGCCCACGGTGCAAGGCAACTCCTCCTTCTCCCTGAAAGGTGAGCTCACTTCCTGCCCCTCGCTTGCTTACAGGCCACCCTGCTTGAGTCTCTGTTCCCTCTCTGGCTCGTTCCTCCCTCACACACTCTGGAGGCGAGGGTGCCAACCTAGATGGAAGCCGGGCCTGTGGTACGTCCCAAGGCAGGGGAGGAGGCTGGGCTATGGCGATGTTTCTTAGGGGTAACACACATACCGGGGTCCTAAAGATGGGCTGGGACAGCAGGAGAGTACTCACTCTGCCTCTCTACCCCTCCTGGCCCAGATGCTTCTTTTGGGCTGCTTCACCAGACTCTCTGCTATGGAGCTGATTTACCTCTGTTTGCTCAGTGACTCCCAGCAGCTGACTAGACCCCAGGTCATGTAGCAGCCCCCAACTTCCTGTATAGACATCTTGTAGCAGCCTGAAGGAGCGATCAGGCCTCTCAGGCCTAACCCTCTTTTGCTATACTTGGCCCTCACCTACCTACTGTATCCCTGGGGGTCTTGAGCAAGTTGAACGGGCTGCATCTCCTATTCCCTGGGGTTAGGTCATCCTGAGCGTATAGTAGGTCAGAGTAGGTCAGGGCCCTCCTGTCTGTCTCTAGGCCTTAGCCCTGTGATGAGGAGGGCTTTCCCTTCTCACTACGCCCAGACACTTATCCCAGAAGGAGCAGAGGCTTGTCTCTGGGATGGAGAGGGACACTGTCCCTCCCTGTACCTCCCCTCTCCTCCAGCAAACAGTGGCTTCATCACCTTGTGGTCCAGTTCAGGCTAGGGTTCAGAGACCCTGGGGAAGTCCAGTATCTGGGTCAGGCGTGGGACACTGTGGGTCTCTGAGGCAGACTGGGGACACTGTGGGACTCTGTGGCAGGCTGGCTCCCAGCATGTGCTTACTTACTCCTTCTAGCCTGAAGGTCACATGGTGCGGAGGGCTACAGCTCTTAGCTCCGGCTCTGGCTGGCTCCGACATTTCCCATCAGACTATGTACAGCCTCCTGCTGAGGCCCTCCTTGGAAGGGCTTCTCACTTCCAGCGAGTTCATGGCAGGCACCTTCAAGCTGACTAGAGATGGCCTAGCCAAGTTGCCCTGTGTGCCAGCATAGCCCGCAGTTCTGAGAACCCCTCCTCCCACACCCTCTGCCCAGTCCACAGGGGGAGCACAGGGCCCCAGAGAGGTGTTAGAGCCTCAGCCTCCTGGAAGCCTGTACCCATGCCACTGCTAACACCTCTCTCTCTCCCAGCAGGCACTGGGAAAACCCCCTATCAGTTCACAACCCTGGGACAGGCCACTGCAGAGTTTTCCAAGCCCCTGGACCGCAGTGGGCTGTTTAAAAACAATCCGGGTACCTGCCTGCTCCCCATCCCTCCCCTTCCTCTGTCATAGAAGGGCAGGTGGGCCATGCTGTGGGGGGATCTCTGCCACTGCTAGGGAGTCCTGGGTCCTGTTCCAGAGAGAGAGAGAGAGAGAGAGAGAGAGAAAGAGAGAGAGAGAGAGAGAGATATGCATGTCCCCTGTCCCCACCATCCTGGCTCTCTCTCTTTGGACTTCTGTCTGCTGCCAAGGCTGGTCTCCTGGGCCACCCTGTCCCCTTAGCTCTTATGGCTGGTATGGGTTTTTCTTTCTGGAAAGAGAGAGGCCAGGTCTCAACTTCCAGTTTTCATTGTCACCCAGGATCCATAGAATCTTCTCTTTCTCTGGCAGCTTCCACCCTAGGTGCAGGGACAGCTCCAGGGGTTCTTGCTCAGTGCAGTGGGAAGTTCTGCAGGTGGTAGGGCCCACTGCATGCAGCCACAGCCTCGCTGGATCGTGGCTGCCAAATACTGACCCTGAGAACCTCTCTAGCATCTCATTCTCCAAGTCATGGGTGATCTGCCCTGCTGCCGAGCAGGCTTTCCATTGCGTCTCCCAGTCAAGCCCTTTATAGAGTGCCTGGGCTAAGAAGGAGGGTGGGGAGGCAGGCAGACTTACTCTGGCTACCCCCTTCTCATCAAGTACTGAGAGCCACCTGCTGGGACCTTGGGATGGCTGTCTTAGCCTTGAGTGACAGTCACACTGGCCAATGGCTGACCTTCTGTGGGTTCCTGGTCTGCTGCTGGTGAGATGTGAGACAACCAGAGCCAGGCAGAAGGAGTGGAATGATGGATTTGGAGTCTGGCTAGCCTTGGTTTCTAGTTCTGATAGCTCCTTGCTGCGGGCAAACTGCTGAGCTAAAAGAAAGGACCAAACAGGGGCAGACACTCACATGATGCTTGGCACAAGTGGAGCTCAATAAATGACCCTCACAGCAGAGCCAGGAGTCCCTCCTTCTGGGCAGTGTTGGCAGGGGCTGCTGACTGACTGAATGACTGTCCTGGACTCTGGCAAAGGGACAGGTCTATGGTTGTTAAGCCCTCTGGGCCAGTGGGTGGTGATCCTGGCAGCACAGTGCAGACCTAGACAGGGAGACAACGTTCTCCTGCTGTCTGGCCTCATCCATCTGACTGGCTCCTCCTTCTTCTGTCTGTCTTGCTGTCTCCTTCCTTTGCCTCTCAGGATGTCCAGTTGGCAACTGCACTGCCCCAGCTGCTGCACACCTCTGCAGGTGGCTGAACTTGGCCTTGGGCTGGATGATGCTTGGGGGTCACTTTGGGGCAGGCATTGAAGCTGCTCCATCTATGGGGCTTCCTGATTGCCATCCAGGGCTCCTCCTAACTGGAACATTTTGTCTTCCCAGGCTTTCCCTCCCTCCTCCGGAGCCAAGTTCCCAAGGCCCAGCCTCAGACTTGGAAATCTGGCAAGCAGACTCTGCTGGTGAGTACGGCGTACCGGGAGAGTTGCCAAACATAGGCATGTCCAGGGACCTGGCAACTGAGCAGGCTTCCTGAGTCTGTTTGACAAGAGTGACTTTTCTGGGCCATGCTGGGAGCATAGGAGGCAGCAGTGACCCTTACACCAACATGTAGCAAAGATAGAGAAATGGACTTACAGGCAGGGGACCAGTAACTGCACACTGCCTTTGATCTCAGTTTAGAACCTGTAACACACGCATCCTATGTTTGTATTTGCAAGTGATCACTGAGTATCGATGGTGGCTTGGTCACCAAGAGGCATGTGATTGTGATGGGTGTCACTCCTAGGGCTACTTTCTATTTCTGACAGCATTGAGGCCATTAGGGGTGATGGTGTGTGTATGGGGGCCGGGGAGCTAGAAAGCTAGAAAGGTATATTTAGAATTTACTCTCTAATAACTCTAAGCTGGGGCTATTAGAAAGCAGCACTGGAGGGAGGATGTGGCCGAGGGACGGAGACTATCTGCTGGCATCTCAGAACCACAGACCCTTTTCAAGACTCTCTTCATTCTTGTATTTATGGGTACACTGTCACTGTCTTCAGAGACACCAGAAGAGGGCACCAAATCCCATTATAGATGGTTGTGAGCCACCATGTGGTTGCTGGGAATTGAACTCAGGACCACTGGAAGAGCAGTCTGTGCTCTTAACCAGCGAGCCATCTCTCCAGGCCTTCTCTTCATCCTTATAACGTGATGATGAGACGAAGTGCCCCCCCCCCCCTTGTGGACCGACAGTCTTATCCGTGCCTGGGAATAGCATTGATCACAGACTGCCACCCTGGAGGCTTCATTTCCCCTAATGCTTCCCTCTCAACAGCTTGCTAGGTCCTGAGAGGTCATCCAGTGAGCCATGCAGGTAACACCAGGGTTTTGTTGAGATGGGGGTGGGGGATGGGGGTCAGAGCCCTCCCTTCAGCTGCTTTTGCATTTTGAGGTCAGAGCACGAGATTTACTCTGTTCTACAAAGAGCGGCTGGGGCTGGTTTAATTGAAAAAAGTCTTTAATTTGTGGGCGAGAAGAGCTAAGCGATTGCATGTAATGCGGAGCTGGGCCCAAGGGCGTTGAAGCAGCAGGACTGTGGGAAACAGATAATGGGAGAGAGTTATCCCTCTCCCTCCTATGCACCTTCCTGGCTCTCCAGCCTCGGAGGCTCCAGCAGGACAAGGCTGTGCTGTCCTACTGTGACACCTAGTGTTGGGAGGATAGAGGCCAGTGCAGTAGGAGGCCTGAGAGCCAGGCTGCCTTGTGCCTAGGCCCCAGCCAGCACCAGCTTCCTATGTGATATTGTGTGAGTCGATCTTCCATGCCTCAGTTTCCCCATTTCTAACATGAATTCTGCAGTTTGGGTGATCTCATAGTCCTTGTGACTCTCACATGTGGTGACCCTAACTAGGGAGGGATGGAAATGAGCACCCCACTCACGCCCCCTGCCCCTCAGACAGCTCTCAGACAGCAACATTGTTCACTGGCCTGCAATCCATACACTATTGACCCAGCCTTTCTGAAAGACAAGTTCTCGCCTATTCACCTTACCCAAAGCATGGTGGACTTCTTTGGGGGCCCTGGAATGGACCTGAGGGTTAGAGAGACCTGGCTCCAGGCTCTGCTCTATTAGAGCAGCCCTGTAACTTTTTGTCAATGCCCTGTTTTCCTTCTGGGGCCTTAGTTTTGTCTTCTATGAATCAATGGTTTAGCCGGAGTCTGGGCTGAAGACCCTCCTGCCCTGGCCTTGCCTACGCCTGACTTCTACTATGCAAGAGTGTCAGACCAGAGCTTCTGGGAGGCCCGTAGAGGCTCTGTGCCTGACCCACTTAGGGACAAGGCTGATTCCTGAGACCCTCCAGAGGCTGGCAGTGCTTGTACTGGCCAGGGGCAGCTCTTTGCTCTTCCATGCCAGTCTGGGGGGTGGGGTGGGGGACTGAGTTCTCAGTGGGGGTTAGGAGGAAGGGAGAAAGGGGCTGAGTTCCCTGAAATTGCCGTATGACATGATTCAAAGAGGAGGTTAGGAAAGCTCTGGCAAGAGAGGCTGGAGCTCCACAATTGTGGATGGTGGGGAGGGAGCACAGCGGAGGGAGGACCTGGCATAGTGGTGTGCTCATTCTGTACCCTTCTGTCAGCGAGAATCAGCAGAGAGAGCATAATCCAACACATGAAGTACTTGAGACACAAGAATAATACCAGGAAGTGGAGTGGAGCAGGGGGTGATGGGGTTTGGAGTCCAGTCTCTGGGTCTCTCATCTTGTTCCCCCGTTCAACTAGCTGGTGACTTAGGCAAGCTGCCCAGCCTCTCTGTGCCCTGGTTTGCTTACTTACAAAGTGGCTGTGCTCAGAGTCGCCTGTTTAATTGGACGGTTGTAAAACCTAATTGAGTCTGTCGATGGCAAGCCCTTGGCACGGTGCTGTGTAGTTTTGTAGAACACAAAATGCTATAGCACACGGTGGCTGTGGTGACATCAGGATATTGGGTGGGTGGGTGGGGCAGGGGATGATGTCCAAGCTCATATGCTAAGTGGCAGGGACAGACTCTAGTTAGAATTTGGACCCAGAAGTTATGCTATTACCAGCCATCTCCTGGTAGCAAGATAGGTAGATCTTGCAGGCTGCTTCAGAGTCTAGGTTGGGTGGGCAGGTTAGGGACTTCTCAGACCACCCAGCTATCCTAACCATTCCTCTCTCCCCGCAGTCTCACTACCGGCCATTCTATGTCAACAAGGGCAGCGGCATCGGATCCAACGAGGCGCCCTGAGTTCAGGATGGAGGAAGCTGCACTCCCCCATCCTCCTGTTGCTCCTGCTTTGCAAGCTGCTGTTCTTTCTCCCGGGCAGGAGCCCAGCCCCACCCTGCCCTCACACAGTCTCTGGCAGCCCTACGGGGCACTCTTGCTTCCTCTGCTCCTTTCTGTTTGGTGACAGACAGTCACTGTGACTTCTAGGTATAAAGCCAAGAGACCTACCACAGGGGCATGAGCCAGCTGGGCTCCTTTCTCATACACTAAGCCCACACGGTGCTGGTCTGTCCACCTGCCCAGGCTCTGCCACATCAGGCTTGGTGACCATTTCCCTCCACTAGGTACCTAGTTACGGCAGCCTCTTTGCTCCCGTCCCTTGGGCTCATGTTGTATTGTCAGCCTGAGCCTGTCAGGAGGAGATGGGTCCCGTGTGTCCTCTTGCATCCACCTTACTACAGTATGGCTGGTCTTGGCCACGCCTTAGAGGATGCTCTCAGCATCTTGGCTTTTTCCTGGTCCAGCAGAGAGGTTCTGCCATGTCCTCTTTGAGGCTGCAAAACCGGAGAACGGGCTGTCCTAACTGGCAAGAGGATTGTAGCCTAGACATTTCTCTGCCATTGCTTGGAAGAGCAGTTCCCCAGGTGCGCCACAATCCACTCATGAAAATTGGCCTATAGACGTTCACTACTATGGGAATTTGATGCTCTTCACGGTAATGGCCAGCAGGAGGGCTGGTAAGAGTGGTGTCACTTAAGATGTACCATCCGTATCAGGAGAGCCAGCCTCCATCCACGTCACATGTCACTGGGCTTTGAGAGAGCCAAATCAGGAACAGCACTGGATGTTGGGAGCTTGTCTCCCACTCTGGGCTGACGGGGCCTCATGAGCCAGCTTGCAGGGGTGGGGAGGGGCACTTTTGGCTTACGCTTCCCCCTCCCTGAATAAACCATTTGTCTCTTTACGACGACTCTAGTCCTGAGTGGATTGTCCCTCAGGGTCACAGGGGCCTGTATTACAGCCCCCCCCATTACTTCTTTTATTTTGTTTGTTTTTTTGAGGCAGGTGTTTCTCTGTGTAGCCCTGGCTGTCCCAGAATTCATTCTGTAGATCAGGCTGGTCTCAAACTCACAGAGATCTTCCTGCCTCTGCCTCCTGAGTGCTGGGATTAAAGGCGTGCACCATCCCCATTGATATTCTCAATGTATCAGTGTATCTTGAAAACATAGAGACCTAGCCTGGGTCTCTGCAGAAGGATGCCTGGAACTTTCTGAGGCCCCCCCTTTCCTTAGCACTGAACATAACAGACAGAGGCCTAGGGAGCTCTTGACTACCCTGAGAGACCTAGAACAGTGGTTCTCAGCCTTCCTAACCCTGTCACCCTTTAGTACAGTCTCTCATGTTGTGAGACCCCAACCACAAAATTATTTTCCTTACTACTTCATAACTGTAATTTTCTACTGTTAAGAATCATAATAATATTTGTGTCTTCCAACGGTCTTAGGTGACCCCTATGAAAGTGTCCTTTGACCTCCAAGGGGTCATGACTCCCAGGCTGAGAAACGCTGCCTCAGGGTCTTCCATAGGTGCTTTGAGCTTGTGATTTGAGCCTAGTGGTAGAGGTGTACCAGAGGCATGGCCCAAGGACATTCTCCATGTAAATGCCCTGGGTGGTGGAGACCACAATAGAGGCTGCCTCCCAAGGAGCAACACGATTCTAGGCTTGGGGTACAGAGGAAGAGGGTGACACCATCCAAATCCCTAGGATCCCAGAGGAGCCTATGGGACAGTCAGGGAGGACTTCCTGGAAGAGGTAATCAAAGCAGACAGAAGCATGGTATGATAGAGAGAGTACAAACTTGACAAGCTCTCACATCTTTGGTCTCATGGTCCTTTCTCTCCCTCCTACCCCAGGCTGTCAAAATGCTGACGGGGAGGGGGGCATCCTCCACACCACACACTGCACACTGTGAAAAGAATCTAAATCAGCTTCAGCTCATGTCCCTGGAGCAGCAATACACCGCCCCCATCCCTCTGCCTATGGGTTCAGGGGAGCTTTCAGATCTCAATAGCCAGGCCTCCCAAGAGAGGCCCCTGGGAACCAGAAAAAGGGGGAGAAACAAAGGATAAGGGGGGAGAACTCAAAAGGCTCAAGAGAGGCAGGGGTCATAGGCTCCTGTGAAGAGCCCTCAGCACTGCTAAGGACCTGTCGTCTTGCTCTGATGTCCTTGGTAGTCACCTGCGAGAGTGAAGACAGAGTTTCCTATACTTGGCTGAAGCTTCCTAGGCCACAATCTTGCTGCTGTTTTCCCTAACAAACAGCCCCCAAGGAGTGCCTAGCAGTTGGGCACTTAATGCTACGAAGTCCATTGTCCTTTTCTAGAACCTGTGCTTTGGAGCTGAGATGTCCAGACTCTAGGAACAATGCTCTCAGCCCTAGAAGCTCCCTGTCTTGGGGGCTCCTGTTCCCACTTCCACTGCAAAGGAGGGAATGGGATAGGAGCCAGAGTTCTCCAGGGGAAAAGTCATGGGGGTGGGGCAGCTGGACCACTGCCTATCCACTGTCACCTACATCACGGAAGTAAGGCAAGGGACCCAGGTGGCAACGTCACTGAGCACATCCCCCGCCCCAACAATCCCCCCACTGCCACCATTTCCACAGCTGTGACTATAAAGTAACCACAGAACCTCCTCTCCCAGCTCCCAGGCCACCTCCCTCTGAGAGACTGGTTGCCAGCCCCAGGACACAGGAAGTGTCTCTCCCAGAGGGAGGGAGAGAACAGAAGAAGCAGAGCTCTGGTCACTTTGGGTTCATCTCGGACCCAGAGCAAAGGTCTGGGTTATAGGAGGTTCTGGGTGACACAGGTGCCTGTTAGCAGACAAGATGTGGGCTATCCTGGGGTACAGCAGGAAGCCCCAGCTGGGCAGCTGTGAGCTAACTTCTCACCCTGGCCCTGTGATCTCTTTGGAACTGGACAAGCCATTCACTCTCTCTGGGTCCAGCCTTTCCCAGTGTCCCCATTGGATCCTTACTAGGGTCTATTCTCAGTTGTCACAGCGAAGAGGGTCAGATGGGACTGGGAAGTGTGCCTGGCCCACCGGCAGGGACTGGGAAGTGTGCCTGGCCCACCGGCAGGGACTGGAGTGGAGGCTAGGCTGGGATCCGGGCAGCGATTCCCATCCCTGGGCTCTTTCCCCAGCCCAAAACTGCCCTTTCTTTCCTTTAGACCTGACTCAGGGCCTCAACCCAGAAGAGACCCTTTCATTCAGAAGAGAAGGCTGGGGCCTTGCAAGCTTTGGGGTCTGCTCTGGGCATCCAGGACCCTAGGAACAGTGCCATTATGTCCTAGAACATTGATTCCCACACATGGGCATGCTTGCGGAGGGGGGTGGGGGGGGGCTCAGAAACAGTCACCTGAAGAGAAGCACAAACACAAAGAGAAGACACATCAGACACAAAGGGGATCTAGGAAGATGTGCACTGATGTGTTGGGGCTTCATTCTCTGCATTTGAGGAACCAGGTGAGGGGGCATAGTCAGAGCACTCAGCCTGGGCTGGGGTCCAGGTTGTTCCATATACCAATTCCATGGTCTTGGGCACATTGTCCCACCTATCTGTACATCATTGGAAGAACTTTTAAGAGATGACAATGAGTTCTGAATCCCAGTCTGTAAAGATTATTCTGGTGAGTGATCAATAATTGAGAGACTGTGATTTTATCATAATCATCAAAGCAACAGCAGTGAACAATGATGACAACATGGTCAGACTCTCGAGTTTACCCTTCTCAGCATTGTTGCTGTTGTTAGTATATATTCTTCCATTTTTATACACTCTCATATTTCAGAACACTTTATTTTTTAATTGGGTATTTTCTTTATTTACATTTCAAATGTTATCCCCTTTCCCAGTTCCCCTTCTTCCCAGAGACCCCCTCTCCCATCCTCCCTCCCCCTGCTTCTATGAGGGTGTTCCTCCACCCATCCACCCACTCCCATCTCCCTGCCCTTAGTTCCTCTACACTGGGGCATCTGTCGAGCCTTCATAGGACCAAAGACCTCTCCTCCCATTGATGCATGATAAGGCCATCTTCTGTAACATATGCAGCTGGAGCCATGTGTACTCCTTTGTTGATGGCTTAGTCCCTGGGAGCTCCAGGGGGTCTGGTTGGTTGATACTGTTCTTCTTCCTATGGGGTTGCAAACCCCTTCAACTCTTTCAGTCATTTCTCTAACTCCTCTTTTGGGGATCCCGCACTCAGTCCAATGGTTGGCTGTGAGCATCTGCCTCTGTATTTGTAAGGCTCTGGCAGGGCCTCTCAGGAGACAGCCATATCAGGCTCCTTTCAGCATGCACTTCTTGGCATCCACAATAGTGTATGGGTTTGGTAGAACACTTTATTTTTTTGGAGACTCTCTTGTAGCCCAATCTGGCCTCAAAATCACTACGTAGCTAAGAATTACCTTGAACTCTTAATCTGAATGTCACATGATAGGACTACAGGCCTGTGCTAGGGCACTTGCTCTTTCTTTTTTAGAGCCTGCATTTGGTGATGGGCACAGGACTCAGGCTCCCGGAATTCTAGAACTGACCAGCAGGTGGCAGCATTTCACCATCATTAATGGGCACAAAAAGTACTCATCTGCCTAGGCAGGGGAGGCAGGGGAGGCAGGGGGCCAGGCTGCACCCCCAACACCCTCATCATTAAACAGATCTTCTTGTCCCGGGCTAGGAAGCATTGTGGTGAAGGGTAAACCCCTGGACTGAGCAGGAGAGAAGGACTTGTCCCTTGACCCACCAGTGCATGACACATATCTGTGGGCTCTGCAGTGGGGCTGTGGGAATACCAGGCTCCTTTCTGCAGCCCCCCGCCCATCTCTGTTCTCTCATCACATCTTCAAGCCATCTCCCAAGAGTGACCAAGGCAGTTTTGTCTTTCTGAGTATTGACTATTAAGTTTGAGAACGAGCTGTTGTTCAGCCACATAAACAAGGAGGATAAACACTAATTACTTGGTGAATGTGCCAACTGCTGGTTCGGAATCCATCACCTTGCCAAGGCTGAGGCTCAGAAGAGGCTAAGGGAGAGAAGATGGGGGTGTGAGCCAGTCCCTTGGGGGCCGGTAGATGAGGAGTCTACAGGGGTAAGTGAGCTCAACTCTCCCTAGGGTGATGAAAATATTTCCAGAGTCCCTGAGATTCATGAGGATGGATAGGACTCTAGGGAAGGGAAGGAGGCAGAGAGGGGGAGGAAGAGGGTAGGGAGGGGGCAGAGAGGGGCAGGGAGGGGCAGGGAGACCTTTTGCTAGGCTCATGGTCATCAATACATAAATATCAATCGGCCACAGTGTTTTGTTTCCCTGGTGGGCTGTCAGTCCTTGGTAGAGCCTTGCATTTCTTTAAGGTTGTCTCATCACTACCTGAAGACCTTGATGGGCCGCAAGCCTCATTATTGACAATGACCTACCTTCAGGAGGCTGATCTGGTAGTGGGAGGCCTGGCTAGGGGAGCTTGTGTTCAATAGGACTCTAATGACATTGGGGTGAGGGCCGTGTCTACAATGGCTAAGAGGTGCAAGCTCAACCAGATGTGTTTATTTCCTGGGCCCAACTGAGACAGAGATACAGGGGTCACACTGAAGTGACAGGATTGGGGGAAGACACAAGACCAGAGAATAAAACTCCATTCATTCATCGTTGTAGCCTGCCCACTGCCCCGCCATGCCCCCATGCTGTCTGCAGCTGAGGTTCCAGATTGGCAGATTCACCGAAAGGCAGATTAAAAAATGTTATGGAAAAAAATGGCAGCTGTATGGAACATGGAGACTTTTTTTTAATCCTTTGTCATTATTCTCTAAATAATACACTTATTTACATGGCATTTACACAGTATCAGATATAGGTAATTGGGAAGTTTTGAGATGTACAGGAGGATGTGTGTGGGATATATGCAAATTCCACAGCATTTTACACACGTAACTTGTGTGTCTGTGGATCACGGGGGTTGGGTACTGTTATCAATCCTCGCCAGGCACCAAGGGGTGACATTATTGGAGCCATGGCAAGAGGTAAGTATGGGGGGGGGTGGGTGGAAGGGCGGGAGCCTGCAAGGTGGAGGTGACCTAAGTCTAGCTTTTCCGGGGGGGGGGGGGAGGTGAGCTGATGTGGTGTGGTATAGTGGCTGTCTCCACGGAAGCTGTGCAGAGCATTTAAGAGGAGATTCAGCACACACCAAAACAGAGATCCTCATAGACCAGAATGGTTGCAGAGACGTCATCTAGAAGCCTCATTGTGGAGATGGAAGGACACGCAGTCAGGGAAGCAGACCCATGCTGAGCAGGAAGTAGCTGTGGGCAAAGCTCTGGTGTTCAGGACAGGCAAGTAGGGCAGCAGGTCCCGGCTGCAAAGCATGCCAACACAGGTGAGGGACACTTTGCCTCAACTGTCAAGGGCTAGTGAGGATATTATATAGAGATCACCCCTCCCTTATGCCTGCATGTTGTTGCAAAAGAAAAGGATACGTTGTTTGTTTCCTTTCTGATCCTCAGTTTTCTTGTCTGCAGAATGGGAGTAATACTGTGCCAAATTGTAAGGATGAAGCAAGGGCTGGTCCACAGAGTGCCTGGCACTTTGTTTACAGGGGCGGACAGGCGCTAAATGAATAGGGCAAGGGTGGCCCTGTCCTCCCCTTCCCTGACTACTGTTCTTGTGGTGACGGTTTGGAAACTGAACTTTCCCGTGTAGGCAAAGGCCTGCTAATCTTTGATGTTGCTTGACTGTGCACACTGTGGCCAGGCTGAGCCTGGGCCCTTCCTTTCCCCATGGGCGTGTAGCCACGGGTCCCCCGAGCTGTGTCTGGTAGCAGGAGGGACATAGACCAAGCTCCTTCCAGAGTGCAGGGCTGGCCGCTACATGCACGCATGGGTGGTCGGGGTAATTAATTTACACATTTTATCCTGCTTAGACTAATACGATCCCATCCACCTTCCTTGAGCCCTTCTTGCTGAGCGTGTGTGATGTCATCTCCACTCTAGATGCTTCCTGCTAATGTCCTTGTCTCAGCCCAAGCCTTTAGACCCTGGGTCCACACACCCCAGGCTTCTCATTTTTCCTGCCCAAAGCTGGTCCAGGAATACCACAGAGGCTATCAAAAGACGCCAATCAACTTTTGTGCAGCCGGCTCACTGAATCTTCAGAGTCTGTACCCGTGCATCTAAGCAACCGGGGAAGAAAATTGCTTGAAAAGGACGGCATCTACATTAAACATGTATAGGCATTTTTGTCTTGTCATGAGTCCCTAAACAATACCATCCGACACCTATTTCCATAGCATTTGCATTGTCTGAGGCATTGTAAGTCATCAGATGCCATGTGTAGTATACAGGATACAGTACAGGAAGATCTGAGTGGGCTGCGAGGAAGGACATGCTGCTGTGTACGTGAGACAAGCTCACCCATGGACTTTGGTATCCATCGCATCCCGGAACCAGACCTTCTTGGATTTGGAGGGACCAATGTGCACCCTCTGAAGGAAAACGAAGACCCAGGAGTCCATCTTTGCAGCTCTTGGCTATGACTCTCATCCCCTCTGAGCAGAGCCTGGCTCAGAAATAGGCAGAAACATGGTGCTGTCCTCTACATAGGGACAGGCCATTGCCCCTGCAGAAGGTTCCCAAGTGAAGACCATGCAGTGGAATAGTGTGTGTTGATTTCTGCTGTTATGCCAAGAAATGGAGAAAGGAGCAGATACACTGGAGTGGCTGAAGAGAATGGCCCCAGGGGCAGGTACACAGGAGCATAGCTGTCCCCATGTATATCTGGAAGCCACAAGGCAGGACAGTCCGAGAACTTTCCCCTGAGGTCCTCTGGAGGGTCTTGAGTCTGCAATGCATTGAGCATCATGTATTCAAAAGTACACTGGCTGTTGAATGGTAAATACAAATGAGACAGAGACGCTATTTTTGCAGTGTGTATATATCAGGTACTTCTCTGTGTTTGGGGAAGGGGTATAAGAAGGTAAGTCTGTGCTACATGTTTCCTGAGAGTGAGAGGTGAGGAAGAGGGAAGGTCTCAGAGGACTAGTGGTGGATGCAGTGTCAGGGCGAGTCTGGGCTCCCTCAGCTCACATAGGAATCCAAGCAGATGCTTGAGGTGTTTTGAAGGTAGCATAGGAGTTGCCTGGAGCGGGAGGAGATACCAGATAGGGGGAAAAGATGCAGGCTCCTCACTTCCACCAACCGTCCACTCAAGCCTGCTCAAGGAGCTAGAGAGGAAAGCCAGTCTTAACCCTGGCATTTCCGTGACAACTGTATCCTCCAGACCTGTCTGTGAGTGGACACTTTGGGGCTTAGTTCTATACCAGCTGCTCTGTCACAGCAAGGCCCCTCATTAGCTGAGGACAGCAGGCCAGCTCCTTCCGGCTGCTTCCCTCTACTTACGGATTCCATTTGTATGCTCTGCATCCAAATCCTGCAGGATTTAATATCCACTCTGTAATCTACTGGCACCAATAGGCATTATCTAACTAAACCTTAAATTGGAAATGCTAGGCTTCCATTTTCCCCATGCCGTCGGGAGGAGCCGGGGCTCTGTTCGTCCAATGTAATTTACTCTTGCACTAATTAAAGTGCATCTCGCCCTGTCCTCGCAGGCATGAAGCTTGCTCCCTGGGCTGCATGCAGGAGGTGAGGGGAGGACCTGGGCTGAGTCATCCAGATCTAAGAGTGCTGCTGGCTTAGTCCTAAATTCCTTTTGCTTTAGATCCACTTCATTTCCAGTCACATGACAACCCCTCCCCCCGGACAGGTACGCAGGACCGCAGCTGTCCCTGTGGACAACATCTGGAAACCAGAAGTCAGGGCAGCAAGGGAACGTTCCCCTGAGATCCTCCGGAGGATCATGAGTCTCTAATGCATTGATCAACATGTCACTGGCTCTATCATTCCTTCCTTCCTTCCTTCCTTCCTTCCTTCCTTCCTTCCTTCCTTCCTTCCTTCCTTCCCTCCCTCCCTCCCTCCCTCCTTCCTTCCTTCCTTCCTTCCTTCCTTCATTCTGTTCCACCTGTATTAAGCACTCATGGCAGGCACAGAAATAAGAGATATTAAATCTATGATCAGGCTCTTCCTACTTGGCCTCTCTCCTCATTTGCCATGATGGTTTTATTTGACATAAATTCCCAGGACACACTATCTTGTCAAGGAGCCCTTGGGGAATAGGTAATGTTGTCATAGATTGTCATTCCCTGCTTGACATTATTCAGTAACTCTCATTTTTAAAAAAAAAAAATTAAACATTTTATTTCGAGATAACTTATAGTTGTAAAACTACAGGTCATTGTGAGAAACAGTAAAGACTCAGGGGGTGTCCTTCACTGTGTTCCCCAGTATTAGCATCTTGGAACAGCACAAATCATGTCCAGAATGTTGAAGTTGGTACAACCAAAACCCAGGCCAACATTATCACCAAAGGATTCTGCTGAAAATGGGTCGCTTTTCCACAGGCCCTGTGTTACCCAGCTTTCCATCGCTGTGGCAAAATACCTGGGAGAAACCAACTTGCAAAGGAAATGTGCGTTTTCGCCTGTGGTTTCACAGGTTCCAGGCCCTGGCTGCTTTCAGGACTGTGGCAGCACATTTTGGCAGAAGCTGAAATCATGTGTGAGTGTGTGTATGTGTGTGGTGTGAGAGTGTGAGTGTAAGTGAATGTATGAATGTTGAGTGTGACAGTGTGTGTGTGTTGTGAGAGTGTGAGTGTATGAGTGAATGTATGAGTTTTGAGTGTGTAAGTGTATGAATGTGAGCGTGAGTGTGACAGTGTATGAGCGTGTGTGAGTGTGTGTGTGAGAGTGTATGTATGTTGTGAGAGAATGTATGAGTGAATGTGTGTATGTGTAAGTGTATGAGTGTGTGTGAGTGTATGTGAGTATGCTATGAGTGTGTGTAAGTGTATGAGTATCTGTGTATGTTAGTATGCTGTGAGAGTGTGTGTATGTGTGAGTGAATGTGTGTGTAAGTATATGAATGTGTATGTGTGAGTGTGTGTAATTTGTGAGAGTGTGTGTGAATGTGTGTGTTTGTAAGTGTATGAGTGTGTGTGAGAGTGTGTGTGTGTGTGCTACCCCACCTCCTATAGACCCCACCTCCTCCCAACAGCCCTGTAAACCGTGACTGCCACCGTGGATTAGCAGGCTGATGACGTCAGAGTCCTCAGGATCCAGTGTGTCCCAAAGTCCCACTCTGAACACTGCCGCACAGGGGACCAGACCTAAGAAGCCTAAGTATTAGGGGATATTCATGATCCAAAGCAGAGATGACTCAGAGTGTGTTCTGCTCTTGCAGAGGACCCGAGTGAGGTTCTCAGCACCCACGTCAGACGGTTTACAGCCACCTGAAGCTCCAACTCTGGAGGAGTTGATGCATCTACTGTCCTGCCTGAGCACCTGTGCGCATGCACACATACCCTTCCCGCCTTGTCTGAGCACCTGTGCGCATGCGCACATACCCTTCCCGCCCTGTCTGAGCACCTGTGCCAGCCCACACATACACATGGTTAAAAATTGGAATAAAAATGAATATTTAAAAAAAATCTAACCATAACACCCCCTTTCCCTGGCCTGTAGAAACCTCTGGTCAGCTGTTTCTTATGTCTATAATATTGATTTTTCCCAGATAAATTCAATGAGCTTTGGAGACCAGCTTGAAAATTCATAGATCCTCACACCTTGGTGAGCGAATCAAGGTTCACTAAACCATTTCACAGCAATGCAGGTGGGAGCCCAGCGGCAACGTTCACCGAAGAGACCGGATGTCAGGATGGGCCACCCTGATTGTCTTCCAACCCCAGGCTCCCAGATATGGCACAGTCTTAAGGGTATGGCTTTGACTGATGGTGCCGGTTTCCCCCGAGGCAAAGGGAGCTCTTACTGCTTTTAGAATACAGTTTGAGCCTGGCCTGGCCTGCTGTCAATTCAATCATTGGAGTGACGGTGTCTGCGTGTTCTTTGAGTCTGAATTCTTCATTTACATATTGTATGTGTATGCGTGCTCTCTCGGCACATATAGATGCATGCCAGAAGAGAGCACCAGGTGCCATTTCATATGGTTGTATGAATTCTTAAGGACAGGAAAGGACCCCCCAACCCCCCACGGAGTGGGCCCTTGTAGTTCTGGGTCAGGAGGACGATCTTGCAAAGATGAAGGTGAGGTTGCAGGTGTCTGGCCCGGGCTTGGGGGTCTCTCTTGCTCGGGCTTGGGGTCTCTCTTGCCCTGGGTATGTGTGGAAGGGCATTGAGGCATCCACACACTCACTGGTTCTCCCTGTTCCCTCTAAGATGAACCCAACCCATAGACAGGGATGGGTGTCATATGTATCCCTAAGCCAGAATGGCTTAGCTCCAAAGTGGTGTCACTCAAAGAGCTAAGCAAGCATAAGACGGCTGTGTGGGCAGCATGAGCCAGTCTCCATGAGTACCCTCTCTTCTCCATCAGCCATGAACTCTGTGACCTTAGGCTTGTTCCTGGTAATTGGACTGGCAGCCGATGGGGTTACAGAGCTCCATCACCACTGGCCAGAGTCTCACCTCCCCTTTGAAGGCTGTTTTCATGTCTCTGGCATGAAACACATGTACACAGAGGGCATCCTAGTGCTCCTTAGACTCAGCCCGGGGTCAGGGAAGCCTGTGTCTGTGTGAGAGAAGAGAGTTTCTCAGGTCGATGTCCTCCAGAGGGCAGAACCAGGGCTGGTGGGAAGGGATTGTGATAGGGACCGAAAGTCTTTGTTCAACAACAGACTTTTGTGGTGACTGGAAGAATCCAGCGGTAGAGCAGACTATTCTGTGGGGTAGTGGGGCTCTGCCAGGGAAGGTATCCACACACTCGTTCAGTGGTCACCTACTGACTATGGACTTTGGGAAAGCATCATGGATCCATCCCCGGGTTTCACAGACATGGGTTGAGGTCTCAGTTCTGCCACTTTTCCACATTATGCTCCCTAGCGATTATGCTGTGGCTCAGTGTTCTCATCTGTAAAGTGGGAACAATGTAGTTCCCTACCCACCCCAGAGGAAGATGAGAAGTGGTCAGGACATAAATGAACCCACAGAGACAGTGACGGCACACACACGACCTCGCAGGCTCAACCCAGGCAAAGTGTCAGCACTGGGACAGGGAGGTGAGCTCAGTCCCACCCATAACCAAGAGCTGTTTGCCATCTAGGAAAGAGGAATTCCGTGTTCAACAGGGTGACACTGGGTGTATCAGCCACCCTCCTGAGCAGGTCCCATGCCCAGGAGTACTTGGCCAACACAAAATGGGCTCCATTTTATTTCTTTTGTGTGTGAGCTTTTGTTGTTGTTGTTTGTGGGGTTTCTTTTGGTCTCATTGCCATTTTTGTTTGCTTGTTTTGATTTTTCACTTTGTTTTTATTTTGAGAAAGTGAAAAGAACATGGAATTGGGTGGATAGGGAGGATTTGAGAGGACTTGGGGGAGGGAAAATATGATAAAATATATTATGAGAGAGAGAGAGAGAGAGAGAGAGAGAGACAGAGACAGAGACAGAGACAGAGACAGAGAGACAGAGAGAGACAGAGAAATGCCCTAGCACCAAGTACACACAGGAGCGTTGTGTATGTTACTTTCTAAACGTGATTCTTTCTATTCCACAGAGGACTCTATAATAAACACTCCACCGTTAAGCATCTGAAGAAAAACCTGGGTCCAAGTCAGTTTAAATCAGAACTGTGGTCATCCTCCTGAACCAAGCAACTGGGCTCAGCGAGGTATTCAAATCTGAATACCAAGGGTCTTACAATACAAGGAAATAAATAACATAGCTAGCTAATAACAGGCAAGTGCCCAGGTATAATACGGACAAGAGGGACAAGAGCTCTGGATGTGCATCTTGCTAAGGAAGATACAAACAACCAAAACACAACCAAAAAGTGAGTCTCCAGGATCTGCTTCCCTCCTGCGGGGATTACAGGCAGGAGCCGCCAGTCCTGGCATTTTAAATGTGGCTTCTGAAAGTGCGAGCTCAGGCAAGCACTTCACTGACTGAGCCACCTCCCAGCCTGGAATTGCCCATTTTAAATGGGAGAGCTAGCTGGCATTTAAAGTCTGTATCAAAAAAGCTATTAAAAGGACAGATGAAGCCATATCAGAACTTGAGCAGAGTGCAAGATGTTGGGGAGTGGTGGAGACTGGGGAGTGGCGGCCTTGCTCATGGGCATTTTGGGTGGAGTGGAACTTGGGACTTTCTTTTGGGATGTCGTATACCCACAGAGAGTGGAGTTAAGTGCTGAACTCAGACCTGTTGCTAGCATCCATTGTCTCTGTCAAGAAGGTATCCACTGAAAAATCTCTCTGGTCAGTTTTAGTGGAGGTCGGTATTCTGTCCCACTCCACTGTCTCCGTGTAGAGGCTATCACATCATTTTGATGTTGTGCAGATGGCTATACATGATCCTAGGTCTCCCAAAGATTGACCATGTGTGATGGGCTTGGAGTCAGTGGAGCCAAGCTTGGCCTTGGATGGTTGCCGACCCCCTAGCCTCAATCTTCCTACCAGAGGTGTCTGAGGGTGCCAGACCCCACTGCTGGCTGTAAAGCACATAGCAAGAATACAAATAAAGGCTGTGTGCGGTGGTGTATGCCTGTCATCCCAGCCCTCAGTAGGAACAGGCAAAAAGTTTGCTGCATGTTTGGGGCTAACCTTGTCTACATAGCAAAATCCTGTCCTTCACAAAGGGCTGGACATGTAGTTACATTGACAGAATGTTTGATCATTATGTACAAAGTCTTGTGTTTGATCCCAGTACTCCATAAACCAGGCACTGTGATGTATATTTATAATCTCAGCAGAGACAGGTTAAGGCCATCCTTGGTTTTATACTGAATTTGAAGTCAGCTTGGGATACACACACACACACACACACACACACACACACACACATTTAAGTGCAAAATGACAGACAGGAACCAATTCTGTTGGCTTTGGCCTTTGGATTTACCCTATAAATGGATGAGGGATCGATTATCCCAATTATCAGATGAAGAAATGAGGGGCCATATGTGTGGTACCTTTTCAAAGGACACGAAGTCAAGATGAGACCCTGCTCTGACTGTATGTCACCAGACTATCCTCACTGCTGGATCCTGGAAACACTACAGAGTGGAATGCTTCCAAGAACACCATCAACAATGGCTGATTTCACCAGCAGGACATACCTCTAGACATGGACAGATACTATGAGCTCCTCCAAGGCAGGAGGCAGGGTCCTCTCAGCACCTCTCAGACCTAGGAGTCTTTTGGATATGATAACAGTGTGGCTCTGGCAGGGGCTGAGGAAGACAGCAGGGGAGGAAGGCAGTGGATGCTCAGGTCTGTGAGGAGGGCAGAGTTGGGGGTCCAGTCATCTCTTCACGACCCCTCCGCCTCTTCCTGAGGCCGGGGAGAGATGAAGGGCCTGGCGCTCTGCAGTGTTCTGTGGCGCTCAGGAAGATGGCTGCATATCAGGCTGAATCACACAAGCACTCTTGATAAACAGCGGTAGCTCTGCTCCTGCCAGCTAACGGGATTAATCTAAATGCACACAGGCACAGCTGGGTGAAATCAAAACACAGGACCCAGGTGACATGACACTCCTTAGCAGTGGACCCCTCCTAGTCTCGAGCCTTAGCATGTCAACCTGCCCTGTGCTGAAGTCCGTTTCTGAGGGCCTCATGATGACCATATGCATCAAGGGCTCAGGTGACTCCGAGGGACAAATGGTACATGAGGGAGGCTGGGTATATGGACAGTCTCAGAATGAACGTGGTGATGTCGGAAGTTTGGGAGCCATAGGCAGGGAGGGACACTTGCTTTGGAGGACAGGAGACGCCTCTGAATACTCCTGTTACCACCCGCCACCCCACCTCCCTGCCACTCTGCCAGTCCTGCTGCTGGGAAGAGCTCACCCTGGTAACCTTCATGAGAAGGAGAAACAGCTGGCACTTGGAGCTTGTTCTGGTCTCCCTGGAAAGGGAGGGCGGTGTATTTACCCAGACAGACACCCCATTCTACCCACCTGTAACCCCACTGTGCTGCTAAAGAAACTGTGGCAGGTTTGGAGGTTTATCAGATAGCATTCACCACAGAGACCGCATTTCCTCCCCAGTCACCGCTCAGGGGAAAAGTACAACGCAGGGCCAGCTCCAAGGCTGAGGCCATGAGAGCTCACTGCCTCCAGGTGGCAAACCCCCCTCCCCCCACCAAGGCATCAGGTCAGTTGCTTGGGCTGTAAGTTCCCTTGCACTTCCTGACTGAGTCCAGCACCCCAACTCCCACCCCGAAAGAAGCTCCAGGTGCTATGGGGGAGAGAGGGGATCTGGTGTGTGTGGGGGTGGGGGGGGAGAAATCACTTCTGATCTGTAAAGTCAGAGTGGTTTGGGAGGGTTGTCGATGTGTCCACCTCCTGCCTCTGGAGTGACAAACAAGATATAGTCCCGCCCCCTCCTGTAACCCACCCCTTATTCTTTCTCTGGAACCTCTGGGACCATAAACTGATAAACTGTCACTTTCTGTGCTGGACGCTTTAGCCTCCTGTTCTCCTCTTCCTCGAATGTCCCCTAGCAGCCCATGGAGGTGGCTCCTGCCTGTCACACGAGCCCCACAGTCCAGGGGAGCCAAGGCCACACTGCTGGAGCTTTATGACAAACCCCATTCCTCTTCTCACCTCCCCGGGATCCAGCCCAATTCTTGCTCAGCTCCTGAGAGTAGGTCCTGAGAAGAGAAAGGGTGGGGTGTGGAAACAAGATCGGTTCAAGTTCTTATCCCTTGGCGCCTGGCTCTGTGGCCTGGGCAGACCCTTTTGCCTCCCTCAGCATGGAAGTCCTGGTTTGTAAAACAAAGAAGAGGGAAGCAGAGGGAAGCGCTGCCTTACCTAGGCTACTCTGTTGTGGGAACAAATGAGGAAAATGTATACGCGTGGTCTCCATGCTGTGAGGCGTCACAGAACATTAGTTGTTCTACCACACCCCGGGGGCAGGCGTGCTCCCATATCCACGCCAGCTTTTCTATTAATACTGTTCAGAATGATAATGACTTAGGCATGATACCAGATGGGGGTGGGGGTGGGCTCAGTGGCCCTGGCGTTAAGACATCATGGGACTCTGTATAGGACCAAGGGAAGGAGCGCTACTCTCCACTTTAAAAAATTTTTTCATTTATGTACATAAACACACACACACACACACACACACACACACACACACACGCACGCACGCACGCACGCACGCACACACACACACACACAATGTGCATTGGTGTTTTGCCTGCATGTATGTCTGTGAGACTGTGTCAGACACCCTAGAACTAGAGTTTCAGACAGCTGCGAATGTGGGTGCTGGGAATTGAACCAGGCTTGAAAGAATAGCCAATACTCCTAACCACTGAACCATCTCTCCAGCCTCAGTTGCTTTCTTTAGAAAAACAAAGAGCTGCTGAGGTTCTGGCCTTCCAGACAACATTCTGGGCTTGGAGTCTGGACTCCGATGCTCCTACGGCCATGATGGTGACCTATGGCACTTATTGCAAAGCCACTGCTGATCCACATTTCCTCTCTGGCTTCATCACCACACTGGTCCTGTTTGTCTCGGGGCTTCCGCTCACTGAACCAGCATCTTCTCCTTGGTGCCCAAGGCTGAGTTGGACTGAATTTCAAATTCTTGCTTCCTGGGAGAGAGACATCACACTGTGTTCACCGGTAGGCTGAGGAGCTATGAGCTACCCATTCAGTGGTGGAATCAGCATGTGAGCTGTGGTCTAGGACGCCTGTGTGGACAAATCTATTTACCTGATTGGTATGCAATTGGCATGTCTTTGGTGGCTAATTTGTTCATCCGCCACAGTCATAGACTTAACCATAACACTTCCCCACGTATACCCACCTCCACAGAGATCCACTAGGATCTGGGAGGGGGTATTGAAGTATCAATGTGGGTGTGGGGTGGAGCACCCCACATCCAGGAGTTGCATCAGATCCTCTCTGCAGCCCTAGCTGCCCCCTTCCCCCTAGTCATCACATCCTGAGCCCACTCTTGCAGCCCAGAATGCAGCTGCTTGGTGCGTCGGGTAACTCATCTTACCCCTTGAATCCCCAGTTTCTTCATTCTGGCCAGAAGTAGCTTCCTGACATCAGTCAGCAGGATGGGGGTTCTCTGAATGCCACAGAGTTAGGGCTTGACCCTGCTCTGGTTTCTGCATGGTTGCGAGAGTCAAGGGTTAAACTTTCAGTCATTTTGAAAGCTAGTTTTCAACCCAGCTACCAGTACAAACTAAATTATATAAGTTACAATTAAACAAGTTGTATTAAACACAAAGGCAATAAATACTCAGAACTCATTACTTTCTAATTATTTCACTCCGTTTTACTATTTTCTATGCTCTTGAGGTTATTTATATGTATTGTGTTCTGCCTGGTGGAACGTCTATATAAGGGCACACAGCGATGTGCTCATTCCCAAGCCGATGTTTGGTCTGTTCAGTGGCTCTCAGTTGGCCAGGGTGGGAATAGCGACGGCACAAAAGTGGCAAATGTGGTAAGCGGGGCTTCATTGTTTCATTATTTGCCAAGATTTGAACAAGCTACCTTACTACACCTTAAACTTCAAAGTGTGCTGTTATATATATTGCTTTGTATGCAACACACGCGTGTGTGCACACGCAGGTGCACACGCAGGCACCCACAAACGGGAAAATGTTCTTGCAGAAAATGAGGACCATTACCTGAAACAGCATCGAGGATGCTCAAACCCCTGATGCATGAGAGAAGGGCCATGCATACTTTCGTCATTTCACTTTCCTTTTCTCCCAGTAATGCAAATGAAAATATCAGCCAATGTTCGGTCGCAATCATGGGCTGGTGATGATGCCAGGAGTTTTGGAGAAGCCATCTAGAATGTTCTGTGAGAACCTGTTGCATGCATGAACCTCCACAGTAAAGGGCGTTGCGTATTTGATTACAGCTTGTAAAATATATGCTCTGCATCTTTATATTACTGAAATTACAATACACAGCTGAGTGTACGCACAGGAGTGGCTTAATATCTTCTTTCTGCCATTGGCCTTGGCGCTAACAGTTTTTAATAACTCGGTCAGCCTAGTGTGGTGATGCACATGTGTATAATCCCAGCACTCTGGAAACTGAGGCAGAGGGATGAGGGAGTTCAAGGCCAGCTCAGATTGCATAGCAAGAATCCGATCTTTAAAATAACCAAACCAAGGAACTGGAGATATATAGTTCAGTGTTTAAGACCCTGGCTTGGTTCCCAGAAACCATATGGCAGCTCACAACCACTTGTAAGACTGGTTCTAGGATGCCAACACCTCTGACCTTTGAGGACACCGAATACATATGGTGCACAACCTCACCCAACTACACAGACATACACAAAATAACTTTTAATAAACAAGATGAAAATAACTCTTCTAGTTGCTGCGAATAAGACAGATCCAGGCTTTCTTTTTAGTCCCCCTAGATCCCACCAGAGAAAGCGATTCCAATCCTAGCAGTGACAGGAATTTCCCCTGGAGTCCTGAGACAGAAGAGTCGAGGGTAGAAGGATCTCTTTACCTGCTCAGCCCTATGAAGGATCCCCATCTTTTTGCCTGACTCCATCCCAAGCCCTATCACAGTACCCCTGGGGTTTTAACATGAGGTTTTTTTTTTTTTGGTCCACTCTTGTGTCTGTGTCCTGTACAGGTGGCCACAGGGACCATTTCCAGGTCCTTATTAGATTACAGGGCTCCTCTGCTGGGGCCCCTGAAGCACAGGATGACTCAGCCTGGAGCCACCTCTTGCTCTGCACCAGCTGACTGGCTTCCTCATGGCTCCTGGAGGCCACCAGGCCAACAGTGCTAGATTTCCCTCTGCCTGAGATGGTCAGCCCCCAGATCTCTGTCTGGATCAAGGACTCATTTCCTCCAAATCTTCTCAAATCTCTTCACCATATTGAGGTCTTCCTCGAGTCCATTCTCCCAGGGTCCCTTGACCTCACCCCAGCACATGTGTTCACCTTGGCCCGGTTCAACTTCTCATTTTTGAATACTGTTCTAAAATGTTTTCTGTTGCCAAGATAAAGGCCAGGCTTACGCTTCCAGATCACGGTTCATTACAGAGGGAAGTCAGGGCTGGAACTGAGGCAGGAGGTAGAGCAGAAGCCATGGCAGCCTTCTGCTTCCTGGCTCCCTTGCTGGCTCATGCTTCACCCGTTTTCTTACACAGCTTGTGCCCACTGCAGATCCACCTGCATAGGACTGTTCCCGCCCACAGTGGGCTGGGCCCTCCCACGTCACTCACTAATCAAGAGGATTTCTTACGGACACGGCCATAAGTCTGTGTGGTTGAGGCAATTCTTCAATTGAAGTACCCCTCTCCCAGGTGACCCTAGGTAGTGTCAAATTGTTGATAAAGGCCCAACCAGGGTTTTAGTCACTATCCTAACACAATAGACTAATTTTCTTGTATTTGCAATATGATCTAAGCTGTTGTCTGCATTGTTCCTTGATAGACTTATACCCCCCAGGATCATGTGTGTATGACATTAGTCAATGATTGTGGAGAAAATCTTTGTGGAAGACAGAGTGGCTTGTGAGAGGACAGAAACGACCCCCTTTCTGTGTGGGTGCCAGACAGGCAGCCTCCTGCCTCAGCTCAGCTTAGAGTGGACTCCTGTCAGTTTGCCTTTGAGAGTCCATCTGAGGCCTCATATTTACCAAGGCTTCTTTGCGAGAAGGGTTTACTCAGCCTCATGTGCTAAACTCACAAAGTCCTTGGGCACTCCAGGACAATAGATAGCCAAGCTTCTGAAAACCTTGTGATCTAGCCAGACTGACACATAGAGATGAACCCTGGCAGACTCTCCAGCTGCTTCAGACCTCCAGGACAGGAAGAAAGCAGGGCACGTGTGACCTGTGGCCATCAAGAGAGCAGCGATGCTGCCAGTGTGACCTCTTCTCATCACTATCTTCTCCTCCCATTCTCCAGGGACCTAAAATGTGGGCAGCAAGGAAGTGGAAGATGGCCCTTGGCCCATCCTTCATTTGCCTATCTGTGAAACAGGCTTAAGAGTATTCCTACATTGCAGGTTGAAGATGCAGATAGAAGGTATTACCAAGCCTGGAAGTCCATTAACAGTCTGCTCCTGTTCATGGCTAGTGAGCTCCCAGCCATGTCAGGAGAAGGGTGGAGCTTACCTCCTTCCTCATTCAGGCTCTCACATCCAGGAGCAAGGGACAAGACAGGCACAAGACTCAGACTCAGAAGGAGGAGGAAGAGAAAGGGGAGGAGGCAGAGACCAGGACCTGTTCCACAGTGGGCCCTGGGAGTGGTGACCCTGATGCTGGATGTCTCCACCCTCCACCTATGGCCCTGATCACCTGGAAGGATCATTGTCGTGAATGTGGCAGAGCAGTGGCTGTCATAGAACAGGTGTGGTTGGAGGAGCTACTGTGGGTTCCCCCGGAAGCCAGGGACAAATGCAAGACCCGAGCTCCTGTATGCACAGATAGTGTGTGTACCCACCCCCATTGCCAGCCACCATTTGAGTATCCCGATTCCCTGCCTTGAGAGGTCAGGGGTCAGAGGTGAGAGGCGGCTCTCCCCAGCCCACCTGGACCCCAGCAGAGCCAAAGCACTGGAAGAACCTTGCCCTGCTCTGCCACCAAGATGCCCGCCATCTGCTGCCTTGCACCAACAGCTGTTTGGCAAGGTGAAGCAGAGACCATGACGCTGGAGGTCAGAGGCACAAGATGCACCCAGTGCAGGTCCTCACAAGGGAGAGAGATGGTTGATGGGAGTCCCACTGATTGGACGTGTCAACAGCAGGTATGGGCACACCTCAGCCTTGTTCTCTGGAAGTGCCACACCCTGACACATATCACAGCTACTCTCCACTCTGGTGTAACAGCACAAGTAGATTCCAGTTGGTCGCTTTCAGGACACGGGGCCAATCTTTTCATTTGTAGCTATTTATTGGCACCTATGCTCTACTTCTAGAACCCATGAATGTACAAAAGCAATAAGGCCCCTTCTGTCACAGATTGCATGTTCTAACTGGGGCGGGGGGGGGGGGGGAGGAGAGGATGGTCTACATATGAGCATGTGTGAAGAGGAGAAGGACAAGGTCTGTGTCTGGGACATGTCACTTCCTAGCTGTGTGACCTCAGGCAAATCACTAAACCTCTCTGAATCTTGGTTCCCCCATGTGTACAGTCAGAATGATTAAGATTACAAAAATTTCGAAGGATTATTGGAAAGTTAGTATGTGAAATTTGCACAGAATGCTTGGCTCCTGGCACATGGACCCATCTGTGCATGCTCCTGTGTTATGTTGGTACCTTACACTCAGGAGTGGTGATCAAGACATCCAAATGCCGTTCTCTCCCAGAAACCGATGCCCGAGAGGTCATGGGTTGAATCTATACAGCTTCATAAATTTTAGTTGGTAAAACATCGACTTGTCCAAATCCTTGAGTGTTTGCTCAACAGAGACTCTAACAGCTGACATTCTCTCCTCACTGGCGGGATCAGGTGGAGTTTGAGTTGGATGAACCAATTTATTGTTCTAATTAAATGAATCCATTCTTTGTTCTGGTATCATGGTGACCCAGCCTAAGACAGGCTGGGATTCTTTTCCAAGGTCCTAGATGTGCTTTCTCTCTTTCACAATGAGCCTTTTGGCTTGGTTCTACCTTCATTTTACAGCCGTCAAAAACAAGCAACAGGGAAGGTGGACACACACACGCCTGCATACTTACACACACACACACACACACACACACACACACACACGCATGGGGGGGCATGCCAACCCATGACTGTCCTCCCCACTAAGTTGGGACCAAGGATACCCAAACTCCATATTTCTGACAACCTCTTCTCCAGCCAGTTTTCTTTTTCCAGTGCAGAAGCTAAAGAGCCAAATGGAATTGTCTGAGTATGGTCAGTCTCCTGCCAGCCCTTGGGTAGGCTCAGGCTGCTGGCATCCTATTCTGTCCATGGTGAGAAGCATGAGCTTAGCCTGGCATGGAAAGCAGTGTTTTGGCATTGCCAACCTGTGGTGTTTGTGGGGAGGAGGGAAAGGATGTTGGCTACTGGCAGGCAGACCTGTTGCCACTCCAACTTGGCATGTCTGGGCAGCCTCAGTGGTCCAGACATAGGGAGCAGGGAAGAGGACTCTCACCCTAGCCTGGATCTAGTTTGATGTCCTGATGGGGGATGGAGGTAGGGGTCGGGAGATCTAGCTCTTTCTTAGCTGAGAGCTTGGGGGCACAGTGCTACCTTCCTGTGTAGTGGAGCAAATCCACTCAGAACCCTTGGCTAGCTCCGTTTCTAACAGCTAGGGGGTAGTTCTCAATTATGTGGGAAGTTACATCTTAAATTTTCTCCTATAGGGTGACAAACGCCAGTTCTTAGAAGTTGGGGAGCTGGTGGCATCTTAAGGACAGCGCCTGCCTCCTCTGGAAGCCATCTCCTCTCATTGCCACTCCAAACCCTCACCTTGAGCTGCACTCTTCTAGGGAATAAGGCAGGCTGCGTCCCCAGCCCATCTCCATGAGCTGACATCAGCTCTGCACAAGGGGCCAGGATTCCAGAGCCACGGGACAAGGACGAGTTGTTTCCCTGCCTTGAGCCTCAGTTTCCCGAAGCCCTGTCTACACACCGTAGCAAAGATGAGATAACGCACTGCTGGAGGAAGTGAATTGTCAGGCCGCCCACCCACTCGAAAGATGTTACGCCCATCCACACAGCCTTCTCAAGGTTAGCTCGCTTGAGCGTCTTCTGAATTCAGTTAGAAAGCTGCAGGGTCCGTTAGACATCCCCTCCCCTCCCCCAAGGAGAAGCTAAATGTATCTTCCAGGGGACCTCTACTTCCTTCTTCTGGCCTGGCCGCCTGATCACCTCGTTTCTCTCCTTCCTGGTGATCTCACACTTCTGCAGAGCAGTCCCTGGGCAAGCACGGACTTGAGGAGAGCAGTAACAGCCACAGACAGGAAAGATTAGGGATTCTCTTTCTGCCGTCTTCTTGCTTTCCTACTCCGAGATGGGTGAACGGTTCAATTTACTTTTTGACGAACGTATCTGCATTATGAATGATACCGGGGATGGAATTGTTACATTAAATCAAAGTTAATTTTCGACTTCTGTTCAGGGCGCCATAAATAATCAACTCCAGGGATAAGGTTATGGACTCAAGTCGCCCAAATTATGCTAATGAGGATGATTAAACTTTTGAATTCTAAGTTTCTGTAAGAATAACAATCAGTTAGCATTTGCATTTCCTTCGTGCCCTAGGATCTGTGGCTTTTCAGGGAGTTGTTATTAAATATAAATAACGACACCATTTTTAAAGCCAACTTGAACCCTTTGGGGCATATTGTATTCTCTTTCCTGGTGTGCAGCTTCTGCAGAGGTGTCTGAAGCAACCAGAGACAGAGGGGGCAGGAGGAGCCCAGGCATCAGATACTCTGCATTTGCCTCATCTCTGCGTCAGAACTGCAAAGGCGTTTTCATGTTCTAACAGAGACAATAATTAAATTTTGCCATGGTCCATTTGGTAAGGAATGCCGAGGAACCCTGTTGATCCTTAGAAGTGCTACTCACAGCCAGTGAGCCATGATCTTGAACTTTGAATGGGGTAGCCATTCTTAGCTTTGCTGATGTGCCTCATGCCTCCGGGGCTAGTGTGTTAACTTTCTATGCTTTCTTGTCTGTTCCTGCACAGGCTGGGGGACCTTTGCAGAGGACTCCTACCCATTCCTTAGTCTAGCCTAAGAAGGGGCAAAAGACCCAGTTGATTCCTGGCTGTATGTTTAGCCACTTATATCAAAGTCCTCTCCAGAGGACGGATGCTCAGCTCCTCATGTCTGCACAGGCCCACTGGCTGCTATCAGAATGACAGGTCAGCCCAGAGGTTAGGCTGCTGGCTGAGTAGCTATTGTTTATCCCAGTTTCAATTTCATCGTCATGACAACCCACACAAGTCATTGTCCCAGCCGATGCTGCTGTGTGAAGGTGTGTGAGAAATGAGCTTTGTCCTGGCGCGCTCCACTGACGGACGAGGACCCGACTCTGCACTCGGGTGGCTGCTCCTTTCTTTCCTCTGCGCGTCCAGAGTGTTCTTATTTTCCCCACCACTTACCCAGAAATTGTTTTTGAAAAGCATCTCATTTCAGCTGAGTTTGGCTCAGAGTGGTTGGGAATAGTCTGGGCCAGGGCTTTCTGTATCTCCTTGGCATTCTGGCAAGCTTGCCTCTCTCTGGGGGCTTCCAGAACTAGGGACTCCATGGGATACTGTGGGTGGGAATCTGTCAGCGTATCCTTCTCAGCACCCAAGGGAAAGAAGGCAAATATTCTCTTGCAATCTGATGTAAACACTGGCCTTCTGGTGGCTTCCTCCCTGAAAATCTCCACACCGATGGCTGGCCTCTGGTTGCTGGTTTGTTCTGTTTCTCAGAGAACTGCAGGAGGCTGTGGGGCTGTTAAGACACCAGCTCTGGATGCTAATACTGACAAGATATCCAATCTCTTTTGAAATTCAATATCTTTTTACAATTCAAAGTTTCTTAACTGTGGGCTCCAGTAAAATACTTTCTTACTTCAAGAGGGAAAAATATCAGGGCACAGTCACAATCAAAAGCACATCCCGAGCTTCTCATCTGGTTTCTTGTGTGCTTTAAGACTGGATGTATATCTGCTTGGTTGGGGGGACAGGCTCTACCTCTGCCTTGCTTTGGTCTGGCGTGATGCTGAGTTATTGAAAGGAAAAAATGGTCCTGGTCATATGGGTGGTCACAACTCCAAGAAGAGAGCTCCTGCCAGACTCCTCCAGGAAATGGCTTCTCTATGGGTGCAGGGTCACCTGCTGTGTGGAAAGCCTAGCTGACCTGCATGGACAGAGTCAAAGAGGAGGGTTTTGGTTTTGTTTGTTTCTTTTCTTAAGATATTGCACTTTCTTTGCCTGAAACAGGTGCGGGTAGGAGTTGGGTACGGCAAGCCAATCAAGAGTCAGCAGATTCAGCAAACTCTTTTGGAGATGGGTGCCTCTGCATCTGAGGGACAAGCTGGGGTTAGGTTCACGTGCTTGGTGTCTTGTCATGAGCAGGGAGAACTGAGTCAGATAACAGCAGTGGGTGGAAAGGCAGCAAGGAAGTCGGGACCGGAGTCCAGCAAACCTGGACCAACAGTTGGCCAAGCTAAGAGATAGGGGTGGGAGTGGGGTGGAGAGCTGTGGGGGGGGGGTAGTGAGAGGGAGGGAGGAGATAGATGGGAGGAGGAGTGGTGCATGTCATTGCTGTCCTCCTTCATTCAACCATGTACCTAGAATCTTTGCCATGTGCCTGCCTGCTTCTTCTTTCCATCGGTTCTCATAGCTGAGGGTGTGCGTAAGGACAGGAACTAAAACGGAAACAACCACCTATGGGAGTGAGGGGTGAGACAATTAGGCTGGGACCTCAGAGGGGTCTTCCCAGAAGACACTGCTTCAACACAGCACTGGGGAGCCCAGTGCTGGAGTTCTGGGACATCTGGGAGAAGGTTCAGGAGAGGGTGGGGGTGGGGGGAGCAGCGAGTAGACAGCATCCTGTGTGGAGTGAGGCCTGGGAGAGCCCCTAGGGCTGCAGTGGAGTGACAGGGAAGAGAATTGTGGTGCTATGGGGCCACAAAGACCTAGGGCATCAGACTTCCCCGGTACCTGTGACAACTTGTAAAGGTCATTTGGGTCCAATGGAAAGCTAGGGGTGATTTGAACAGAGGAGGGGTATTTTAGTCAGGGTTTCTATTCCTGAACTGAAATATTATGACCAAGAAGCAAGTTGGGGAGGAAAGGGTTTATTCAGCTTACACTTCCACATTGCTGTTCATCACCAAAGGGAGTCAGGACTGGAACTCAAACAGGTCAGGAAGCAGGAGCTGATGCAGAGGCCTTGGAGGGATGTTCTTTACTGGCTTGCTTCCCCTGGCTTGCTCAGCTTGCTTTCTTATAGAACCCAGGACAACCAGCCCAGGGATGGCACCACCCACAATGGGCCCTCCCACCCTTGATCACTGATTGAGAAAATGCCTTACAGCTGGATCTCATGGAGGCATTTCCTCAAGGGAGGCTCCTTTCTCTGTGATAACTCCAGCTTGTGTCAAGTTGACACACAAAACCAGCCAGTACAATTGATCCCTTGTCAACTCAACACACAAACACATCACTAGTAAGCCTCAACCCTTACCTTTTTATTCATCCCCAAGATCTAAATAACTTTAAAAATCCACAGTCTTTACAAATTCTTACACATTAAAATTTCAATCCCTTTAAAATATCCAATCTCTTTTGAAATTCAATATCTTTTTACAATTCAAAGTTTCTTAACTGTGGGCTCCAGTAAAATACTTTCTTACTTCAAGAGGGAAAAATATCAGGGCACAGTCACAATCAAAAGCAAAATCAAGTCGGACAGTGGTGGCACATGCCTTTAATCCCAGCACTTGGGAGGCAAGAGGCAGGCAAATTTCTGAGTTCGAGGCCAGCCTGGTCTACAGAGTGAGTTCCAGGACAGCCAGGGCTATACAGAGAAGCCCTGTTTCAAAAACCCAGAAAAAAAAAAAAAGCAAAAAGCTAACTCTAACTGTCCAATGTCTGGGATCTACCCATGGTCTTCTGGGCACCTCCAAGGGCTTGCGTCCCCTACTATAGTCTCCTGAGGTTTTCGCAGCCCTGAGTGTCCACGGGCCTTAATTACAAGCTCCCTTTGTACTGAGAGATCTGCACAGAAACCCAAGTGTGTAAGCAGATTTATAAAGCTATGGGACTTTAATTCCTGGCTTTGAACTAGCCAGCTGGGCTCCTTGGAGCATCTCAACACAAGAGATTAATAGTGTACCACAACCCTGGTACTCTTGGTTTAGGTATAAGATGCCTGCCATACACATACACATCACACCTAAGGACTTCTTCCATGATCTCCAAATAAGGAACCTTTATGGCATGCCTCAGGGGCACATTGCCCTGTGTAGTCTTCCTCCTTGTAAGAAGAAAAAAGTTCTTGGCCAACTACCTACGATACAATGTTGCAATTGCAATCAGTGGCCCAGCAGGTTGGTGGTGAATCCTCATGAAGAGCTGGGGGCTGGGCCTGTCTGACCTCCACAGCCACTCCTGACCCTATCCCATCTGATACTGTGTTTCCATGATGTTACCTGTTGGTGCCCAGAGCATAGGGGCTCACTCTCCTGCTTTGCAGGCTAGGCGTGTTCCTGTCCTTGGAGATGTTTCTAACTGAATATCTTCCACACCACTGACAACAAGGCTTTGTGAGTTACCGACTACAGAGACATCTGAGTTGGCAAAAATCAAAGGAAAAAAACAAAATCAGTTCAGGAAAGGGTCCAAATTACATTGAAGGATATCATCCCGGTCTTTCAAACAGTCAAACACTCCCTCTTTTGATGAAATAGCCTTGTTATTAAAAACACATTAAAAAAATGAAATCGAAAACAAATCCCTTCAAATAAGATTTCAGCCTCTGTTCAAATCCAGGGGTTTATTTAGGAGTTCCATCTTCTTACCCTGAGTGGAACCAGGCATGAAAGAGCTCAGCCCGCTGTCTTGGAGCATGCTAAAATCAAGGAGGGAGACCTTGGCCAGGGTCTCTGAAGCAGGAGCCCCCAAAAGAAATGGCCCTCTCAGAGATGCTGTCTGGGCTGCACAGGGCTGATTGACTCAACCAAGTTGCCTGTCACTCCACAGAAACTCTCAGATCCCTAAGGGTAGATCCTTGACCCAAGATGATTGCTGTTACAGTAGTAGCATCCTGCTATCCCTCAGACTTGTTTCTCTCTCCCACCCCCTAACTCGCTCCCACTTGTTACTTTCTATCTGTTGGGCAGCTGTTCTTCCTCCCTGCCTGCCCCATTCAACAGGAAGCCCTGGTTGTAGGAGGGAAGAGTCCATGTCTTTCTCTGGGACTTGTCTGTTTCCCTGGAAGGCTGGAAAGGAGCAAGAGAGGCTCATGTTGATGCTGCTTAATTCTCGCTCCGTGATGAAAGGCTCACTCAGAGACCTGATTGAGGTGAGTGTAGGTCAAACGAGAGGGAATTTCATCCAGCCAGGCATTTTATTTAGCAGCTATTCACAGAGCTGGCACAGGGAAGGTGGTAGAAGACTATTCCTTGGTTCTTGCCCTCAGGCTAACAGACAGGAGGGGGAGTTTCAGAAATCAGTTTCAAAATGAGAGTGCAGAGTTGGGTATGGGCTGGGGGCAACTTGGAGGACCTACTGTAACTCTATAAGGGAGATACAGAGGCAAGGAGATGAGGAGGAAGAGACTTGTGTTGGGTTTCAAAGGCATGAGGTGGTTGGTCAGGAGACTGGCAAAATGGGTAGGGCATCCTGGCGGGGAGTCCAGACCAGCACCAGGAGGTGTGGCAAGCCAGAGTTTCTGGGCCTTCACCTCCTAATCTGTCAAATGGGAAACATTGTAACAATGCCTGGCCTCCTGGTCTGTCTCAAGCAGCTGCTGGAAGACCAACAAACCCGAGGCACTTGTAAGTGTTTTACAGGAAATAATGTCAGATTTCTAAAAAACAAACAAGCAAGCAAACAAACAAATAAAAAACAAAAACACAGGACAGTAACGCAAAAAGTAACCATCTATTTTCATCCGGATTTATCTGCTCTTTTTAGTTTATTCAATTTATTATTTGTCTTTATGTTTCCTAGTCCTGAATACAGGACACACAGTTATATATCTGTGTGTGTACACTCGGGGTTTTTTCTGAGTACTTTGGCTAAGTTATGTGTTTTAGGACTCTTTATCATGAATATATTTCCCTGTGCAATTTCTAAGACTAGGAACAATCTCTTATATACCTCAGTATATTAGCAATTTTATGGAGCTAGCCAGACCTGGTGGCACAGACCTTTAATTCCAGCACTCAGCAGGCAGAGGCAGGCAGGTCTCTGGCTTCTGTAGATTTATATTGATAGACTGCTTTGGGCTAACCTGTCATCCATGTTATAGGTTTGTTCTGGGTTTTGTCTGGTCTGATAATCATAGGCTCTGTAGTGTTTTTCCCTGCACACATATCCAGTCTAGGGACAGGTAATTTGTTTCCCATGTCTTTTTAACCTCCTTTAATCTGAAATATCCCCATAGCCTTTCCTTATTTTGTGCAGTATTAATCATTTTAAAGAATACAATGCCGACACTCACTGTTATTAACTGAACAGTTTACAGAATTCCCCTGTTAGATATCCCGGTTCATTCTCTCACCAGCCAGGCAATATGGTCCTCCCTGTTGGCAGCCTCTCTGCCTTCTACAAAATGGTTTCTCTTTTCCTTTATTTCCCCTTCTGGAGAAAATCGCGGGGAGGCTCTCAGGAAGTTACTCAGCCCTTGATGCATTTTCCCAATACTCTAGAGCTTGTGAGTCCATCTTCTGGGCAGATGACGCCATACTTCCCCAGTTGAACAATCACAGAGTCATCTCTGAAGGCAATTTGCTTCTGTAGGTTATAGTTAATTATCCTCTTCAGGTTCCAACCCTCCATGTAATATGTAGTTTCCCGGTCCACTGTAACTGAGCCATGTGGGGTTTAATAAAGGTTTTGTTGAGGATCCCGGGAGAGTTTAACACCCTGTGAACCTTGGGGCTCACACCACTGATATCTCCGATTCTGGTGGCACATGCCACACTGCGTTCTACAGGTCCATACACACTGCCAGCTTTTCTCACTGTCCTGGTCATTTGGATCTCGACTGTAATTCTGCCTGTTTTTCTCCTGATGGAGCAGAGCTTTGTGGGAGATAAGCGTCCTCCTGCCTATTCAAATGACTTTTGGGCAAACTTCACTTTGAGGTGTTTTACCTTCACTTTGAGGTGTTTTACCTTCACTCTGAGGTGTTTTACCCCCTCAGCTCTTTAAACCCGCTGGCTTTTCCCCTGAGAGTTTCCAGCTTGCTTTCATCTCTTTCTGGTTCCACTGGGAAAAGAGGATGTTGGTGGTTGCGTAGTCCCCAGTTTTTATTGGCAAGTTTCCTCTTTTGTCTTGGTCTGAAGGTTCTCCATGATTTATCCTTGGTATTCTTAGTGACAATATGACCCAGGTGATGCTGAGTTCTTCTTGGGCTATCACATCTGGAGGCAGGTGACAGCCATCTGTTCCTTCCTGTGATCTAATTAAGCTAGGAAGACCTAGCCCTCTGTGGCTTTCTCTACTGTTTATTACTGTTTCCCCTTCTAAGCTGTCAGCAGGAAGACACCATCAAACATTTCCCATCCCAGACTCTTCTGAGTTAATGTCCATTAGTGATTCATGACCATCCTGGTCATGGTGGTCCACAAAATACTAATCTCCCAACTCTAGTTCCCACACAAACTCCACATAGCCAGTCCACGTTGACTACTTAGCCCTTGTTATTCTACAATGAGAACGAATGTCTGTCTGTCCATCCATTCATCATTGTGATGGTCAGCCTTCATTGTCAACTTGACACAACCTAGACTCACCCAATGAGAGAATCTCAGTTGAGGAATTGTCAGGATCAGCTCAGTCCGTGAGCATGGCTGTGGAAAATTGTTTTGGTTGCCTTAATTGATGTAGGAAGGCCTAGTCCTTTGTGGGTGGTACCATTCCCTGGGCTTGGAGTCCAGACCAACTGAACACAAGCAAGCAGGCAGGCAGACAGGCAGGCAGGCAGGCAAGCAAGCAAGCATGCATTTACTTCTCCATGTTTCTGACTGTGGATGTGACACCAGCAGCTATTTTAAACTCCTGCTCTAACTTTACCACTATGATAACCTATAAACCAAAATTGTAAATTAAAATAAATTTCCCCCCACTAAATTGCTATTTTAAAATTTATTTATTATATGAAAATACACTGTAGCTGTCTACAGACACTCTAGAAGAGGGCGTGAGATTTCATTACATATGGTTGTTACAGATGGTTGTGAGCCACCATATGGTTGCTGGGATTTGAACTCAGAACCTTCAGAAGAGCAGTCAGTGCTCTTTAACCACTGAGTCATCTCTCCATCCCCACTAAATTCCTTTTTGTTACTATATTTTATCACATCAACAAAAATAAAAAAAAAACTAAGATTATCTATTTATCCATCTATGCATCAATTATATGTTTATGTATGTATGTATGTATGTATGTATGTATGTATGTATGTATGTATATATGTACGTACGTACCTATCTATCTATCTATCTATCTATCTATCTATCTATCTATCTATCTATCAACCTACCTACCTACCTATCTGTCTGCTATCATCTTCAGTCATCTATTTGTTACAGACCTATTATTGATATGGTCTCACGAATTTATAATTTTTTAGGAATTAATGTTTATAGTTAACTGTTTTGTTGTTCAGATTACCCCATCTTTGGCCAGTGATGTCCTTTCAATGTGGCTCCTCCACTGTGTGACTAGTATCTTCTTTCAGAGGAGCATATTCTTGTTTTACACATAGTAAGAAGAAGGGGTAGGCTTATTCTATTTCAATATTGCCCTAGTCCTGGAATTGGCTACTTTAAGAAGTTCTGGCTCCTTTTAATAGAGATTGGACCTGTACATTGAGTGTGGTCATTGTGTGGGGAGTCTGGGCTTCCTGGTTCTGTTAATGAGTGGAGCTTGGAAATACATGTATGCACATACAAGTATCCATGCACATGTGCACATAAATGTACACAAAGGCATGTGAGTATGTTTGCACACTTGTGCAAGCATTCAAATGCACACACCCTTCAGGGAACATAAATTCACATCAAACTCAAGCACGTGCCCCCAGGATTCTTTTTGCCCTTACCCTTTTTGTAGTCACACGTCCTTTGTCCCTTTATCATCATCTTGACAGAAGTTAAAGTTATCTGGGAAGAGGAACCTTTCCTGAGAAATGCCTCTATCAGATTGCCTGTAGGCTAGCCTGTAGGACAGTTTTTGATTAACGACTGATACAGAAAGGTCCAACTCAATGTACAGGTGCCATCCCTGGGATGGGATCATGGGCAGGTGATCATCAGTCGTATTTGAAAGTAAACTGAGCAAGCCAGCAAGCAGCAGTCCTCTGTGGCTTCTGCTTCAGTTCCTGCCTCCAGGTGTCTGCTTTCAGTTCCTGCCTTGGCTTTCCTTGAGGGACTGTGACCAGGATATGTAACCTTTTCCCCCCAGGTTGCTTTTGGTCAGTGTTTTATCACAGCAGTAGAAACCTAACAAATACATCCTTTCTTGTCAGGGAGAACTCTGTAGTTCATTCCTCTGTAAGAAACAAACCTACTATGGAGGATTCTGTATTTGTTTGCATTTCTTTCCCACCCCACTCTTTTTTCTTCACTTTAATGCACACAAAGCCCATCCTACCCCACACCCAGTGTATGTGGCTTCATGATATACCCAACACCTGGATAAGTTCTTTCTCTTCTTCCCCACTTAAGTATGATTATAATCTAAGAGAAAAGGGAGAGACAGACAGACAGACACACAGTCACAGACACAGACACAGACACAGACACAGACACAGACACAGACAAGAGAGAATCCTGTAGAGCAGAAGGGTAAACAGGAATTAGGAATCTCAAGATATTTTATTTTTTGTGATGTTAGTACACATGTAGAAATCTTGATCTTACTATATGCACATTACACACACTGGCACATGTTGAGCACTGGAGGAATAAGCTGACCCTTGGGCCTTTCTGATGGGGATCAGAGCATCTGTGACTATTAGAGTTGTTGGGCAACTTCTCTCTCTATGTGTATGCACGGAGTCACATAGGATTGGCTTGGAATAGAAAGACATATACTGTCTTACTCATGGTTTCTATTCCTGCACAAACATCATGACCAAGAAGCAAGTTGGGGAGGAAAGGGTTTATTCCGCTTACACTTCCACATTGCTGTTCATCACTAAAGGAAGTCAGGACTGGAACTCAAGCAGGTCAGGAAGCAGGAGCTGATGCAGAGGCCATGGAGGGATGTTCTTTACTGGCTTGCTTCCCCTGGCTTGCTCAGCTTGCTCCTTTATAGAACCTAAAAATACCAGCCCAGGGGCTGGCGAGATGGCTCAGTGGATAAGAGCACTGACTGCTCTTCTGAAGGTCCTGAGTTCAAATCCCAGCAACCACATGGTGGCTCACAACCACCCATAATGAGATCTGATGCCCTCTTCTGGTGTGTCTGAGGTCAGCTACAGTGTACTCACATATAATAATAAATAAATCTTTAAAAAAAAAGAAAGAATACCAGCGCAGGGATAGCACCACCAACAATGGGCCCTCCCCACTTGATCACTAATTGAGAAAATGCTTTATAGCTGGATCTCAATGGAGGCATTTCCTCACCTGAAGCTCCTTTCTCTGTGCTAACTCCAGCCTGTGTCAAGTTGACACACAAAAACCAGCCAGTACACGTACTTACCTTACCTGCTGTCTGGCAGAGATGCACCTATGTGATGCTTGGTGTGGGAAGCAGATCCCATGGGACAACAGTGGGGTACTCACTGAGTGACAAAGGAACAGTAAGACAGACCACTCACTGGTCTAACCGTCACAGCGACTGCTTAGACTTCACACCTTCCTCTCCCAGCCCTGTGGTGACCTGTATTTGGCCTGTGATGAAGAAGTCCCCTTTTGTCCATGAACTGTACTATAGAACATGGCTACTAAGAAATCTTTTCTGCACAGCACCCTTTATGTGGGTGAGAAGACACTCGCTCTGTAGCCACGGAATCAGAGCTTCAGAGATCTCTATGCAGGCAGAGTTGGCAGTTGTGTTTGCTTGGAAGCCAGGGTCAAGGGAAGTGAGTCACTGGAACAAAGTGACCTGTCCTGGACCATGAATCCTTTGCAGGGTCACTGGAATAGGGAACCTTTGAGTATACCTTCACATTACAAATCTGGGGAGTAGTGACCTTAGCATGGCAAGACAAGACTAGTGTGGAAGATTTGCATGATTAACTGGTTAAGATTGTTCGGTACCATTCTTGAGTTGCATTCTGTGATGTGAGCATCTCCTGTCTGACTTTGTAAGAGAAGCACTGCAGTGGTACTATGGGACCCTTCGTGGATACCTCCTGGGTACCTGGGTCTGTAGATACTCGAGTCCCTTATGTAAAATGGCATAGTATTTGCATGTAGCCTGTGCACATGTTCCTATAATTGAAATCACCTTGAAATGCTCATAACACCTTTTACAACACGAACACTATGTCAATAGTTATTTTGTTCTGTCATTTAGAGGGAAAAAAAGATGTTTGTACATGTTCGGTACAGATGAAATATTTAAGCGTGTGTGTGTGTGTGCATGCCTCTGTGTGTGTGTGTGTGTGTGTGTGTGTGTGTGTGTGTGCTTTGAAAAGGGTCTTGCTCTGACAAGGCTAGGATGGAACTAGCTATTTCTTCCTTCCTTAGCCTCACAACTGTTACAGCCCTGTGCCATCATACCAGCTTGGTGAATACTAGCTCTTGGCTATTGTTGACTCTGTGGGTGAGAGCCTGAGGATTCAGATGGCTGGCTGCACTGAGGGGCAGCTGCCCCAGTGGTGGCAGTATTTCTGCCCAGTGATCGACCACAGGTATGCTAGTGGTGACATACAGCTGGTAGGATGGGACTCAAGCCTAAGGTGCTGTTGGCCCTGGTGGGAGTTGAAAAGCAGCTGAGAGTGAGCCTATGCTTGCCTGAGAGTCACCTGAAGAGCCTTTGGGATACGTGACAGCAGTGACTCTCCCCACCCAAATTACACACACACACACACACACACACACACACACACACAAAACAAAGTAATAAGGCTGAATGGAAAGCCTGTGACATTCAGGCTGCTCTTGTATAGAGAATCACCGTAGAGACCACTGAGTCCCATTCCTCCCTCAAATGCAGCTGTCCCTTGCAGCCAGCCCGACAGATGGCCAGTTTGCTTCATAGTAATTGCCATTTGATCCTCTCCTCCCAGTGTGAATGACTTATGCATGCCCTCTTCTCCAGTGCCTGGCCACCCCTCTGAAGAAAGTAGCCATCGTCTTTTTGCTTTGCCTGTCTCCCCACAGATTCGCCTCTGAATGTGGGAGGCCCCCAGGCCCCAGGGCCCACAGATGCACCATGCTGCTCATAGCTCCTGGCGGCTGAGCAGCTGAGGTCAGGGCCAGGATGCAGTTTCAACACTTCCCATACCTGTTTGTTCTTTAGCTTTTTGCCTTTGCCATTGGAGTTGAACCCTATCAAAGGGTGGATTTGTTTGTCTCTATCACCAGTTCTCAAAGCCTAGAATGGTGCTGAGCACAGATCAGCCCTCCACAATTTTTGTTACTGGATAAGATGAAGCTGCCCCTGCTGGTTTCAAAGGGGAAAGGTCTGATGTCTCCCTCTCAAACTCTCCTAGCCTAGAAAGTGGATGCTCAGGCCTATGGCTACAGTCTTTATGAGATCTCCTTAAAGGTGTGTTATGATCTGGGATTTATGTGGAATGGATTCTCTTGCAGTCATAACTCCCTGGAGAAGGAAGCGGCATGGAAGCCCATAGCTACATAGGGGCTTGTGTCTGCATAGAAGCCTGTGCCTGCATAAAGGCCCTTGGCTGCCAGGCCTGTGTCTGCATAGGAGTCTGTGGCTCATACAACTCTGCAAGTTTCAGAGTTCACACCAGGGTTCCTGAGAAGGCAGATTCACAGAGTCATCGCCTCATTGGATGACCTGCTCTTGTGGATCCAGGAGTGCTCTGCCCAAGGGATCCGCATGGTCAAGGCATGCAAGGGGCAGGAGAGGATAGCAGGCAACCCTTCTGAAGATAATCAGTGTTAATGAGAGGAGCTGCTGAGTTGCTTCCTGCCATGTTTTTCTTTTCATTTTTTTTTTCCAACAGCTTAGTATCCGAGGCTACGCGGCACATTTTTGGGCTAACCCCAGCTACATATTTAACATCCTTGGAGATGTAGTTAGCTGCTTCTCATCACATCAGGAACTTTGGTGCTTTCCCAGTTGCCAGGCCTTTGTGCTAATGAAGGATCTGCATCCTCAGAAGACCTGGGCTCATTATAATATCATTTGCATTGTGATTTTAGTCTCCTTCACTCGCTTTGTAGGCTCTTCAGAGGATCATAGGAAGAAATACCCTAAAAGGGAGATCTGGTCTACTGTGATTTGGAAGGGGGGAAGGGGTCACCTTATCTGCTTGAGTATGCCACCAGCCATCTCATAAATATTCATAAAACTCTTTTTTTTTTTTTTAAATCTACAGTGGCGAGCACAGTGGGCTGACATCTCCTTCCCCAAGTTAGGTCATCCCGCTCCAAGCTCTCCGGGGTCTGCTCTCCTTTGGCTTTGCTTTGTTAAATAAACTTCTGCTTAAACGACATCTCTCAGCTGAGTTCCTTCCTTCTGGAAGATAAGAACAAACCTTCACCTGCAACAGCAAGACAGGAAGTAAAGCACACAGAACAAGCTTCAGGCTCTAGTTTCCTGGGAAGATGAGCAGCTGAGCTTAGGCCTCCCCGTGAGGGGGGGGGGGAGGGGAGGGGAGGGGAGGGGAGGGGAGGGGAGGGGATAGAGGAGCAAGAGGCCAGAGGTCCACTGAGGACCTGAGAGAGGACCAGGCAGACACTGTCTCAGAGTCCGTCTGTAGCTTGTGACCACTGGAAGTTCCGTCAATGTCAGTGATAAACGCTTTCTTCCCCAAGAGCCTTTGGTCATCCCAAGCCCTAAATAATTGTTGTGGTTAAAGCTTAGTGTTAACATTTCTAGAAGCTTCACCTTAGTAGATTTTAATCATGAACTTGTTAATTAACATTGAGGGCACCTGGGGGTTAATATTGGGGATTTCCAGTTTTCATTTAGTGCCTGATATTCCTGGACTACCTCACAGTGGCAGAGGGCCAACAGTGGTTGTTTTCAGTCACCAGTTTCCAGGAATGGGGCACTTTGTGTATGTATCGCTGATGCTATGTATTCATACGCTGGATGAGCAGATGTTCATCAACAGCTGGGCACATCTGTACTGAGGACCCAGCAAGCAGCTGGGTATGATTGCATGCACCTGGAATGCCAGCGTGGGGTTGGGGTGGGGAGGTTGAGGCAGGGGGATTTTGAGATAGGCAACTTGGGCTATGTAGCACTTTAGTGAAATGTGTCAAAACAACCCACAAATATCAAAACAAAAAACTAAAACCATCAAGGGCTGTGGACATATCTCAGTGGTACAGTGCTTGCCTAGCATTCAAGGACCCAGCATAAAGAAAAAAAGAAAACACAATTAATCAATAGAAAGAAAGAAAGAGAGAAAGAAAGAAAGGAAGGAAGGAAGGAAGGAAGGAAGGAAGGAAGAAAGAAGTGTGTGTGTGTGTGTGTGTGTGTGTGTGTGCACGTTTGCACGAGCGTCTTTAGTTGCTTGAATTCTGTCTCTGTATGGGACCATTTGAATTTTTACCTGTATTTGAAAAACAATGAAAGTATAAACCATGAAGAATAATTTTATTAAATGCAGGTTTTTTTAGTTCATATGTAAAATAGTTTGCTTAACTTTGATGTCTTTAAAATAGTACCTTCATTATTTCTTTATATTATCTTTATAATCTCTTTAAAATTAAAATTCATTATTCTTTTAAACATATTAACTGCTGATTGTTGAGAGCTAAAGAACGAATTCAAAAATAAGATAAAATACTCTGTCATTGGCACAATTCAATATTTGCATAAAGTGAGCCATTTGCAAATATTTGGGTTTTATTAAAATCCACTTATTAATTGCTAGACAATTATTTACCTAAATATTACTTTTAAGAATTCTTTTATTGGAATGATTATATAGATGAGGTTCAATAAGAAGGTTTTCTCACTGTTTCTTTTCTGACTATTACTATCATTTCTTTTATCTCACTGTCATCACTAAAAATAATTTTATTAAATAAAGGAAAGGATTAAAAGAAATCCCCTCAGAGTATCGATTGAGTTCATGTGAGGCACCATTGAATATGGATGGTGGCCCCTGGTGCTAGTGTCCCCTCCTCCTAGGGACAAGGACTCACAGGACCCAGGCTCTGCTCTGATGACTGGGGGTGGGGGGAGAGATTACAGAACTTTCTAGGGAGCTGGCTTTGCTAGGAAGTAAGTGGCCATGGTAAGCACACTCCTAAGATCAAGTCCCTGACATGAAGATACAAGTTCAACTACAGGGTCACTGTGATGGACTCCAAGATAATGCTCTTTACAGAATAAGAGTTGCATTTCCTTCTCCTGATACAAGGCTGAGCTCTAAGGCTTAGAATCCAGACCTCGTCTTCCTTCTGTCTTTTCATCTGGCACACGTGCAGTTGCCCTACTCTTTCGGCCCCATGTGGCTGGCACAAGAGTATGTATTCCAACCAGTAGAAAGGGAAGAGGGCAATGCAGGGCACGTGTCTTTCCCATATGCTATGTCTATAACTTGTGCGTCTTTTACTCACATTACATATGCTTAGTTTAGTCACACGACTCTAGCTGAGAGGGAAGCTGGGAATTTTTTTACTTCCCTCTTTTCCTTCCTTCTTTCTTCCTCCCTCCCCCTCTCCCTTCCTTCTTTTCTTCTTCCTCCCTCCCTCCTTCCTTCTTCCTTTTTCTCCCTTCCTCCCTCCCTCCCTCCTTCCTTCTTTCTCCCCTTTTCTTCCTTCCTTGCTCCTCCCTCCTTCCTCCCACCCTCCCTCCTTTCTCTCTCCCTCCTTCCCTCCCTCCCCTTCTCCGTCTGTCCTTCTTTTCCTCATTTCTCCTTCTTTCCTTCCTTCCTCCCTTCCATTTTTCTCCCTTTTTCCTTTCTTCCTCTTGAAATATTTTATTTTATTTTTATGTGTGAATGCTTTGCCTATATGTGTGTCTGTGCATCACGTGTGTGCCTGGTGCCCTAAAAGTCAGAAGAGGGCATCCGACCCCTAGAAATAGGGTTATGAATGGTTGTGAACCACCACATGGGTCCTGGGAACCAAACGTAGGTCCTCTCCATTACTAAGCACTAATTGCTGAGCCGTCTTCAGATCCTTCCTTGCGATTAAGTACGCAATGCTTTTTATTTTGTGAGATTTCTAGTTATATGGCCACATTTATCTGAAAACAGAGACTGCTGTTTGTCCAGATAAAAATTTGGATCCCATGGGCAGAGGGGAAAATTAAGTGTTTGGAAACAACTGTGGGTTTCTTCCATTGAGCAGAGACTTTCCTCTTCTCTACGATGTCAGAGAGTGTTCCCACAGGTATAACATCCAGGTGACAGCCATGCTGAAGAAAGCTGCTCCAGTCACTAGAACAGGCTGCCTGGGGCCAGAGGTAGAGAAGGAGGTAGACGATGGGTAGGTACCTCTTCTGCCTGGCTGGCCCCACGGTGGTCATATTCCTTGCTTTTAAGAAACTCAGTGTTGTACATTAAACTCAGCTGACTCCAGCAGATGGATTAGGGAAGGTGGGGATAAAACAGGGTAAGCCACCTCAGGAGTCTGCTAAAAGTGTTTTCTAGACAACCCTGCAAATTCTTTTTTTTAAAGATTTACTTATTTCTTTTATGTATATGAGTACACTGTAGCTGTCTTCAGACACACCAGAAGGGGGCATCGGATCCCATTAACCCTGGAGATCCTAAACCCAGTGCTTCAGGAGGGACCCAGGGACCTGCAGGCTGAACACACTGCCCTGTGATGGCTTAGTAGTTAAAAGTACATACTCTTCTTACAGAATGCATTCAGAAGATCCAAGTTCAGTACCTGACACTGAGCATATAGCTGTCCATAACTCCAACTCCAGAGCACCCAGTGTGTTCTCTTCTGGACTCCCTGGATATTGTTATTCACATGCACATACTCCACAAAGATGCAGACACATACACATAATTAAAAGTACAATAACTCTTTAAATCCCAGGTGGCCTCAATCTAGGTGTGTAGTCAAGAGGATGACATTGAACTTCTAATCCTCCTGCCTTCATGTCTCAGATGCTGGCATTAAAGGCATGCACCACCATGCCTGGTCTTATGCAGTGCTAGAGACTGAACCCAGGACTTAAAGCATTTCTAGGCAAGCACTCAACCAACTGTGGTGGTTTGAATAGGAATGGCCTCATAGTCTCCTGTTTGAATGTTTGGTCCAATGGGGAGTGGCATTATTAGGAGGTGTGGCCTTGTTGGAGCAGGTATGGCCTTGTTGGAGGAAGTGTGTCACTGTGTGGGTGGGCTTTGAGGTCTCAGAACCTCAAGCCAGTTCTCTTCCTGCTGATCCAGATGTAGCTCCTTCTCTCAGCTCCTTCTCCAGCACCACGTCTGCCTGCACATTGCCATGTTTCCCACTATGGTGGTAATGGACTGAGCCTCTGAAACTAAGCCAGCCCCAGTGAAATGTTTGCTTTATACGAGCTGCTATGGTCATGGTGTCTCTTCACAGCAAGAGAAATCCTAACTCAAACATGTTGGAATATACGTGTGTGTGTGTGTGTGTGTGTATCTACCACCCTTCCAACCCTCACTCCACCTCAATCCCTTTCAACCTCTCAACACTAGGTAGGAGAGACAGAAGGTCAGAGGGCAAGGGAGGCATATATCTCTTTAGGTTATTTCCTGCTGATTAGGGGTATTGGGTTTCTTGTGGCAAGTCCATCTTTGTCTACAGGATATCCCCAACTTCTTTTAGTCTCTTTATTCCCAAACACTTGACAAACTGTAACAATAGCAACCAGGAGCAGGAAGGGTAGCAGCAGCCTCTATAGGTCTTTTCAGGGCTCTCCCATTTACACCCTCTCCAGAGTCCCCAGAATTAAACTATGTGCAGCTGTCAAAAAATCACACCCCTGCTAGAGCACAAGGCAAATCATAATCACCTGCTGTGAAGCAGCCTCTTGTCCCACACCTGGGATTAAAACAAGAGCATATACACGTAATATGACTGGTTTTTAAAGAAGCCAAAATTTCTCACTACAAAGACACCTAATATATCCACTGCCTTTGAGACAGGGAGACTCTCCACAAAGGTATTGATGTGTTTATAAAAAGATGAAGAGATATAAGATATGTTCTACGGGATGTAGTGAGGTATGAAAGGGGGTGCCTTAGCGGGCTCACACCAAGGCATCCCTTCCCCCTGAGGGACCAGCCACACGATGGCATAGTATAGAATAGAGTTTATTCAGGGCATGGGGAGGGGAGTTAAGAGGGTAGAAGAGGCAAAGAAAGACACAGAGAGGGAGAGAGTAGAGAAGTAGAGGCTGGCCATGACCACATGGAGGTGGGGGGAGAGAATGGGGAGCAAGAGGGAGCAAGAGAGCAAGAGGCAAGAAGACAAGAAAGGGAGGAGGGGGCAAGCAGCCCTCTTAGAGTGGGTCAGGCCTACCTGGCTGTTGCCAGGTAACTGTGGGGAGGAGCATACCTGGCTATTGCCAGGTAACTTTGGGGTGGAGTTTAGACAGAATGCTAACAGGTATTGATAACAATACCCAGGACAGGTGCTTTAGCACTGGGGACTTTTGGTGATTGGAGTGGAAGACTGGGCAGGGTTAGATGTTCTGTGCAAATCTTGGGACATATTTTAAGGTCCCTCAATACTGGAGCTGGCATCTTTTCCCTCTCTCGCCCTCCACCAGCAGGAGTCATCGTCTTTCACATGTCTGCTGTCTGGTTGGTCTTCTCCCACCCTGACAATTGCTTCCTTTCCATTTTTCATGAAGAGAGAGCTGGTGGGTCAAGCTAATTGCTACTGAACTATTGCTTTCTGCACCTGGTGCTCCATCAGCCTGTGGTCATCTTTGGAATTGGATGCCCTTGAGTCAGGCGCCCATCCATGTCCAACTGGGATCTCAACTGCAGTCAGGCTGGGGTTCAGCTGCAGGCTCCAGCACACAGCCAGCATTCCTGCTTCGGTAAGTCAGACAGGGTCTACTCCTACGTGATGGGTGGTGTGATAGATAAGAGAAATATGAACCTGCACACAAGGTGGGGTCCTAAATACACCATCTGTGTTTGGCCTTGGCATTCCAAGTCTGTGATATCAAGTGGCTCAGAGATCTTCACTGTGCAGCCTTCTCTGCCTCACAAGCATATTGCACAAGTTAGGACATACACACGGCAGTCATAGAGTTAATCAAACAAGAATAATTATCGTTCACAGGTCCTTCCACGGCACAGGGGAACGTGCATATGACTGAGTCTTCCTAGCTGCCGAGGAGGAGACGTGAGAAGCAATGGAGGGGAAACTGAACATGAGACATTCGCCTTTCTGACCCCCACTCATTTCAGCTGCCTGTCACATCGCCGCAGGATAGCAACTCTCCTGCGCAGCAGGCATTCAGGAGCCAGGCCACACACCAGGATCTGTCCTTCTATCTAGCACCCTGTGCCTACTCTGAGGTTAGCAACAAGTGGCAACCTCTTCCTTCCTACAGACAAGAAGGTGACTGGCGCTTCCCAGCCCATTATTCCAGCCCACGCAGAGTGAGGTTAATGGAACTGAGATGAAGCTGGCTGGCGGGAGAGGGAGAGCCCTGAGGGGACCACACAGCTCATCTTCCATCCCTCAGCCTGCTCTTCCCCCACCCCAAGCTCTGGGCATCTCTGTCCAAAGACAGAGATGGGAAGGGCAGAGGGATAAAGGGGTCTTACACTCTTACCAACAGATTCTGCAGGGAGGGGTGCTGTCAGCTTGGTTATCATTAGGAAAGATCAGTTTGTAATGCCCTTAGACAGTTCTGTGATTGGCTTGTGGGTACAGACGGAGGTAGACTGCTCATCTCCACAATGAATCTGCTTCTTGGTAGGAGTGGTCCTAAAAGGGCAAGAGAGAAGGAGAGCGCCCACACGGAATGAATGGATCTGGCAGCCTGGATTCCAGGAAAGATCTTTGATGCCTGAGTAGAAAGTGCTTGAAGAGCTACAGACAGGGCTGAGGTCAGAGGTCAGAGGTCAGAGGTAATCTGTAGTGGAAACAGGAGGTGAGAAAGCCTTCATCTTCTAGATGAACTGAGACCGGAACCGCAGATTTCACAGATGAAACTGGGCACGCTTCGTAACTCGAGCCCTGGGTAGAGCATCACACTTGTTGATCTGAAGGCCATCCGGCTGCTCAGATGACTTTCCTGCTGATGAGGAAAGAAACACCCTCCCGGCTTCACCCCATGACTTGTTGGGCAATGGTGCAACACTGAGGTTCATTGCAGTCTAAGAGACTCTTCCATGATCCCGCTCTTTTACCAGTCACATCCTCCTACATGGAATATACACAATATGCACACACACACACACACACAGAGAGAGAGAGAGAGAGAGAGAGAGAGAGAGAGAGAGAGAGAGAGGGAGAGAGGGAGAGAGGGAGAGAGAAAGAGAGAGAGGGAGAGAGAACAACTCACTACATGGACCTGAGCCCACTTAGGACAGAAAGAATAGGTTGTTTAGGAAGCACTTCAGGTTGGATACCCAGAGGGGCTTTTAAACACAAATAGAACAATTTCATCTCTGACTGGTGCTCTGTGTACCTGATACTGCATCTACCATTGCGAATGAAGAGCCACCTCAGAAGGTTCTAGGAGGTCCCGGCCAGCAGAGAGGACTAGAAACCAATAACCCGGCCATCTTGGAAAAACAATAACCTGTCTCAGCACTGCACTGTGGGTTTTTGTTCTGGACTCAGGGCCCTTCTGCCAAAACAGAATCGAAGCTGGGGCTGGAGGTGTGGACCTAGAGACAGCCGTGTTTGGAAAGTCTCTTTAGTAGGTATGGCTGTGGATAGAAGCACATAGGTGCTGCCTCCCAGCATATGCAAGCTCTTCCTAGTCTCCCACTTTCAGTAGATGCTAAGTGGAGATGGTTTGGACAATGTGTGCCTGAACTCTTGGTTCAAAGATATATTCTGATCACTGGCTTATAAAAGTCTAGACTTTGAAACTACTGGCTCTGTAGATATTTCCATGCGTATGTGTGTGGTTTCGGAGCACACAATGTCTGCTTCCTAACTGAAAACAAAAGAAAATCAGAACTTGATGAAAGAGGTTTGTTAAGTTGCATAAGGGTGTGTGGGATTCCCCCACCCATCTTACGTAGCAGCCTTTCCTCGGTGCATAGAAGAATGAGGACCACACGGAGTGGATTCCATTCAGAAGTGGCTTAGGAAACCCGAAGAGGAACCCCAACGAAGGCCAAGTCTGTGATCACCTCATTCCTAGAAGCTTGCTCCAACCTCTCCAGCACCTGGGGAAACGGGAGGTCTGCTTGTGTTGGGGGAGGAGGAGGAAGAGCAGTTCTCATCAGGTATCTACCAAGTCCAGGGCATGGGAATTCCTGGGACCAAGCCCCTAACTTGTCAGAAGAGCTGGGACTTCACCAGACTCAGAGCCATCTTGGGGAGTGCAGAGAGACGGATGTCTATGACTCCTCTATGAAGGTGTTCAGAGGAGAAGGGGAGCAACTCTGATCTTTCTCTACCCACTCCATTCCCATGCACAGGATGGTGCTGGTCTAGAAAATATCCATCCGTCTTGACAGAAGCTGGGGTCTTTCCAGGTATCCAATGCTCCCGTGCTCCTGTGTGCTTGGGGATTGGGTCTTGAAAAAACACTGGTTCTAAGACTCTTGCAGTCTCCTAAGTCATAAGAGAGAGGGGAGAGAGCGAGAGAGAGCAAGAGAATGAGAGAGAGAGCGAGAGAGAGAGAGAGAGAGGGAGAGAGAGAGAGAGATATGCTATCCTCACCGTAGGCTCTGGAGGCTGGGAAAAAATCAAGGCAGGATTAGAGCTGGAATTTTCAACTCTTCTTACCCCAGCCTCCTCCAGGAATGGGAAGAGTGCATTCTGGGAATGGGCTCCCTGGTATCTGGGATGAAAGCAGTTTAGCACTGTGAGTCTTGCCAACTCAAGTGACAGGGAAAGGGCAGAAACTCCCTTTGAAAACTTTGTAAACCCTCAAGGAATACAAATGGCCAGCCCCCTTCCCCTCTTACCCCTACTGAACAGCTTCAGTGGCCAGGAACTACCTTTAGACTTACCTAAGGGCTGATAGCAAGTTCACAGTAACAGCAGTTCCCAGCTCAAGGCCTGAGAGAGGCCAGTTTCTGCCCTACAGGAAAAAGAAAACCCCACCAATCCACGAGTTTGCCCCAAGATCAGGCCACACACTCCCTTCAATCCCTGTACCCCCACCCCCCACCCCAAGAAACCCTATATAGATCCTATATTCTGCCCAGTTCTAGGCTGTTTCCAGTAAATCTCTGTGTGAAGTTTGTTATGCGGTGACTTTGTGGTATTTCTTGGCTCCCAAATGCCAGGCCGCCTTTCCATCCAAGCTGTAATGGCATCTCGTGCCAACTCCAGACAGCGTCAGAGTAATAAATTGACTACGTGTTTACACTCAATTGGCTTGGAGAATGACAGGATTGACTTACCCTTAACAAAATGACAGTGTGGTCAGAGTCCCAGCGCTTCCAGGTCCTCATACACCCAGCATAAAACATGATACTTACGGAATGAAGATGGCTGGTCAGGGTGGCTGGAAAGGAGGCTTAGAGAGGGCCTCTTTAATTAAGATGGTGGCATTTGAACTAAAGCTTGAATACAGAAGGACAATCAGCTCTGGGTATCCTGGAGGGGTCCAGGAAACAGAAAATCAAAAGCAAAGCCTTCAAGGAAGGAACGAGGTGAGTTCTAGGCCACACGAAAAGGCCAGCAAGCTGGATTCTGAGTGTGAGCAGAGGCTGTTGGAGAAGGTGAGGGCCAGCTAGCGAGGAGCCTGATGTTCAGGGAGAAGGAAGCCTGCAGTAGGGATGGTGTCAGGCTAGCATTGCAGCCAGATGTGTGGACTCGGACAGGCAGTTTAGATTTGTTAGCAGAAATAGGATTTGGTAGTCACCAGCTTTCTGATGGTGTGGAGCTGGCTAGGGGAATGGGTATCCTGTAGAAGACACTGGTGTTTCAGGCTTGTTGCAAGATTTGGAAAAGCAGAGTCACACCAAATAATTTGGGGAAGGGTGCGAATTCAGTCCTATTCTTTTGTCTCAAGAGGAGTAAAGTTCCTCTCCACAAGGCGGAGCTAATGCTGCAGATGGAGCTAAGGTTGCTAAGTAGCTGTGTGGCGGGCAGAGCACTCTGATGACACAGACTGGCCTAACAGAACCAAAGTGCCCTTAGCACAAAAGGGTGAGTCTAGAGAGCCAGGCCTCGAGTTATAGACACACGGGTATGTTGTGCAGCTTGGAAGGAGCCAGGACCCAAGGAAAGCAGGCAAGCTAGAGATGGGAGAAGGTAAGGGCGAGGAAACTCTGCCCAGCTTCCGGGAGACAAACAGTCCTGTCTAAACTTTGAGAGCTCAGTTGGTCTCCCAACTCCCAGAACTCTAAGCTGATAAATTGTGTTGTTTTAAGCTACTTAATTTGTTGAAATAGTGACACACTACATTGTCTCTAATGATTCAACAAACATCTCTGAAAAGCAGCGTGCCGTGTGGTCAGATGCTTTTTATATTGGATATCAAATGTCCCTATAGGTGCATGTGTTTGAACACTAGGGCCCAAGCTGGTGGCACTGTTGGGGAGGCTGTGCCTTTTGTGTGTAGGTCCTTGCTAACACAGGGGTGGTAGAAGGGTCTCTGCCTCAGTAAATTTAGAGGCTTGTCTTGTTTTCTTAATTAGACCCCGTGAGAGAGCCTGGTTCCCATAGCACCTGTAACCTATACAGCTCTGTTGCCCTAGATGGATTGACAAAAGCAGAAATGGCACTGGCTTAAAATCACGTGACCTTGTTACTTATTCAAGTTGTACCTCAGTTTTCCCATCTGCAAAATGGGAGTCATGGCAGAACCTACATCTTGGGTTTGTGATATATTCACAAGCAATGCCTGGCTCAAAATAGGCTCAGAGTCCATGTCAAATGTTGTTAGTGTCTTTTCTTTCTTGACCTAAAGGGCTCAGTACACCCACTGTGAAGTAGAGACTGACTTCTGACTTCTACTGACCTCCTAGGGGAGGGCAGTACCTTACATGGTTCTAGTTGACACAACAAAACACTAGGGTTTCTGTCTTAAACAATAGAGTTTCCCCTATCCTGAGGTCTCAGTGCCTGAAATCCAAGGTCAAGGTATGGCAAGGTTGGGTGCTGGAGATGGCGTCTTTCTGCAGGCGATCACCTTCTCACTGTTTCTCATGTGTATATGGGGAACAGAGAAAAGGATGCACCCCCATCCTTCTTCTAATCATACGGATCCTATAAAGGCCATGCCCTAACTCTCACGACTTCATCCAATCTGAATGATTGCCTTAAAGCCTCTGCCTCTGAGCACCGTCATGTTGAGGAGCAGAGTTTTGATGCATAAGTTTGGAAGGAACAATAGCATTCGGTCCATACCGATCTGGAACTGGTAGATGGGCCTTGAATCTGACTGGCCCCTTTTCTGTGCTCAGAAACAGCAGGGGGTGGCTGGCCCAGTCTACACGGCAGAAGGTCTCTCCCTTCCAGGGAACAAATATAGACTCAGTCCAACTTTTAGGTATCAGAGCCCACAGCTCCCGAGCCCCCAACACATTCAGTCACATTTTTTAATTGGGTGACCACCCTTGTCTATGGCTTCCATCCCATGGCAAGCAGACTGGGAAAGCTGGACAAGTCACACAGCGTGTGGGGGCACACACAGCAAATGGCAGCTCGATCTGGGGACAGGACTCCCTGTCTCCTGTTTCCTGGGAGAGTGCTGAAGCCACAGCCTGCTTCTCCCCTCCCCCAGAGAATGGAGGTGCCTGGTCCCAACACCACCCATCCTTCCCTTGTTGCTTTGTCATCTCACAAGCCCAGTGTCTGGATCCTGTGACCTCTGCAAGGGCCTCCAGAAGTGCTTGACAGACCTGAATAAGGAACGGATTGGCCCCAAGAGGCAAAAAGGGAGCTGTGAAATCAAAATTAATAAGTGTTTGATTACATGTCTACAAAACATGTCAACTAGTCAACTGCCACTTAACTCCGGGTTGTTCCTAAATTAGAATTAATGTGGAATAAGAATGCGGTGCAGAGAGACTGATAGATTATGGAGCCTCCAGATCCCAGCCTGAATTACATATGGAAATCCTAAAGTGACCCTGTCTCTCTCCATCTCTGCCTCTGCTGCATCAGAAAGCTTGGGAGGGACAGAAATGTAAGGGGTCACCAGTGAGGGCCCAAGCTCCATGCATCAAACTTAACAACAGAGGGATGGCTGGTTAAAAATAACAGCCAAAGCTGAGACTGTAGCTCAGTTGGTAGGTCTCGTGTGCATGAAGTTCTAGGTTCAACTCCCAGTGCCCCATAAACAGATTGGGGTTATACATGCTCTCAGCATGTGGAAGATGGAAGCAGGAAGATCAGAAATTCTAGGTCATCCTCAGCTAGGTAGTGAGGCCAACCTGGGCTAATTGAGACATTATCTTGAAAAGGAAGGAAGGAAAGAAGGAAGGAAGAGAGGGAGGGAGGAAGGGAGGGAGGGAGGGAGGGAGGAAGAGGACAATCGGAACTTCATTTGAGGTTGGCTTTTTGGCAGAGTCATATCTGAATATCCCTCATTTAAACCCCCACTTTCCTAGACTCAGCTTCACATATACAGCGCAGGGAGTGAACAGTCCCCATTACACAGAGTCAATAAATATCTGTACCAGATATCCTGTTAAATATAAGTGTACACATGGAATAGAGCAGATCCCTCCCCTCTGGAAACTTGGACTCTCGGGACAATCTTTTGCATGTCTTTTCTTATTTGCATCTCACAGAAACTCCGATCACCCTTAGAGCAGGTGTTAGTTCAGGTCTAAACCCCTGTTCAGTTGAGAAGGGATCAGAGGAGCCATTCATGGTGTCTATGGCAGCAGCTTCTGAGCCTGGACTGAGTCCCAGGTCCTATCTCCACCTGCCTGGGAGAGCCATGGTGGTGATGGCTGGGCAGCTGCTGTCAAGGGTCCTGGCTTTGAGACACACACTCTTGTTGAGCTCAGTGCTCCCGCGTGGAGCAAGGCAGGGGGGTGGCAGCTAGCCTGCTCAAGCACTCTGTGGCTTCTTATGAATCTACGTGGAACTAATTAGTTATTATTTCAGCCAATTCATTATAGTCTCTTTGGAGCAGCCTTCCCTTTCATAAAGACTGCTTTGGAACTTGGTTGGATGTTGCAGACAGGATGTGCTTGGGGGCTGCTTCGGGAGGCAGCTTTCTGCTTCTCCCTCTCCTGATAGTCTTCCTCGTCCTTCACTGAAGCAGGACAGCCTAGCACTCTGTACCTAAGTACAAGTCCAGCCTGTCCTGTCTTTCAGGACACTAAATCACTCCTGGCCCTGCCCCAGGCTGCCACAGCCCTATCTCCAGCATCCAAGTGCTCCCTGCCCCACCAGGCTCTGGCCTGGGCAGCAAATCCTTTGTTTCACTCCTCAATCTCTCCTGAGCTGTCACTCATCCATGCCCCGGCTTAGCCCAGCTTTAGCCCTCTCTGTTGGCTCTGTCACTCCATCACCCAGTCCTGATCCTACCATCTGTCTCAGTGTACACCCCACCATACCCTCTAGATGAAACCACTACTTCCTGCTGTTGCTGTGCCTGCCTTCTCCCTGTCCCAACTTTCACACACATCCCATGCCACCACCAGTCACTATGCCTCGAGGACCAGTTCTACACTGATTATGATTTGAGCGAGCACAAATGGTCCGAGGGTTGAGAGGAGAGCCAGGGATCCCCTCTGTGATGGTTTGAATATGCTTGGCCCAGAGAGTGGCACTACTAGGAGGTGTGGCCTTGCTAGAGGAAGTGTGTCACTGTGGGGGTGGGCTTGAAGATCTTCCTAGCTGCCTGAAGATGCCAGTTTTCTCCTGTTTGCCTTTGGAAAAAATGTGGAACTCTCAGCTCCTTCTGCACCATGCCTGCCTAGATGCTGCCATGCTCCCACCTTAATGAACCTTCCGAACCTGTAAGCCAGTCCCAATTAAAAGTTGTCCTTTATAAGAGTTGCCTTCGTCGTCGTGGTGTCTGTTCATAGCAATGAAACCCCTAAGACATGGTCCTTACTCCAAGTTCTGCACATGCTTGACCTCACCAAAGCAAAGTGAGAAAGAAACCCTTAGCTACCATAGACTGTAGCTCTTCCCAACCTTTTACTGGCCCTAAAGAGTTAACGTCCCCCAATATGGTGTCACCACGGGACACCTTCTGGGACCTCTATTATGGTGGTCTTAGCTTGGTGATGAGCCATTGAGCCTTTGGAAGAGCACTGCAAGCTGAACACAAGCCCACAGACACTCCCCAAATGATAGCTGGGACCCATTGGCTGGTCTCCCTGGGAATTCAGTTGCTATGGCAATGGGACAGTATCCCATAGATGCCCAGGGATGGGGGCTGGAGAGTTCTAGAGGATAAGACTGGTCACTGTGGCTGTCTATGCAGGGTCTTTTGTGACCATCTCTCCCTGTGTCAGGAGAGCTGGTCATCTGTGATACAGGGGTCAAGAAGAGGATTCTAACAGTGCTGCTGCCCTGCATAAATGCCAAGGGAGCCATCAGTATGGTTTTGCTGCAAATGCAGGGGATCATCTTGGGGATTTGGGGGAGCAGCGAGATGTGGAGCTCAGAAATAGAAGAGTTATCCCCTAAATCCAAACCTGCAAATACATCTGTCTCGTCAGAGCTTGCTCGTGGCAGTGCTTCCAAGACACCGCATGGAAAGGCTTCTAGCAGTCATGGACCGCGGGGTTAGGACCATACCCCAGCACCCACACGTTCTTATCAGCCTGTTCAGAGCTGTCATTTGCAAGTGCTCAGAACCCATTTCTATTCCCTGGTATGGCACTTCTTAGGCAAAACGAACTCCCTGAATTTAAATGGCTAGCTGCACAAAGGAGGGCTTCCCTCTTTGCCTCAAGGGATCTCCTCATGTTAGCATTTGGGGATTTGATGAACCACCTCAAGCTTCACCATATCATACAACTTAACCTCAAGATGAATTTCAACACTGCTTACTGAATTCCACTTTCCTGTGAGGTCACACTCAGAACCTTCATTCCAAAGAGGAGGAAACCAAGCCAGAGAAGGGATTTGGCTTGTCCATCAGGGCAGCCCATGGCAGAGCTGGGACTTGGATCCACGTCTGGAGGTTTGGTCAGCCTTCTCCCAGGACAACGCAGCTACTCCCCAGCCCTTGGGTCTTGCAAAGTCAAACACACACACACACAGAGAGAGAGAGAGAGAGACAGAGAGAGAGAGAGAGAGAGAGAGAGAGAGAGAGAGAAAGAAGGAGGTAGAGAGAGAGGGAGAGAGAGAGGGAGAGAGAGGGGGAGAGAGAGAGGGAGAGAGAGAGGGAGGGAGAGAGAGAGGGAGGGGGAGAGGGAGGGGGAGAGAGAGGGAAGGAGAGAGATGGAGGGAGAGAGAGAGGGAGAGAGAGAGGAAGAGAGAGGGAGAGAGAGAGAGACAGGGAGAGAGAGACAGACAGTCACAGAGAGAGAGAGAGAGGGAGGGAGAGAGAGATTGAATTCTCCCTGCTGAGAAACAGGATGAGATCCTTTCTCCATTTTTATTTTAAAAAAATCTTAATCTGCTCTTTAGTTAAGTATTTAAATTGTGTGTGTGTGGGGGCGGGGAGTGCATACTCTCCTGGTCATGTTTATATATACATGCATATATGTTGTGTACATGCACTTTGAGGTCAAAGGCAAACCTTGGGCATTGTTTGTCCAGGACCCTCTATCTTGGTTTTTGAGAAATGACTATTGAGACAGATATGGGGCTCATTTTCCAGTCTCAGAGCTCTAGACAGTCTCCTGCCTCCGACCCCAGAGCGCAGAAACCCAAGCCTGAGCTCCTGGCTTTTTATGTAGGCGCTGAGGGTTGAACTCAGGCTCTCCTGCTTGTGTGACAAGGACTTTGCTGACCGGCTCATCTCCCCATCTTCTCTCTGCCATTTAAAAATGGCTGCCAGTCTCTACTGTGATCTACTAAGCCTTTGCTGGTCTTTAAACGGAGAACTGGGCTGGTGAGATAGCTCAGTGGATAATAAAGGCACACGCTGCTAAGCCCAAGGATCTGAGTTCGAGACCCAGAACCCACATGCTAGAAGAGAAGAACTGACTCCTGTAAGATGTCTTCTGACCCCTTTATGTGCCTCCCCTCCAAAATAAACACATACGTGTAAAAAAAAAACCCAGAACAATTTCAAGATCATAGGACCGGGAGAGCACCAGGATCGGTGTCCCCCGGATCCTGCGGAGGGTAAGAGGCTAGCTTTGGGAGGGTGCCAAGCCCCCATTTGTGAAACTACAGCTCATTGTAACACGAGCTTCAGTTGTTCCTATAGATAAAGCGGGCTGGCAGATAGTCTCCAGGTAAAGCCAGGCTGAGCTTGTACTATCAGTGGTGCCCTAGAGTCTTCCTACTGAAGGGCTAGTTACTGTTGGCTCTGGGAACACATGCGGGCTTTCTGCTGGGCTGTGTGGGGGTGAGATTGCCTTCTGTCTTTGCAGTCTTAGCGCAGAGCCTGTGAAACACACCACCTTCTGCTTTAATGCCGTCTCAGTAAGAGCTGTCTGTCTCCGCGACTGACCTTCGTAGGGGGCTTTTCTACAGTCCCCACTTTAAAACGGTTTTGCTTTTAAATTCTGCATCCCCAGCCATCCTCCTGGCTAACCTTCCACCCACAGGTTTCCTGTCTTCTTAACCAGCCAGCCCTTCCTGCCTGCCTCCAAGGCCGCAGCTGCTTCTTGACTTTGGTCCCTATTGAAGGTGGTTTCTGCTAAGAATTAAACCTTGTTGGCAGAGTATGGTGGGAGAGCAAAGGCCACACTGTGTGAGCAGATCCCTACAGGCCTCCTCAGCAAACTTTTGGCCCATGTACTCGATAAGTTAAAAAAATGTGAGTGAGGGGTAGGGTACTTTTGGTGGACATGTGCCAAGTACCCCTGAGAAATCATACCATGTAACACATCTGGTGTAAGAAGTTTATTGGGGGGAAAGGAGAAGAGTGGGGACAGGGGAGAGATAGAGACAGACAGGCAAACAGGCAGACAGATGGACAGACGGATGGGCAGACAGACAGACAGATGAAGGGAAAGAAAGGGATCTGGGGTGGCTGGAGGCCCTTTTATCCACAGTACACACCTGGCCTACCCGATGGTAGCAAACGTTGACCTGAGCATCTGCTAAGTCCTTGGGAGCAGGCCAGTGGAATTGTCTGTTCGCTAACAGTACTGTTTCAGCGATTGGGTTGAGACAAGGTCTCATGTATCCTAGGCTGATCCTGAGCAAACTGAATAGCCCAGGCTGTCTATGAGTTTCCAATTCTCCTGTCTCTACCACCTCATATGCTGTGATTATAGGCATGTGCCAACACATTTGGCTTTCAGCCCCTCCCAAAAAAGAGACAGATTTATTAATTTTTGTCTTATGTGTGTGAGTGTTCTGCTTGTGTGTATGTGCACCATGTATGTGCCTGGTGCTAATGGAAGTCAGAAAAGGACACTGGATCCCCTGGTACTGGAGTTAAGAAGGGTTGTGAGCTACTATGTGGGCACTGGAAATGGAACCCAGGCCCTCTCTGAGAGAAGCACACACTGTTATCCACTAAGCTGTTGCTCCTGGCTTAGCTGTTAAAGGCTCACAACCACAAACACCCTCATCCACGTTTTAATTAATTTTATTTATTTTCTCTTTTTTTGAGACAGAGTCTCACTGTATAGCTCTGGCTGTCCTGGAAGTCTCTATGTAGGCCAGGCTGGCCTTGAACTCACAGGGATCCACTTGCTTCTGCCTCCTGAGTGCTAGGATTAAAGGCATGCACACCATATCCAGCCCTTCATTCACTTTTAATGTTGATCTCAGCAGGCCAGTTCTGGATCACAAGCTTGCTCTAAGGCTATCCCTGTTCAGAAGGCTTCAAAAGGTTCTATCTGCCTTCTAGACTTCCCTTCCTTTGTCTTCTGGTGAATGCCCCTACTCCTACGGGATAGTCCATCCCATGACATGTTCATTGGACATGGCTTTGCTCACTGTAAGGGACAAGGTCCCTAGCCTTTGAAAGCCAGCCCCAAACTGGGACTTTGGGTTCGCTCTATTGCCTGGGACTGAGCCCTGTGTCTCACAGCCTTCATCTCCAGGATTCCTGCGGGCCGTGTCTCCCTGCCAGGGCTGTGACAAGTTCTCTGTAATACACGGTTCTTGGAGGACCTGATTCATCTCCTTTAACCCACCTTCCTGACCTGCACCAAGTACAAGTAGCACGAGGCTGGTGGCACAGCTATTTAGGCTGGGCTAGCCTGGGACAGGTGAGGTACGACTATCTTAGGTCTAGGACTAAGAAGGCCAGGGTTTCCGATATGTGAGGAGCTTTGAGGCTTTCCATCTGCGTTGGCTGAGAGTGACCGACCCTTTTTCAGCTAATCAAGGGGTAGAAATGTAGCTGTCCCAACTGGACCACCCAGCGCAGGAGCCCCTGGTTCTCCGCTTTCTCTCCAGAGTAATAAACAGAGTCGTTACCGGTGCCTCTGGCAGCTTCCCAGGATGGCAGGTTATTTATATGCAAATTTGCCCATCTGAGGCTAGGGAGGCTCATAAACAAGATAACGGAGGCTTCTGTAGGAGCTGGACTGTGAGAGAGGGTGGGGAGAGGCCCTCTAGCTTCTGAGGGAGAAGTTAATATGGGATTAGCCACAACCAATTAGATGGTATCAAACCCAAAGGGATCCTGCAGTTTAGCTAAACTGAAGATGGGGCTGTGGGTAGAGGGAGGCTACGGCTGTCAGAAGGATCTGAATGTGGGCAAACCCTTCCCCAGAAGCCAGGCTTGTGTAGACGCTCTGTCCAACCCTCCAAATAGGGTGTAAATGAGGGCTTAGTTGTGGCTCAGTGGTAGATTATTCCGTAGTATCTGACATGCTTAAGGTCCTGGGTTTGATTCCCAGAACTTCAACAGTGTGTGTGTGTGTGTGTGTGTGTGTGTGTGTGTGTGTGTGTGTGTGTAGAGGTAGCTGGCACTAGTAGGCATAAAAGAGAATTTTGCTCAGTTGGGCAACAATACTGTGTGCCTCACGCATACACTGGTCCCTTTGGGTAGCACTCACGACCAGCACAATCCTTCTAACAGATTTTTAATATTAAATTTTATTTATAGTGTGTATGCATGTGTCAGGGCGGGGCCACACACCGCTATGGCACACACCTGGCAGTCAGAGGACAACCTGCAGGAACTGGCTCTCTCTACCATTTCAGATCCTGGGATCGAACTCAGGTTGTTAGGCTTGGGAGCAGGCACCTTTACCCACTGAGCATCTGACGAGCCTTTCCATCTCCTTTATCACTAATTGTCTCCTCCCCATCCCCATACCACAAGCCCTGGAAAGCCTTGCTTAGCTGGTCACTACTCTGGGTTCCCACAGAATTCAATACAGGACTTCTGAGTGACTCTCATTACCCGTGCCTGTATGCTGTCAGCCTTTGCAGGTGTGAACACTGCTATGATTGCGTTTTGATGGCCAGGTACATGGTAGATCAACAAATTTTTTTTTGGGTGGGGTGGGGTGGGTATAAAGAAAGCCCAAGATTTAGATTTAATTCTTGTTAAAAGTAGCAGGCTTTTATCATGTGGGGAAGGTTCCAGCTCAAGCCTCAGCCCCCTGACCTAAAAATGGGGACATCAAATCCACAGCTGACTGGCAGCTAAGTTGGTTGCGCTCTCTTACTGTAGGAACCATTGCAAGCTAGACACACATGGACGGACATTTCTTAAGTAAGATAGTGTTCTCACATCATCTGTCAGGAAAAGCCTCCACGGAGTATCCCAGGCCAGCCTGAAAGCAGCTCTTCAAGAACGGCCAGGCATAGAAGAAGCCAGCAGCCTGCTCAGTGACCTAGCTTGTTTCTGTGACTCCATGCCTGACTTAAGGAAAGAAGGGTTCGTTTTAGTCCATGGTTGGAGGAGATCGAGTCATTTGTGTAGGGAAGGCCCAGAGGCAGGAATAACTAGGTGGCCTGTGTCTGTCCTCGGGACACAGTAGAAGATGAATCCCGACACTCAGCTCACTTTTACTTGTTTGGTTTTGGTTTTGTTTAGTCTGGGACTCCAGACTATACCATGGCACCACTCACATTCCAGATGAGTTTTCCCTTTGCAGTTAAATCTTTCTGAAAACATTCTCACAGACAGGCTCAGAGATGTGTCTCCTAGGTGGTTTCAAATCCAGGCAAATTGACAACGAGGATTAACCATCTCCCAGGGCAAGAAATTCTGGTGTCACATGTTCAAAGCCCTTTGTGTAGAACATAGTCCCCCCTCCCCCAGAAAGAATCACGTGCTTATGAGAAGTCACAGACAAAAGAACCCAAACTACCCTCTCACCATCCAACAACCCTCTCTGTCCTATGAATTTCCTTAGTATTTGTAGGAGGAACCGCTCAGCCGCAAAGGCATCTCCTGCAGGAGGACCTAATTAAGGACTGCCTGAGAGACCAAGGATTGCTGATGCAGACAATGCCAGCCAATCGGGAACTGCTCTTTAGAAGAGGTGCTTTCTTGGGACCAATGGGGGCACGGGTAGAGGGTATTAAAGGAGCTTGCAGCAGCGTTCAGAGGGGCTCGCGGCATTTCTCACCTGCTCCTGACATCTGTACCATTTGTGCCACCTCACCTCCAATCCCTAAGGACAAGTAGGGTCAGGCAGAGGGCAGTCCAGGGCATAGGCAGTAAGTATTAACTGATTTGAATTCATATGTAATCATAGCTTCTGACCTTCTTGCTGGCTGACCTCACAACTCTTTCTTTGTTTTTTCTTCCCTTTTCTTCTCTTTCAGAAGCTGGTATCACAGTACTGACTTCTATGTGTGTAGGATGTTAAGTCCCTGCTGGACTTGACCACGAACTTCCTCTCTTCCAATGTCTAGGGCACTAATTAATAGGTTATCTCTCCACAGGTGAAATGAGCCAATTAAAGCCAGATTAGAATATATTAAAGGCAGGTTTATTGGGAAGCTGCTCTCAGTCAAGTTCACTGGCCCCAAGGACAGAGGCCAGGGAAGTCACCATGGGGAGGAGGGTCGGAAAGGGATGGGCACACACAGTGAGAAAAGAGAGAGAAGAAGAGAGTAGAGAGATCCAAATGACTGGATTATATAGGGAGGAGCCTCTGGGTGGCAAGGGCAGCCCAGTCCTTGGCTGGAAAGTTCAGGGTTTGGGGGCAAGGTATGCCAGGTAGGGACTGAGGGATGCTGGGAGAACCTGGAGGCCAGGTCTGCTTCGATGTGTGAAATATGCACCGCAGTCCCTTGTTTCAAGCCCAAAAGCAAACACTAGTCTGCTGGAGGATCTTGCCTCTCAGGATAGTCTACCCTGGGGAGGCTCATCAAGGATTAATCATCTGGGGGCGTCATGGAGAGCATGAGAGGCAGCATCATTGGCTGAAGAGAGGGGAAGGAAGAACACTCCTGGGAGGTAGCAGGAGCAATAGCGAGAAGCTGAAGAGAACGGGTTGTGAGCAGAGAGTCGGAGGACATGGTGCTTCCTAGGCCGGATGGTGAGGAGGAAGCAGGGGCTGTGTACCACTGGCCTGAGAGGACAACACAAACCCTATTTGTCTCCTTTAAGGACCAGGCCTGATTTAAAAAGAAGGCCATAAGGCACCAGCTCCAGGAACAGACTGTAAAATCCAGAAACAATATCATAAAACCCCCTCCCAGAGAACAGCCTGGGGATAGCCACAAGAATCAGGAAATCTCTTATCTCAGAATGGGCCATCTGTGCCGGGCAGCCCTATCTTATCCTATGGTTAAACATTCATGGCACTGACCAACTGTGACTCCTAATCTACAATGAAGTTGTAGATTACCTAATCTTCTAAAGAGTTCCTCTGGTTCCTTATAAGAAGGCCTATACACCTTTGTCTGGGGTCTCCATTTGGGGGACTTGCTAACCCCCCCACCCTGCACCCTCATACCCCTACACACACACACACACACACACACACACACACACTCCCACATGTTTCTGCAGAATAAACTCTCTTTGTCTTTGCATATTATTTGAGTCTGAGGTCTTCCTTCAGGGAATTTTGGACCCTTCCAGGCCTTGCCAGGCAGCTATCCCCACCTCCCACCAGGGGAGACCAAGGGGCAGAAGACAACAGCTGCTGTTCTTGTGGCAGCCATGGGTCTCCGTAGTACCAGGTCCCACACTGTGTACCAGGTCCCTCCCCTGGTGACCTCTAGGATATCTGAGCATTTCTGTATGTGGCTGCATGTTCCTGCAATTATGTTGTGACAACATGTCCTGCAGAGGCTCTGACAGCCCAGGCTGCAAAGAAGAGTCTAGAACTTTAGATCCACAGCACTTACTTTTCCAAGGGTACAAGCAGGACTAAGAGCCACGGGATGAGCTCTGTTTGTCAGTGCACGGAGCTCTAGGCAGGCCTCCTGAGTCCACACTGCAGATGATGCTGCCTCTTCATTTGCGCAAAGGGGTCATCTTCCTTCTATAATGAATAGGCCATGCTCTCACTGGTCAATGGCCTGACAGGAGACACTGATAGAGAATTTAGAAGTATGGGACCCGTGAGATTTCCTCACTTCCCCAAGAATAACCCATGGGTAAGTTACTAGAAAAGGAGGGAGATTCTAAACTTTGGGATTATAGCTGTTTGCTGGTTGGATTTATACAATTCTCTCCTTACCCAAGACTATATCCTATCAGTCCCACTAGAAGCCTGGAAGCCTAGTCCTCTCTTCACATGTGTTAGAGACCTTTCTTATGTGACCAAATGTCTGAAAAAAGTGACATAGGGCAGGCACAGCCCATCGTGGCACAGACAGCATGGCGGCAGGAGCTCAGGAGGCTGCTGCTCACCTGGCATCTGCAACCAGGAAACAGTGCATGAGCAGGACGTGGGGCTGGGCTGTAAAACCTCTAGGCCTCTCTCCTGTGATCTCCTTCCTCCATGGAGACTCCACCTCCTAACAGTTCTAAAGCCTTCCCAACAGCGCCACCCACTGGGGGCCAAGTGTTCACACACAGGAGCCTGTGGGGGAAGATTTCACATTCAAACCTCATCCTTTTTTAGCCAATGATGATGATGGTTCTTAGCTCACCCTATCCCCTGGCTTTCCATGTCTCCCTAAGTTCTCTGAGTCATGCTAATCCCCTTCAGAATTCCTAATGCGGAGGGTGGGAGTGGGGGTGGCATTGGCTGGACCTAGGCTTTCTAAAAGAGGCAGAAAGTCCTGGCAGTTCCCATTCTGCCTCAGAACACAGAGACATTGTCTGTTGCTGTGGGTAAGCAAAGCCTGGGAGACCCCCCCTTTCTGGGGGAGGAGTGAGGAGGAGGGGTGGAAATAGCTTTCATTCTTTTCCAGAAGCTTATGACGACGACGGGAAGACAAGCCACAGCTAGTCTCCCTTCACAGGCTGTTCCTGCATGAGGCACTGTTCGCTTCCTGCCACAGTTCCAAGACAAATCCCATCATGCCTCTTCCACACTTACCATCTTTCCGTGGTCCCCCAGTATCCTCTGGATAAAATGCAGGCTCCAGGCCACATGGGACGCTCCAGGATCTGTCTGAGACTTACCTTCTATGGCCTTGGAATTGCTCCTCTCCCTTCTTTCTGCTGTGTCCAGAAGGATCTAGAATTTAATCACATGGTTGATCCTGGCCACTCTGCTTCATGTCACTTAGTTTATCGGATGTGCAAATACCTCCCGCCCTTTGCTTTCCCTTAAGATTGGGAGGGAACCTCCTGGTGCTCGTTAGATGCTCAGAGTGTTATGCCTCACTTTCTGAGATGCCTACAACATCTAGAAAGGACATTTTGGAAGCACACAGGACACCATAGTACACATAGACTGATCCTTGAAGTTTTCAGTCTTATTTTGCCCACACATCAGAACTTGCTCATCTCTCTCTGTGTCTCTTTGTTTCTCTGTCTCTCTGTCTCTGTCTCTGTTTCTGTCTCTCTCTCTCTCTCTCTCTCTCTCTCTCTCTCTCTCTCTCTCTCTCTTTTGAACTTCATGGTTTCCTATGTTGTCTTTAAAATATTTCAGTTGAAGAAGTGTCATTTTAGGAGCAGTTGTGGCTAGCAGCCTGTACTCTTGGTGAGGAGATGGCTGGCTCTTTCCATTAGTGGCCCAGAGAGAGCCATTGTCTAAGACCAGCAGCCTGCCTGCCTTGACCCCTGATATGGATCCCTGGTTTTCTGGATCACGCTAAGGTTCCTGGCTAGAGACAGTGTCAGATCTCCCCCAACTCTGCTGCTAGTGGCTCAGCACCGGTGCCCAAGAGGTGGAGCTGCTGAGTAGCTCTCAGAGGGGCTGATTCCACTCCTCCTGAGAGGGCTCTGTGCGGTGCTGTTAGAGTGCAGCCACTATTCTGAACGGGACTAGACTCCTTGAGATGAGACCAAGGAGGGTCATTCCTTAGGGATGGACTCAGCTGAGGCGGAGACAATATCTTCTGTCCTCACAGTGATCAACACTTTTTCTTTCCTGTAGTCTATCTATCTCTCTGTCTATCTATCCGTCTGTCCATCCATTCATCTGTTCATCTGTCTATCTATCTATCTATCTATCTATCTATCTATCTATCTATCTATCTATCTATCTATCTATCTATCTATCTAATTTATTTTATGTATGTATGTATGTATGTATTTATTTATTTGGTGGGGGAAGGGCACATATGAGGAAGTGAGAGGACAACTTGAGGGAGTTGATTGCTTTCACCATGTGGGTCTCAGGGACTGAACTCTGGTTGTCAGGCTTGGGAGCAGGTGCTTTAATTTGCTAAGCCATCTGAATGCCCCCCCCCCCTACACAAACACACTCAGATTTTTGACCATCTGAAACAAGAGATGGCAAGAAAGGAAGCCATGTTCATAAATAGCTAAGGGCATCTCTGGCTTTTGTGACCTCTAGCATGTCTGAGTTCTGGTGCTGTGTGTGTGTGTGTGTGTGTGTGTGTGTGTGTGTGTGTGTGTGTGTGTGTGCGTGTGTACTCACGTGCCTTGGAGATGAACTGCGAGCTGTCTCTGATGTGCCCTGGTTCAATGGCAGTTGACAGCCCTTGCTGCTGTCACACCAGGCAGGTTGTCGGTATATAGGAGAAAGCAGTTCGCTCTGTCCTCACTGACAGCCTGAACCCACGACGTTACTGTGGAGTTGGCATAGCTGGTCAGAGGTCTCTGGGCAGCATGCAGTCATGAACACAGTCTTGCACCGCTGGGTCAGCTCTGAATTTGAGAGTCTGTGCAGCAAGGCCAGGAGAAGGAACAAGGGTGGGGGCATCCCAGAAGCATTCAGAGAAGCTGTCCAGCATCCACATCCACATCCGAATCTTTGTGATCTCCATGGTGTTCCCATCCCTCAGCTTCCAGGACTCAAATCCTTAGAGTTTATTTTTTATTCCTCTTCTCAAAATCTCTGTATCTAATTGGTAACCAAGTCATTTCTGTATCTTCTAAGCAATGTCTGTGTTTGAAGCTGTTTCCACTCTAGCTGGTCTGTCTGGGTTTCTAATCTATCTGGTCTCCCAACCTTCCCAGTTTCCAACTCAGTCTCCTTTCCCCTACTTCTCATGCAAATGCCTGTCCTGTCTCCTAACACCAGGGGTTCCCACCATTCCCAAAGCCTCCAGGGCCACCCCCTTCCTTGTTCACAAAGTCAACCATGCTACTGAATCCTTCCTGATGTCCCTATCTTCCCTCTCATAACCTTGGCTGCCAGTGACCTTCATAAGGGCCAGGTCACACCCCCTTTCAGAGCTCCTCCTCCAGGTGGTTCCTGAAGCCTTCTCCACTCTACATTTCCTAGGACAACCCCTGACCCCTTTCTCCTCCTGCATCTGCTGTTTCTCAGATCACTTCTGCCTCTTTTCTTTCTGCCCAGCTCTTCAGCACTGGGGCTTCTAGCTTCCTGTTCAAGATTTCTTCTCATTGTTGTTGATTTGTAAATCTACATCTTCAGTCTCGACCCATAGTCCTCTGGGGTTGGGGGGCTGGTGTGGGTGATCTTCCGGGGTCCAAGAAGAAAATGCTATATTTGATTTTATCTAAAAAGTAAAAACAGACACCTTCCTAATTATTTAATGTACATGTTGTCATACATAGTACTTGTCTTAGGGTTTTACTGCTGTGAACAGATACCATGACCAAGGCAACTCTTATAAGGACAACATTTAATTGGGGTTGGCTTGCAGGTTCAGAGGTTCAGTCCAGTATCATCAAGGCAGGAACATGGCAGCATCCAGGCTGCCATGGTGCAGGAGAGGCTGAGAGTTCAACATCTTCATCTGAAGGCTGCTAGAAGAAGACTGGCTTCCAGGCAGCTAGGACGAGGGTCTTAAAGTCTACACCCACAGTGACATACCTCCTTCAACAAGGCCACACCTACTCCAACAAGGCCACACTCATTCTAACAAGGTCACACCTCATAATAGTGTCACTTCCTGGGCCAAGTATATTCAAATCACCACAGTAGTTATGAGAAAAACACAGAGATATAGGAGAGTTCATGCACCCACTTTTGTTTTTCTGAAAAGGAGAGTGGCAGAGATTCCTTGGTTGTCTTAGACTGTCCATTCCCTCCCCTCATCTCATGTAATAGAAAATAGTCTGCCTGGATGCTTGGGATAATGACCATTTTACCCTGTCTACTTTTTGTTTATCAGAAACTGGGGGGACTATCTTTGTGGCTATCAGTTGATATGGGGGAAATTAGGATGTAGCCCACTTTTGGGATTGTAGCCTTATTAACAAAAGAATTTAAGAACAAACTCAAAAGGGAGTTGCAGGACAATTTTATCAATGTTTAAGAAAACCCACAGGGTGGGCAAGCTGTAAATCTCAGAAGCCACCCAGAAAAAGAGAAGGAGGGAGGGGGGCTGCCATTTGAGTTAAGCCTGGGAGGTGTGCCAGCCACATGGAGGACAGACAACCACAAGCAGTGGAGCAGAGGCGGAGTATGTAAAGAGTCAGATACAGGGTGCAGAAGTGTGAAGCACCAGAGAAAGCATGCTTAGAGCATACATAGAAGAAAAGGAGCAAGCCAGCTTCAGAGGCTGCCTGGCTGTAGCCCTGTAAGGTACCGTGCTAAGGATCAGGAATTCTGGGAAGAAGAAGTACGTTAACTCATTAGAGGGAAAGTTATCTCTCCTGACTCACCTTGCTCAAGGAGAACCTTCTCAAGGGGTGATCCCACCTTCTTGAAGGGTGGCAGTTCCTTGTGCGGTGTGGTGGTTTAAATATGCTTGGCCCATGGGAAGTAGCACTATTATGGGTGTGGCCCTGTTGGAGGAAGTGTGTCACTGTGAGGGATGACTTCGAGAGTCTCCCTCTGACTGCCTTTGAATCAGAATGTAGAGCACTTGGCTCTTCCAGCACCATGTCTGCCTGCATGCTGCCATGCTTCCCACCAGGATGATAAAGGACTGAACCTCTGAACCTGTAAGCCAGCCCAAATTAAATGTTGTCCTTTCTAAGAGTTAACTTGGTCGTGGTGTCTTTTTACAGCAATGAGACCTTAACTAAGGCAGGCAGGTCATTGACTCTGCCCAGCTAGAATGTTAAGTCTCCACCCAGGCCAGAGGTTCCATCTTCTCGCCAGAAGGAACTAGTTTTCCTTAAATGAGCCTTCCCTCATTTAAGGAAACTGCAACCTGCTGTTGCGATGATGTCATTTTCTGCTAACTGTGCCATCTTGATCCACTTCCAGGATATAAGCAGAAATGGGGGGGGGGTCTATTTCCCTTCCTTTAGGAAAGGCTTGACTTCCCCTTCTGCAGACATCCTTTCTCCCAGCATCCCAGAGCTGCAGAAAGCCACACTGACCTATAGATTTATGTGGTCAAGGAAACCAGGTCTTGTCAAGCCACTGTTGTTTGTGGCTTGTGATAGCAGCTGAATCTGTATCTTGTCAGAGACACATGGAATGCTTTGGTTTAGATTTCCTTTCCAAGTTTGCAACCTTTATTCACTCCAGGCATCTGGAAGTCTTCACCCCTGGTACCCTAAGTATCAGATGTCAGAGGCCAAGCTCTTTATTACTCCCTGCCTGCTGTTGGTTGTATCAGCTCCATTTCGTGTTTTCTGGGGACTCCTGCTGAGACGCTCCATACGCTGGGGCTTCAGGTGTTAGTCTTCATGCCCTTGCATGACACGTGGTAACACTGTGATTACTGTAAGCTACCTTCACACGACTGAGCGCATTAACTTTCCATCATGGAGGAGGAAAGGAGCTTGAGACCCCACTTTTCCATAAGGATTTACAAACAAGGTTTCTAGGAGACATGTCTCATGAGACCCCACCTCTCTCCAAGACTTAGAGGCAGTAATGGTTCAGAGGAGAGGTCTCATGGGGATAGGTTCACCTAGAACTGATAGGCAGTAAACAGTTGCTAGGGAGAGATGCTCATGAGGCCACATCCCTCCTCAGAACATGTAAATAGTTAGCGGTTGATAAGCAGGAGAGACATTTTCTTTCTGTTATTCTTCCTTCCTTTTTTCTTCCTCCATCCCTATCTCATTCCTCCCCCTTCCTTCTCTTCTCCTCTTCTCCCTCTTCCTTCTTCTCCTCTTCTCCTTCTTTACTTTTTATTGACTCCTTGTGAGTTTCACATCATGCACCCCAGACCCACTCATCTCTCCATCTTCTTATATCTATCTTTTACCCTTGCAACATCCCCCTCAAAATAACACACACACACACACACACACACACACACGCACGCACGCACGCACGCACGCACGCACACACACACACACACACACACACACACACACACACACACCATGGAAAACATCTCATCCTGGAAGCTGTAGTGCGTCACAATGTGTCCCACAGCATACCCCTCTGTCCATACATCTTCACTTAGAAACGTTCATTGCAACGTGTGTGTCATTCATTTGGTTCGAGATCTTTGGCTTCTGTGACACCATCAACATTGGATCCTTACTGAGACTCCTTCTGGTTGTCCTGTTCTTTCCCTGTGTCATGGAGATCCTGCAGCTTTGGATCAGCAGGATTGTCCCCTTCACACATCCCAACCATTCACAACTGATGTAGATTGTGGGATGGGTCAACTCAGAACCCTGGACCTGGGCCTGAGTGGTAGCTTTGCTGGTCAGCACATCAGCTCTCCCTATCTGCACCACTCGGGCAAGCTCTCCAAACCTGCTCCAGTGAGACCGCCTAATGTCATCATCAGCTCACCTGCACCCATGCTGCCAGAGTCAGCTCTACTGTGCTGCCTAATCAAAGCACAGGACCTATTTTCTCAAGTACTGAAGCTATGAGGGGCTGGGCCAGCTCTCCTGCTCCCCCACCCTCATGGTTGGCTCATCTGTGTCTTTGCCTTCAGGGCCAGCTCTACTGTGCTGCCCAGACAAGGTGCAGGGCCCACTCTTCTTGAGCTCTGCAGCTAGTGAGGAGCAGGGCCAGTTTACCCACCCTCCTGAACCTAGGACCAGCTCTCCCAATTACTGCAGGGGGTGAGGGTCAGAGGGAACCCATACTCCCATAGTAGAGGAGATGTGAATCAGCACTCCCTTGCTGAAAGCTCTCACCTTTGGGGCTGGTTCGCCTGTGCCCTTTTCCCCATGGCCAGCATTACTGTGCTGACCATGTGAGGTGCAGAGTCTGCTCATCTCCCTAGTTGTACTACCAGTGAGGGGCAGGGCCCATCTACTCTCATGCCCTGGAGGAGAGACATTTTCTTCATGGGGCAGCCTACTGTGTGTTGCCCATGCTCTCTTCAACAACTTTCACCACCCACACTCCTATCAGTTACCCCTCACCTGTGCTCCTATAAGTAATCCTAACCAACTCACCGGTTCACTGTCCTTGGTGATGTCTTTGCTTTGTTTTTGCCCTTTGTACCCTGTCTGAGGCAAGCAGACATTTGCTCACATCTCAGAAACAGTGTATTCAACAAGTAGACATGGAGTTTTACCTGTGGTGTAACCTGTGGCAGGAAGGGGGCTATGACAGGCACCTCCCAGGCTCTTTAGCCAGAGGACATCAATTTTTCTGCCACACCAGTGGAGCATGGGCAGAAATGCTCCCCCTCTAGGCTACACCCATTCTCATCTAATAGCACCCTACATCTCCCTCTTTCCAATGATGTCTAGAAAAAGGCGGGGTGACAATGAAGCACTAGGATAGGGCAGCAAAGGTCCCTAAAGCTGCTGAGAGGAGAATGTCTCTGGAGAAACACACCAGACCATGGTGAACAGGCATGGTGATTTCCCCTGGTGAACAGGCATAGTACTTAGGGAATGTTCGTTACAGCAGCTGCCACTCTTACCCTGATTAATAGTTTCCAGTGGCTTCATGAGTGAAGACAATGGGAAAAGTTAGAGAAAAGAGAAGGGATGGAGGGTTTTGATGACTGGAGTTAGAGACAGATGTCCCAACTGGAGACCTCTGGGAGGTAAGATTTCATTAATCCATTTGTCTCAAAATCTTGCCATGTATAGATGCTGATAAAATGAACCCAGATCTCTCTCTTACTGGAATGTAAAATGCATGCACATTTATATACACACACACTTACACCTTAAATTTTCATTAATTTATCTAATCTCCTAGAAGTCTTTGTTACGAAGTTATAAATGACACAGACTTGCTGAAAAGTTATGCTTGTTATCTTGTGATAATTGTAGGTTCATTTATAGTTGTAGAAAATAATTCTCATCCTATGTACCGTTTCTCAACAGCCCCGGAAAAAAAAGATTTATGTTCATGCAAAAATATGAATGTGATTGTTCTAGCGGCCTTATTCATAACACCCTTAAGCTGGAAACAATGTAGATATCATTCAGCCAATGACAGGCCCTGAAGGTGACATCACGCAAGACTGTGCACAGTATTGCAATAAGGATATTGACATAATGGCCTTCAAGATATATCCCATTTTCCATGATGACAAGTATCCCTCTCATCGCCTTTGTATAGGCACATTCACCTTCTTCCTGGGTCCACCTGTACTTCTCATTTTGGGTTTTCCATTTCAACAATGTCCTATGAATAGAATCACACAGTGAAGAACATTTTAGGAATTTTTTGGTCACTTTTGTTAGTTTTGAGAGTTGGTCTTTTTGCTTTTGCTTTTCTCTGCTATGTAGTATTTCATACTATCGATATACTACAGATTATTTAATCTTACATGGTATTGTACTGTTACTTTTAGTGTCTTCATGTGCACCCAGACTTCTACAATTAGCACATCAGTTGTACATCTTTGATGCTCCTTCTCAAGCTGTTGTTCTCCAATCTTATTGTTCTGGCAGTTTTTTCCCCCTTTAAATCACTCATGGGTATTGACTTATATAAAAAAAGACTTTAAAAAGTTATTTGGGGCTGGAGACATAGCTCAGAGCACACACTGTTCTTGCAGAGGAGTTGAGTTCAGTTCACAGCACCCATGTTGGGTGGTTTAGGACAGCCTGTGACTCCTAAGCAATCCAATGGCCACTTCTGGCTTCCATGGGTATCCCCACATATGGCAATCACACACACACACACACACACACACACACACACACACACACGCTCTTAAAAATTATTTATGATTATGCTCATGTGAGCGTGTGTGTGCGTGCGTGTGTGTGTGTGTGTGTGTGTGTGTGTGTGTGTGTGTGTGTGTGTGTGTGTCAGGGGAAGACTTTGAGAAATTAGTTCTCTCCTCCCACATTTAATGGGTTCTAGAGATTGACCTCAGGCCGCCCAGTTTGTGAGGCAAGTGTCTGACCTGCCGAGCCATCTCACTGGCCCATGGACCAAATGCTTTTCCCTGCATTCATTGATAAGATCATGAAACTTTCCCTCAGCCTGTTAATATTTGATTTTCAACCATTCTACTAGTTTGGCATCTTTGGAATATATTCCACTGCTATCATGTATAATTTACTTAGGTATGTATATGTGCCATAGTTTTGTTTCTGTTGGTATAATAAAGTACTCTGATAAAAGTGGCTGAGGGAAAAGGTTTATTCCAGGTCATAATTCTAGGCCACAGTTTATTACAGCAGGGAAGTCAGGTAGCAGAGGCTGAACATAGCTAGTCACATCCACGTCAAGGACAAAGAGTGTAAATGCATGTGTGTTGGTGCTCAACTTGCTTTCTGTATGCACATAGTTCAGAATCTCCCACCCAGGGAATGGTGCCACCCATAATGGATGGTATCTTCTCACCTCAACAATGTAACAAGACAATTTCACACACACACACATGCCTATAGGCCAACCTATCCAGACACTTTCTCATTAACACTATCTTCCCAGGTGATTCTAGATTGTGTTAAATTGATAAAAAATTAACCAGCACAGGCTAGATAGATTCTGTGCTGGTTAGTTTTAGTTCTCGACTTTACATAACTAGAGTAAACTTGGAAGAGAAAGCAATAGTTGAGGAGTTGCCTCCATCAGATTGGCCTATAGGTAACTCTATGGAAGCTTTTTTAAAATTTTGATTAATGATTGATGGGGTAGGTAGGGTCCAGCCTACTGTGAGCAGTGTTACCCTTGGGCAGGCAGTCCTGGGTGTATAGGAAAGGAATCTAAGCAAGCCAGGAGGAGCAAGCCAGTAAGCAACATTTGTCAATGATCTCTGCTTCAGTTCCTGCTTCCAGGTTCCAGCCTTGAGTTCCTGCCATAACTTCCTTCAGTGATGTACAATAATTGCTAAACTGAATAAACCCTTTATTTCCCAAGTTGCTTTTGGTCATGTTATTCATCACAACAACATAAAACAAACTAGGGTCAATCTGTCTGTCTATCTAACTAACTAACTATCTATCTATCTATCTATCTATCTATCTATCTATCTATCTATCATCTATCATCTATCTTTTTGAGACAATTTTTTTACGTAGCCCAGGCTGACCTTTGAACTACTGATCCTCCATCCTCTACCTCCCATATACTGGGATTTCTGGCATGTCCCACCATGCCATGCCAAGACCATAATTTACTTTATATATTTATGAGCTAGCATTTGATGATATTTTGTTAAGGATATTTTACATCTATATTCATGAGGGATATTGATCTCTAGTGTGCTATTCTTTATCCTAACTTCATCTGATTTGTGTATTAGGGTAATGCTAACTTCAAAAGTAAATTGGCATTCCTTCCTCATCTATATTCTGGCAGAGATTGTATAGAGCTGGTGGTAACTCTTATTTAAACATTTAATAGAATTATCCAGTGAAGCCATCTGTGCCCAGAGAGTTCTTTTTGAGAGAAGTTTTAAAATTATGAATTCAATTTCTTTAATAGTTATTGAAATTATTCAAATGAAATTCTACTTCATATTGGATGAACTGTGGTGACTCGTGTTTTTCAAGAAATTGGTTCATTCTGAGTTGCAAGTCTCCCCCAATCTCATAACCTCACGTATCTCCTGTGATTTTGATTTTGATTTTGATTTTGATGATGTCTACAGGGCCTCTACTGATGTCTCCTTTTATCCCTGTTACTGGAATTTAGGACTCCGCCCTCCTCCTCTCTCCCCCATCTCTCCCTGCTCCCCCACACCCCCACTGTACCTTTGTCAGTCTTACTAGAAGTCAGTTTCATTGATTTTTCCGTTTCAGAATTATTCTCCCTTTTTAGTGATCTTAGTTCTGCTGTGTTGGCATTTGTTACTCCATTCATCTTTCTTTGGGTTAATTTTGTTCTCCTTTTTCTGGATTATCATCACCTAAACGTCTTAGTGGATGAGTTAATTGAATGTGCGTGTACACACACAAGCATGTGATGTGCACAGGGGTTAGAGGAAGGTTCTTTGAGTGTGTTCTGGCCTGCCATTTTATGGGACAATGAACTGAACTCAGGTCCTCAGTTCTGCCTATAAGTGTTATTTTAGCCATTGTCTTAGTTACTGCTTCTACTGCTCTGAAGAGACACCATGACCAAGGCATATAAAAGAAGGCATTTAATTAGGGCCTTGCTTACAGCTTCAGAGGGTGAGTCCATGATTACCATGGTAGGGAGCGTGGTGGCAAACAGGCAGGCATGGTGCTGGAGCAGTAGCTAAAATCCTCTACTTTATCTGCAAGATAGAAGTAGAGCAAGGACAGAGAAAATTGGCCTGGCTTGGGTATTTGAAACCTCAAAGTCCATTCCCCGCCCCCCATGACATACCCTTTCTAAATAAAGCCACACCTTCTAATCTTTCCAAAATAGTCCACTATGGGAAACCATGCATGCATATATACGAATCTATAGTGGTTATTCTCATTCAAACCACCACACCCATTAAGCCATCTTGGGGGAGCTATGTTATTCATCCATTTATTTATTTATTTATTTATTTGTTTATTTGTTTGTTTGTTTATTTGTTTGTTTGTTTATTTATTCACTCATTCATTTATTTATTTATCTATTTGTTTATTGATTGATTGATTGTATGTACATGAGTACACTGTCACTATATTCAGACACACCATAAGAGGGCATCAGATCCCATTACAGATGGTTGTGAGCCACCATGTGGTTGCTGGGAATTGAACTCAGGACCTGTGGAAGAGCAGTCAATGCTCTTAACCACCGAGCCATCTCTCCAGCCCCTATGCTATTAATTTTTTTATTTTATTATTTGTATTAATTATTGATCAGTGGATCTTGCTCTATGGATTATTGGATCCTAGCTGACCTCTAACTTGGCAGTCCTCCTGTTTCAGCCTGTAGAGTGCTACACCGCCCCCAGCTTCCAATAGTTCTAACACACCCTCTGCTCTCGGTGCTACAGATGTTCTCCTCTGTGCTGCTTTAGCTGTTTTCTACAAGTTATGTGCTTCATGGCCACGGGTCACCAGAGGACATTCCCATCAGTGACAGACTGCCATTTGATGGTGGTTCTGTGAGGTTATATTACAAATTATGTCATAGCTGTCTAATTTTGTCTAAGTACACACTCTATGATGTTCACACTATGGCAAAACTGCACAATAATACACTTTGCAGAATGTGGTCCCATCATTAAGTGATGCGCGATTAGATTTTCTTCCTCTCCCTCTGTAACTCTGAGGGCATGAATGGTCCCCAAGGCTTGCTTGTATCTTTGTTGCCATCCATTTTCTCTTCTGTTCATGGTGGGCAATTCTATATTCGATTTCAGCTCCTCATTCTCTCCTCTGTCCCCTTCGTTCTGCTCTTGGGTCCACCCACTGAGATTTTTATTTAATTACTGGGTGTTTCTGCTCAAACACATCCATTGGTTCTTCTTGATAGCTTCCTTTTCTTTGCCTGACCTTTCTCCTTCTTCTTTGTTTCAAGCATGCTTATGCTTGCTTATTGAAACATGAAAAAAATTATAGCTGTGGTACTAGAAAAATGACTTGGTGGGTAAACTGCCTGTCGTGTAGCTATGAGGACTCGAGATTGGATCCCCAACATCCACATAAAAGATGAGTGTGACAAAGCATCCTTGTAAGTCCAGCACTGTATTACAGGGACAGGTGGATTTGGGAGCACACTGGCCAGTCAATCTAGTTGAAATGGCTCAATGAGAGACCCCATCTCATAAAATAAGATGGAGAGGGACTGAAAAAAAATTTCAGTTGTCAGCCTCTGGCCTCCAAATATACCTGTACAAATATGTCTACACACACCTACATACACCTGTACATACTTGCACTCCCCAACCCCTGCCACAAATCATGGCTGCTTAACCATCTTTGTGATCTTAACTTCTCTGGTGGTGCTAGGCTTCATTGCTAATCATTCGTAACTCCGTGTGAGGGTATCCTGGTTCTAGGTACAATATGAAACCTGGATATCATAGTAGAAAGTTCTGGATCTCATTTAAATCTTTTGCTTCTCTTTTGTTACTGCCTGGTGGAGGTAGAAATTACGTTCCCCAGTCACTCTTTGTGGAGTGATATGCATGGGTGGGGCATGGATAGAAAGATCCAGGTGTCCACAGATCTTTCCTGATACTACAGTGAGGATGGCCTTGATATTAATGAGCAAAGGTCAGGCTATTAATGAGCAAAGGGTCTTGACTCTCTACTGAACCTTCTTTGGCTCCACACTAGAAGAGAGAGACACATATCCTGCTGTCAGATGGGGGGGGGGTATCATACAAGTGATGGCACACCACATGCTGGTGTTCTCTCTCTACTCTGCTTTCTCTGACACAACCTCAGCAGAGTTTTGGGGTACCTGGTGTAACCCAAAGAAACTTGGGAGCTGGGGTTCCTCATTTAGCTTTCCTGGCAGAGTGATCATCATGGGGAGGAGGGAGAAAAACACGTTTTTTTTTTTTTTCTTTCTGTGATGTTTGACTGTGTTGGAGACATTGCCAGTCTTACTGGAGAGCAGGCTTTGCTTAGAATTTTTCTTTCCTGGGATGGAGAGATGGCTCAGTGGTTAAGAGCACTGACTGCTCTTCCACAGGTCCTGAGTTCAATTCCCAGCAACCACATGATGGCTCACAATCATCTGTAATGGGATCTGATGCCCTCTTCTGGTGTATTTGAAGAGAGTAACAGTGTACTCACATAAAATAAATAAGTAAATCATTAGAAGGGGGAGGGGGAGGGAAGGGGGAGGGGGAGAAGAACTGTTTCTGTTTTTCAAGTTCCCAACTCCCTACCTTGCCATTGTTCAAGTGCTGAAGTCCCTAAGAAGTCTGTCTGTTTTTCATCTTCCAGAGTCTTCTTACGTTTGTTTTATGGTCAAGGCTGGGTTTTCAGTTGTTCTGAGTGAGATAAAAGGAAGAAAGTACATCTACTCTATTCTCTAGCAGTGAAAGTTTCCCCATTGTATTCTTAACAGCTTAATTGGAGTATAATTCTCCTGCCAAACAATCCACACAGAGTGTATAATTCAGTGGGTTTTTGTGTATTCTCAGAGTTGTACAACCACCACTACAATCAATTTTAGAATATTTTTATAACTCTAGAAGAAGGCTTCTACTCCACCCTCCGCTGAGGCTCTTAACTCCAGGCAGTTGCTAATCTACTTTCTGTTTCTATGAAATTGTGGATCATGGATATTTTATGCCCTTGGAATCTTTAGCACATGGTTTGCTCTGTGTCATAGTATATGTTGGCTATTTCCTCCTTCCTTCACTTCTATTTGAGGTCACAGAGATTGAACTTAGGACCTTGTTGAGTAAATACTCTACCACTGAACTACATCCCCAGCCTCTCATTGTTTTTAATTTAGAGACAAGGTCTCCCTAAATTGATTAGTTTGAGATTGTCCTTGAATTCACCCTATAGTCCAGGCAGGCCTCGATCTCTTCTTCCGAGTAGCTGGGTTTCCAGGTCTGTAACACCAGCCTTGGCTACTACCTCATCTCTTTTTCTCTCCGAATAATAGTCCATAGTAAGGACTGATTACACTCCACTCATCCACACACAACTGATGAATGGAGAGACTCTTGGACGGCTGATGCAGCTTGGCTACAGTGAAAAATGCTGCTGTGAACAGTCCTGTAAAGGGTATTTTTTTTTTCGGAGGGAGGGAGAGACATATGTTTTTACTTCTCTTGCATAAACACCAAGGAGCAGAGTTGCCAGATGATGCCGCGACATGCCTAACCATTTGATGAACCGCCAGACTGATCTCCTCAGTGGCTGCATCATTTTGCATCCCCATTAGCAATGGATGAGGGGTGAGCATTCCCACATCCTTGCCAATGCTCTCTGTTATCTGTCTTTTTGATTACAGCCATCCTAGTGGGTGTGAAGCTGAATCTCATTGTGGTTTTGATCTGCATTTTCTTGATGACTAATGATGTTGCGCCTCTCTTCCTGTGCTCACAACCAAGTGTTTGTCTTCTTCAGAGAACTGTCTATTTAGCACGTCTGCACGTTTTTGAATGGGGTTATCTGTCTTTTTTTTTTTTTTTTAATTCTGTTGGTTTCATTGTTTTTGCTTTTTTGTTGTTTTGGCTTTTCAGTTGTTTTGCTTCCTGAGACAAGCAAGGAATGCAGTGGGTAGCCATAACAAAAGTTCAAGGCTGGCCTTGAACACATAATCCTACCTCAGCTTCCTGAGTCCTGGGGTTCCAGACATCATGCACCCCTCTATGCAGTTTGTCTTTAGACTTTCTTGATAGAGATTATTGTTTGAAACACAAGAGGTTTTGAAAATTTTGTTACATTTATTTATCATTATTCTCTCTCTGCGTGTGTGCGTGTGTGTGTGTGCGCGCGCACATATGTGCACATGTTGGGGCACAGTGCTTGCGGACAGTGGCTCCATGCTCTGACCCGTCTCCCCATCCTCATAGAGTTTCCAACTGATGCTGTCCAGTGTACCTATCGATCCTTTATTGCTTGTGCTAAAAGATAATTCTCTAAAGGTCATAAAAGCTAGTGCTGAAATTGAAGAGAAGAAAAAAAAACTATTTTCTTCAAAGAGTTTCATAGTTTGCTCTCTTACATTGATTCCACCCAGTTGACTTTGGTGTGAGTCGCTGATCCAGTGCCACCACGGTGCGTGTGGCTGTGCAGCTGCATCTGTTGGAGAGGCGGTTCTTTCACAGTTGAGTACTGGACCTCCTTGTGACAAATCGACCGACCTTAAACGGGAGCTACAATGTATGGATTTCCAACTTCATTCCATTGATCTGTGTGTTCTTACTACATGTTAAGGTGCTCTAGACAGCAGCCAGGCCTTACCTTCATATTTCTGGCCTCTGTTAGGGTCTGGGCATATGTAGGGAAATGCCAGGATTCGAGTCTGCTAAGTGCAGATACTATAAAATGCAACATGCTGGGCGGCTCAGACGGATGAAATCATTTATTCACAGTTCTGATCATCTGAATTCCAAGACTAGAGTCAACTGGGGTGGTTCGTGTGGGTGTCTCCTCATCTAACAAATGGCTGTATTCTCCCCGTTACCTAACAGGCCTTACCTCGATATGTATGTATCCTTGGTGTCTCTTCTTAGATTAATGTCCAGCCCATTGAATTAGGATCCTGCCCTTCTGCCTCATTCAATACTCTTTAAAGGCCCTGTCTCTGAAACAGGTCTAGAACTCCAGCATATGAGCTTTGGGTGATACCACTCGGCTCACAATCCTAGGAAAAGAAGCATGAATACATGAGCGGTACCCGTGAGGGACGGAAGCGATGGTGAAGCCACCACCAGCAGAGGGTCAGTTGCTTACGATGCATCAGAGCATACCCAGTAGGAACAAGCCTCTTAGGCAACTAGATTGGCTTCCTCAGGTCAAGTGAGGACCTGGCATGGACAATAGGGCCCATGTCCAATAGGGCTCTCTCTCTCTCTCTCTCTCTCTCTCTCTCTCTCTCTCTTTCTCTCTCTCTCTCTCTTTCTCTCTCTCTCTCTCTCTTTCTCTCTCTCTCTCTCTCTCTCTCTCTCTCTGTGTGTGTGTGTGTATGTGTGTGCATGTGTGTGTGTGTATTAGGAGTGTGTGATAGTTGTTAGAGGGAGAAGTTGGCCTGAGAAAGGTCCTCTCTGGAGGAATGTGCACACACATGTGCTGTGTCCTCAAGTGGATGGTCTACAGGGAATCCTGCTCCACTGAACCAGAGAAAATTGGGGGTCTCATGGCCATCGCTTTCCCTCTAGTGACATCTTCCAGTTACTGCTGGGTATTTGCTGTGGACACGGATGGATGGGACAGGTGTAATGGGCCAGGCCCAGGAGAACCACACTTCCAGGTATACGAGAGCTGGTGGAGGAGGGACAGCGACATCTCTCTCTTGCTCTCCTGGGTTCTCTTGACCACTCTCTACTGTCTTCCCTCTGTTCTGCACGTCCCCAAGCAAATACCTCCCTGAGAAATTGCTCCACCCCCTTTATTCTGGAGACAGGCACCAGACAGATACCAGCTTATCAACTAGTTCTCACAATTCTTGGGGGTTGGGCCTGGAGGGGACGAGTGAGGTTGAGTTAAACAACTTCGGTAGAGGAAGACAGGGGAAGACAGGTCTTGCATCAGGAGCCACCAGCACCTCCCAAAGCATGCCATACACGTGTTATGAAGCTGGGTGGAATCTTAAACAGCATTATTGTGATTCTATCGGAGGGCTCAGTAGTTAGCAGTCATAATGCTTTTCATTGCCCAGGGCCTTAAGTTGTTCTTTGTGTGTAGGAAGTTCAGGTCAGGAATGGGAACAGAGTCAGGCAGGATGGAGATCTGGAGAAATGAATGTGAAACTCTCCTCTATTCCTCTCTTCCCAAGAGCAGAACAGGCAGGCAGCAGAGCTTGTGTGGACATCAAAGCCACTTTCCATCCACTGAATTCACAGGAAACCATCAACGTCACCCACTCTGGGCTGTGGAGGTGGGTTGAAGGTTGGAGTCCCAAAGACAAGGATAGATCATGAGAAGCTGAGGTTCCTATCTTCTGCCTCCTCAGAGGAGACTGAGAGCTCTGAGTCATTTTTTTTCCCACACAGGTGGGCCACTGTAATGAGGTACAGACAGGTCTCAGCTGTAGGAGGGTATTTCATATGCTTGGACCTTTCTGAATCCCCTTGTCTTCTTCATGCTTTGCTTTTTGTTTGCTTGTTTGTTTGTTTGTTTGTTTGTTTGTTTGCAAAGGGGGGGGGTACTGACTATGCCTACATGACTCTTAGCCTTCTACTACATATAGCAAACCTGAGGCGAGGCATGGAGAGACGGGTAAGGCTGGGAAGGACCAGGACCCAGGAGTTTCTCCAGTGTTTCTCATTCCCTAAACAAATAATACCCAACTATCCCCTGGCACATTGTATTATAATATTCTCTCCTTCATCTCCTCCCGCCATCTATGACATCTAGTAGGGATTTTCAAGAACAGCAGGGAAATGCATCTTGAAAGTCTTCTTTGTGAGTTGGTCTCTGGGATCATGGACTTAAAATACGGCAGCTCTAGCTTGGGGAGATGGGCATTGAGAAGGCTGGTGGGTGCGACCAATTACAAAACCTTGAACAATAAATGCCCATCAGGCCGGGGCAGTAGATAAATGATGGATAAATGGACAGACAGATAATAGCTGCATGCGCTAAAGAGAGAGGAGAGCGAGAGAAAAAGAGAGAAAGTCATCTACCACCAGTGGAGGTGACTATTGAACCAATTCCTTATTCAGAAAATTAGTAATTGAAAAGGAAGAATTAGCATTTATCCATCCTTTGTAAGAGGAATTGTAGTTAATTCCTGTCGACGCGGGAAAAATTCATCCTTGTGAAAAACACTAGCCGATAAATATGTAAAGAATGGCAGAATTAGAAAAATCATCATCTTTCAATATTCAAAGAAACAATCTATTCAAGCAAACACAATCAATAGAAGGCAAGGCAAAGGCATCAGGTAAAATTGGTTGAAAAACAAGATCTTTTAGGCGGAAATGCATTGCCCTCAGTGCCTCGTCAGAGGGAAGATAAAACTTTTCACTGGCTGGGTCTGTCAGGGGACACCTTAATCAAACCATGAAAATTAGTGGGCCAGCGTGATGCTATCTGCTCCTTCTGATGTTTGTAATATGCATTTCACAGCATCGCCTGGGAAGTTGTATTGCTTATTCAGGCTGGCACAGCAGCCTACAAAGACAGGCTGTCATATTTCCCTAGACTGGGAAGGCATAGATCAAGATGCCTGCCAACTCAGTTTCTCCCTTCTGGGTGGGCTGTCTTCCTGGCTTGAGACAGACAGCTTAAGGCTGCATGGGGGAAGCCTGCTCCTCCTCTGTTAGGCTACCACCCGAAGACCTAAATCTCCTTTAGCCATGTCACCTCCACAAGACCCTATCCCAATTATGGCTGTGCTTGGGCTTAAGACATCAACATATGAATTTGGTGGTGACAGGGGCTTATGGGGTGGACACAACTCAGTCTGTTGTTTATATGGCAACTACCAAATAGCCCAAAACAGCAACCATTTATGTCTCCAGTGTTTCTGGGGGTCAAGAATCTAGACTGGGTGTCTTCAGGTCAGAGTGTCTCATGAAGTTGCAGTCAAATGGTTGGCTGGGATTAGGCCCCCATCTGAAGGCTTAACTAACAGGTAGGAGAGCTGCTTCTAGCCGACTCATGAGGCTGTTGGCACGCCTTTACCCCTTGCTCACTGGGCTTCTGCATGAGGTAGCTGGCCTCAGCCAAGGCAAAAAACAAAGATGGGGGGAGAGAAACACAAGGCAGAAGCCAGTTTCAAACAATCCTGTCAGATTGGACATCTAATAACTTTGCCATATTCTCTTCTCAAAGTCTAGCCTTCACTCAAGGGGAGGACTTCCATAAGGACAGAGCCCAGAGAGGCTGTCACTGGGGCCACCTACTATGGAAGTATTCAAGCCAATAATCTGATTTGAGTGTGACCAAGCTCACGCTGGAACATCTAATTTATAGGAAGTGTGAGAGGAATTGACAAGTTAAGCAGCAATGTAAAGGGAATAATCAGATAAGCCTAGAAGGTGGGACTTTCTGCAAGACCACTGAGGTGGTCTGAAAGAAAATGATTCCCAGGGGCTCACTGGGAGTGGCACTGTTAGGAGGTGTGGTCGTGTTGGAGGAAGTGAGTCACCAGAGGGCAGGCTTTGAGGTCTCAGATGCTCAAGCCAGGTCCAGTATGACTCTCTTTTCCATATCGGCCTGAATGCAGCCATGCCTCCCATCATGATAACAATGGACTAAACCTCTGAACTGTAAACCAGCTCCAATGAAATGTTTTCCTCTATAAGAGTAGCCATGGTCATGGGGTCTCTTCACAACAATAGAAACGGTAACTGAGACAACCACCATCTCTAGTTCTTCAAAAAAACCAATGTCGTGACTGATGAGACGGGAACTATTCCAGACAGAAGAGGTTCTGTAGAATCCCAGCACTTTTGATTGGAATCTATTAAAAAACAGCTTGAAGGGACACTTCTGAGATAACCACGGATATCGGAAGATGGCTTTAGAGGAATCTAGTCTGTGGCCTGTGAGTGGCACACAGTTTAGGGTGGATGGTGTGTTGTAACATTATAAAAAAATAAATGTAGGTGCACTCTTGAAAGCAGTGAACTTGGGCACTTCTGTGATGTCACTCAAGATAGGTCTTTGTCCTGAGAAGCCAGAAGTTTGGAGACCCTTGGAAATGATTTCTTAAGTATAATAATGGCGGTTGGAGTTAGTAGCATGTCTTTATTTTTTAAAAGAAATAGGCTAAACTATTTAGGGGTGCATGCAAACTTATACTCAAAGGCCTAGAAAAACACAGCTGCAGCAGATGTTGCTCACTTGGAGCATGTGGGCTATTCTTTGAGCTTCTCTGCATACTTGGAAAAAAATTTTTTTGAGACAAGTCCTACTCTGCAGTCCAGGCTATCCTGATCCTCCTGATCCATCTGCTTCAGCCTCATGGATTTTCTAGGCATGTGCCACTATACATGGTTCAAATTTTCCCTTTCTTTTCCTCCTTCCTTCCTTCCTTCCTTCCTTCCTTCCTTCCTTCCTTCCTTCCTTCCTTTCTTCTTTAGACATGTATGCTGTTGGGCAGTGGGTGTGGGGGAAAGAGGGAGTGGGAGGAAAACCCACATCCTGCCAGAGTTCCGGTGCTCTGGCCAGGCAGAACCAGAAGACTGCTGCATGCTTTCCACATGGCCCCGGGTTGGGGGGTGTCTGGCTGTGGGAAGCCACTGGACCCCAGATCGGCAGGGGGTGAACAAGGGGCAGTCCTAGGAACGAGGTTCTCAGCCTCAGGCATCCCAGACAGCGCTGGACACCTCGGAAGAGCTGAGAACAGAATGGGGACTCAGCCAGCAGGAGGTTAGATGTGGCTCATTAGGGGAGAGCCTATCCCATCATTCAAGCATGGCCAGCCTTGATGAGCAGAGACAGTCTATGGTTTTAGAGCTTTATTGTAGAAAGGCAGGGAGAAAGAGAGAAGGTAAAAGAAAGAGAGAGAGGCCGGCCATGGCCACGTGGAGAGATGGGGGAAAGGGAGAGAGAGAAGGAGGGCTAGAGAGAAGAATAAGAAAGGTGAAAGCTAAAGAGAGGGAGGAGGGGCCAAGCAACCCCTTTTATAGTGGGCTGGGCTATCAGGTAACTATGGGGAGGAACATACCTGGCTATAGTCAGGGAACTGTGGGGGTGGAGTCTAGCCAGAATACAGAAGCTTGGGACATTGTCTGCGTGACTTGTAGTCACGGAATTATGGAATTGGGGGCTCTGTGGTGTCAGACACCTGTCTCTGCAAATGTGGCTTGGTGTTCTGTCTCTTGTAGAGTCTTCTACTGGGTCACCAGAGCAAGCCTTATTCAACCAAAATAAGCTGCCTATCATGGCCCCACAGTATGTATCCTTCACTTTGACTGGCCTGACTATGTAGACCAGCCTGGACTTAAACACACAGTGATCTGCTTGCCTCTGCCTCCCAAAGTGCTGGGCAGTATGCAGCACTATGATCTTGATAGTTAAAATACATTCTTTAAAGTGACCTATTTATTTTTATTTTATGTGTATGGATATTTTGCCTGCATGTATGTCTGTGCACTGTGTGTATGCAGTGTCTGTGGAAATGAGGAGAAGGTATTAGAGCCTCTAGAACAAGAATTTCAGGCAGCTGTGAGCTGTCACATATATGCTGGGAACTGAACCTGGGTCCTTTGCAAGAGTAACAGATACTCCTAGCCACTGAAGCATCTCTCCAGTTTGAAACTTATTAAAAGTATTGTTTGTTTGCATATGTTATATGTGTATATGTATGCATGCCATTTACATGTATGGAGATCAGTAGACAACTTGTGGGAGTTTATTCTATCCTTTGCCATGCCAAGTTTTCAGGTTACCAGGTTTGGAGGCAAGCACTTTTCCTCTCTGAACCATCTAGCTGGCCCCGAAATACACTTTTGTGGTAAGAAGCTGAGAGGAGGCTCCAGCTCCACAGCCTGGGGTGGCCAGAAGACACACAAGTGCCCATCCTGTGGCGGTGGGCACTACAGTGAGCAGATACGTGGTGGAGAGAAGGAAGAGATGGGGTACACGGTGGGGAAAGGGGAGAGAAAATGAAGCAGATCTGACTTCTGCACTGTGGAGATGGAACTGGAGACTTAAAAGTGGTGAAGAACAGGCAGATATTAGGAGCGGGCAAAACCACTGGAGGTCATGGTGATGTCCTGCCCAAGTTGCCACTCCATGGCCCCCATGTTGGCACCAAAGGTCATCTGCTTGTCAGTCTGGGCTGCTGCTCAAGACCATGTTGATGTCCAGGGGCTAGGCTGACGCTGGGGGAGCAAAACTGATTTGAGTGGCCTGCCCTGCCACCTGAAGCCACGGCGACATCACCACGTTACTACCAAAGTCTTTAGTCTGGGCAGCTGCCTGAAGCCATGTTGATGGTTGAGAACTGGGCTGAGCTGGTGAGAGTTAGCCCTGCCCGTGCTCCTCAACAGCTACCACACTCAGGAGAGCTGGCCTTACTCCTCCTGGCATGGGTGTGGGATAGCTGGCCCCTCCCCTCCCCTGGGCATTTCAGGAGAGTTAGGTGGAGGAGAACTGTTGAGCTGACCATTGAGGCCCAGACCCTGGGCTCTGATCTGCCCCACCCCAACATCTATCCCACCTATGAGCTGCTGGAGATTGTGAAGGGGCTGGTCCTGTAGAGCTATAGCATCAGGGTCTCCCTAACTCCGGGAGACAGCAGGACATCCACGAGGCATCTCAGTGAGGAACCAGTGTTGATTTCGTTGCAGAACTTAGAGACCTCGAACCAGACCAGTGCCTCGCTGCAGTGAGCATTTACAAGTGAGCGGTTTGGACAAAAGAGTATACTGTGTGACACACCATGACACACCATGGTTTCTACAGCAAGACTTTCTTTTTCCTTTGTAGGGGATGTTACAAGGGTGGAGGGTGGAAAATGGGTGGCACTGAGGTACATGAAACGCACAGAGAATCAACAACAACAACAACAAAAATATGACCAACTAAGACAGCTCTTCCAAATAAAACCAGATAAAACTGATAGGCATTTTCTCTCCCTCGGTGATGCAGACATAGGCCAGACGAAAAATAGATAAAGGCAGGTTTATTAGGAGGCAGCTCTGGGATGGGTTCACTGATCCCACAAGTGAATAGAGGTCCATGACGTCGTGCATCCAGGTGAAAGCAAGGGGGTTTTATAGAGCTTAGGCGAGGAATGATGACGCGCCAGCTTGGAGCTGGGATGGTGCCCATACATGGTCAAAAAAACTGAGCCCCTGGGCGGGCACTCTTGGGTGGGTTGCTGGAAATGGGGAGACAAGGAGGGATGACAAGTGAGCCCTGAGTTTTCTCTGAGCAGGGTGGGATTAGGGGAGGGGGGCAGATGGGGTTTCCCAGCTTGTGCAGGAGATGAGCAGGGAGTCCAGTCTAATAAAAATGCCCCCTTCAAAAAAGGGGGGGAAGGTGAGAGGAAAGGAAGTCAGGTTTCAGATCACAACTGTTTAAACCTCAGAGCAGAGCACCAGCATATTTCTCAAGCTTATGGAAAATGTTCCCAATTTTTCAGCGAGTGTCTTTTTTTCATGCCTAGTCTTGTTCTAGAAAAGATTTAATGGGACTCCTTCCCTCACCTGCTATGGCTGGTTCCTGGGGCGCCAGAGCCTGGGGGAGGAAGGGACCTGCCCATAGCCAAATACGCATGCCCCTAGCAGGGCTGGCCATGCACAGATTTCTGGTCACATCAGGCACATGAATGGGTAGATTCATCATTTATTCAGATTTGATTTCTGGCTCTGCTTCTTGTCTGATCTAGATCAAGTGCCTTAGCTGTTCTGAGTATCATGAGCCTCCGTGCCTAAGAGAGCATATTCCCCCACTGTTGAGGGAGGGCCGGAAGCCATGGTGGGAGCTCTTGGTGGCTGTGGCTCTTGTAGTATGCTGGTTGGGCATGGTTTATGTATGAAGATGTATGATATTCTTGCTTAGATGTCAGGCAGGGCAGAAAAGCCCCGAGGACTCCTTGAAAGACCAGGAGACCTCTCATAGGGACACCGAGTGAATTGGGAAGGGTAGATAATCAATAGGAACTTCTTCCAGGTACCACGGGGCTCTGGACCATGTAGATCGTGGGCATCACTCACATGGCAGAACACTGGCTCACAGGTCTTTTCATTCAGCCTAGCCTAGGATCATAGAATCCATTCTCCTGTGCCTGTCCCTCTCTGAGACACAGTTAGACACAGCTCAGTCCCTACCCCACTCCTCAATCACATCTCTAGTGACAGGAATCTCTGCAACCAGGTAATACCCAGCAGGGGGAAGAACTGGAGAGAGGTACCAACAGATACCTTCGGCTCTTATGTTCAAAGCTTTTGCTGTCTGAAGAGTGGGCTGGATGGAGAAGCCCCAAACAGGGTGAAGGCAGGGAATACATGGGTAAAAGATCTGCCAGGTTCTCTTTGTCCAAATCTAAAAACCCACAAACAGGAATTCCAAATGAGTGCAGCCTGGCGCTTGGCACTGAGCTGACAGGGGGAGAGATGAAATGTTATCAGATGGAGATCAGATGAGATGAAGGCCGGGCATCAGGGAGCCACACTGAACATGGAGAGAATAAGGGGATCCAACACCCATCGCAGAGCCATAGAAGGGTCTCAGAGCTCACCTGAATTGCCAGGAGGCATGACTAGGAGAAAGCCTTCGTGGCTCCCTCAGGACACAAGCATAGGTGGCTTGAGAAGTGTCAGGAAGCTTCCTGAAGTCATGATGCCTAAAATTCCATTAACAAAGTCTGCCTTTGGGCTAGGGAGCTCCTGAAATCAACAGGAGCCTTAAGAAGTAAGCAATGAAGCTGTTCACTCAGGCCCTCCATAGAGTCCCCAGACAAATGCTTCCCAACTCCCTGGTTGAACTAGGTCAGTCAGTGCCAAGCTCTGCAGACACCCCAGGAATAAGCTATAGCTTCTCTCTCTGCCTGTGTGTGGGGTGGGGTGGGGTGGGGTGGGGTGGGGTGGGGTGGGGGAGGCGTTAAACAAGGGATTGCAGTGCAGATGTGGGAGCCTGGCTCTCTTGTGTTCTGCAGCAGCCTGGGGCTAAAATCCAGTGGGGGAGAGGGCGCTGGATGGGGAGGAAAAAGGAAAGAGAATTAGGCAAAAGACAAGGCAGGGTGTAGAGGAAGTGGGGGGTATTCATCCCCTAAAAGCCTGCCAGTTACAAGGTGGCGAGGAGGAAATTTGACCTGCTGACCTGACAGGTGCTAAGGACTGCATCAGCTACCCTCTCTCTTTGATCCCGTGGTCCTGCTGATGGTGACTTTTGAGTGGACCTGCTGCTACAGAGGTCTCAATTTTAGGTGGCATTAGCATCTTTTGAGGTTGCTTAGATTTACCCAAGCTTGCCAGGACCTTGGGATCTCCCTGTCCATTATGCAAATATCCCTCCAGGTGACTTGGCTGAGGTGGCTTTGAGACCTGGGGTTCAACATCCAGGAAAGTGGCAGAGGGGAAGTGGAGAGGGAATTCGAGGAAACTAGATGTCTTCAAAGCTTTTAAAATCCCAGGACTTCTTTGTGTAACTACCCAGAATCCAAAGGAGTCCCCTGAGGGAATTCAGAACCTCCTACTGATGGATTAAATGAGATAATGCTACCAAGTGTGGAACATTTACACTGAGCTCAGTAAATATGCATCTTCCTTACTCCAGTACACCCTAGCTGAATTCTGCTGCTGCTGCTGCTGCTGCTGCTGCTGCTGCTGCTGCTGCTGCTGCTGCTGCTACTGCTGCTGCTGGTGTGTATGTGTGATCCTCACAGAAATATGGCAGAACACGTTCCAATATCTTCCAAGACAGAACAGGAGGGAATGGTGGAGATTGCAAGAGCCTTTGTGAGGTCTCTGGGCAATTTTTAATTCAAAACCAGTGGCAACATTGGTTTGCCTGTCTGGGGTAGAGGAGACTCTAAGCAGGTGAACCATCCAGTATTCAAAAGATGGGAAAGGTATCAAAGGCTCCAGAATAAAACTGGAGGTCGGGTGAGATAAGAACAGGGAGCGAAAAGGCTTTACGTTTCCCAAGAACTCCGGGAAATCATGATAGGAGTCAGCCTCTGCTCAGAGCATTGTGGACAGGCGTTTCAGTCCCAGCCTGTCTCTGTTCTGAGAGCTGAGCCTACCTCGAGGGGGGTGGGGGAAATCTCCCGGCAGGCATCTGTACTTTTGCGAGCAGCTTAATAGGATTTCAGTGGATCGCAAGTAGGGATCAGGACCGCTGCCTCTGGGGGGAGTTTGGGGTGGGGACACAGAAGGTGGGTTTTCGAGAGAGAGGGAACAGGGAGTCAGGGAAAGGATGGCATTTCTGCCTCACCACAAGGCTCCTGAGCAATGGCTCCAGCCAACCAGAGACAGAAAGCTCTGAACCTGTGGGTCAAATCAGCTTACTTCCTTTGAAGTTGTTCATGTTGGATGTTTTGTTCCTGTCAAAGAGGACCGGAGTCTCATTGTTCTCTCTGAACACCGTATCCATCTTGTTAGATCCACATACCCCATGTCATCCCCACACATTCCCAGGCCCTTGGCCCCGCCCACCTTGTCTTCAATGTCTTCTTCCCTGTCTGTGCTGTTCAAATCTCTCCCTTCTTCCAGCTCCACAGCCTTAACGACACTCTCCTCGAAAACTTCGGCACATGCATTATTAGTTTTTGTTTGTTTGGTTGGTTGGTTTTGGCTTTTTGTTTTTTGGAGGTTTTTTGTTTTTTTTTTTAATTTTAGTCTCAGAGATCCTTTGTGGCAGAGTCTATCCCTGAAACTTCAGCTCAAATTCTCTTAGCCAGGATGAAAGCTGGCAAGACCCTGAAATCCTCCTGTTGCTGCTTACCATGCACAAGACACCTGGCTTGTTATGTGTGTGCTGGGATCTGAACTCTGGGCCTCATAGCTGTGCAACAATCACCCTTTCTGCTGAGCCATCTCTGAGGCCCCTTAGTAGATTTCTGGAGAGAATGTGGGCATGGAGCAGAAACCCATCTATCAAAGGGTTGTAGCAACTCATTTGATCCTCATGCCTATGTTATAGGTAGGGGCTACTCACCCATTTTACAGGTGAGAAAACAGACACAGAAATGGAGGGTTTAATTGCTCCCCCATGTTCACATAGAACCAAGACCTGAACTCTAGCAGCAAAGTTTGATTTTCCTGAAGCCGACTACCCCAGACATCTCAGGCACTGGGATCTGGAGGCTAAAGTTGGGGTTGGGCTTTTCTTGGGGTTCTGTCTCTCTTCTCCTCCTTCTCCTTCTCCTTCTCCTTCTCCTTCTCCTTCTCCTTCTCCTTCTCCTTCTCCTTCTCCTTCTCCTTCTCCTTCTCCTTCTCCTCCTCCTCCTCCTCCTTCTCCTCCTCCTCCTCCTCCTCCTCCTCCTCCTCCTCCTCCTCCTCCTCCTCCTCCTCCTCCTCCTTCTTCTTCTTCTTCTTCTTCTTCTTCTTCTTCTTCTTCCTCTTTTTTTTTTCAAGACAGGGTTTCTCTGTGTAGCCCTGGCTGTCCTGGAACTCACTCTGTAGACCAGGCTGGCCTTGAACTCAGAAATCCACCTGCCTCTGCCTCCCAAGTGCTGGGATTAAAAGTGTGCACGACCACCGCCCGGCTCTGTCTCTCTTCTTATCCCATCTTTTTTAGTATAGTCCTTATCACATGTATTTGAGCTTGTCCCCTGTGTAATTGATCTATCACTCACACTGGAATCAGTTGGGCATTAACATCAAATATTTATTTAAAATTTTCCTCTCATGTCACCATTTTCAACTGTCGGCTGTTGAAATCCTATGCTTTTCTGTCTCTTTGACAACATGTTGAGTGGATTTGATAACTTCTTCTCAGTTAATAAATAAATCAAGTTTCAGATTCTAGAATCACAAGGGATTGTAGCTCATCTTTTTGCAGGCTGAACAGCCTAGGCCCTGGGGTCTAGCCTTTAAGAACAAAGAGTTAGGGATCAGCTTTCCAAAAGAGTTCCAGGCCAGCTCCGTGCTCTCTAACCCTATCAGCTCCTGTTCCCTCTTCCTTAAGGACTGGATCTTTCACATTACAGGTTGCCTTTGGGGACTGGTTATCGCAGTAGTGACTACCTAGATGCAAGGAAATGCCCACTTCTAATCTTCTGTCTCCTTGCAGACAGACTCAGCCAGTGTGCTGTCTAAACACATATTCTGGCCAGAGGAGGTTCCCAATTTCCTTCTTGTAGTTCTGTCCATCTCTAAATGCATCTCTGAGGGCTGCAGTGCCATACCCCCCCCCCCCCCCGCCCCAAACATGACATCTGGTGAGTGAAACATGGCCTCTTCATTATGCCTTCTACCACAGAAGGGGAAGGCAAACTCTTGCACTTCCCCAGCCATGATACTTTTATCTTGACAGCACACCAGAGCCAGGAGTCAGGACAACGCCTGGTTGCACTGAGGAGCAAGCTGCACCTGTTTATTTGAAAACACGAGGACCTTGCTGCTCTGATTTTCAGTTTTGGGTCTCAGATGCCTACTCTAGGGTAGGAGAAGAAGGTATATTTATCCAAGAAGCTCCAGTATCCACGACTATTGCCCCAGGGAAGCTAGACATTCGGGGACAGACTGCCTCCTCATGGTTCAGGGACGATACTGACTCATCTTTGACTGGATGCAGTGCCTCTGCTGAGGAAAGACTTCCCACTGTAACCCATGAAATCAGGCACTGGACCAGACCCTCCAGCTGTGGGTCCTGAGCCCATCACCCATGTCATCCGTCATCTGGTTCCTTCTCTCCTCAGTGCCTGGGCTCTGCGCCTCTCTTACGGATCCTTCTATGACTTTTCCAGTAAAGTTGCCATTGGTTCTTGGCTTCCCGCGCTGTCCCTTTCATCCTTCAATGCCTACCTCCATTGCTTCCAAGGTGCTGTGCTCTGCCTGGGCACTCTTCCCCTTTCTGCTGCTCTGGCTCCTCCTGGCAGGCTGAGCAGGTCTAACCCAGGGCAAGCCCTGGTGACATCAGCCTTAGTGGAGCTGGCTGCATTTCTAGAGAGAGATGGTCTACTATTGTGTAACTTTTTCATTTCTGAGGCTCCAGTCGGAGGAATCAAGAATGGGGAGAGCTCATTCTGGGTCCTACTGCGGTGACAGGTTCCTTCCTTGGACCTGCCAGAGAAGTATGTACACCCTGGTGGCCTGCTGCTGTGGAATCTGCCATGTTCTTCTTCAGGGAGAGAGGGAGGGATAGGAGAGAGAGAGAGTGAGAGAGAGAGAGAGAGAGAGGGAGAGAGAGAGAGAGAGCACCAAGAAGTCGTGCAGTGTGCTGGAATGTTGTAGACAGGGGAAAATGATAAGGCTCATTTAGAAAGCAGTAAAGTGGAGATTTCAATTTCCTTTGAAAATCACAGCACAGTTATTCTTCCGTGGCACTTCTCAGAAACAGTAGATTTCTGCTCTTGGACCCACTCAGGGGAATCTAACAGGGAGAGGAGGTGGGGGCAGAGGTGTCACACAAAAGAGAGGTTGACTCTCTGGAGGTCAGGGGTGGTTCACAAAAAAGGTGGAACCAGGGCAGCTGTCCACACCGGCAGGTGTCAGGGACTTGTTTGCAGACCTGCATACACCCAAGAACTAGAATGTGTGTACATGTGTGCATGTGTATATGTGCATGTTTGTGTGTGTGTGTACAAGTGTGTGTGTATATGTGCGTGTGTGTGTGTGTGTGTATTGGGCGCTCGTGCAAGTACATGGGAGTGTGTGTGTGTGTTACACAGAACTGGACTAGGAGATCTATGGATGTGGCTCTTCATTTGCACATGGTGCTGGCAGTGTCCTGTGCCGACTTGCTTGACAGTGAGCACGCACCTCATCTACCTTATGACGATGCCCTCTCTGCATTCCTCTCTCTGTGTGTGCTAAAAACAAACAAAGGAACCACATCTGGAAATACCAAACAAACATCTGTCCATGAGCAAATAAAGAGAGCAGAAGCCTTGAGGTTGTTATAACGAGAGGAAACAGATTCAGGCGTCAGAAAGCACTTCTGGACTTGGGCGGGAAAGCCAGTGCTGGCAGCAGGTGAGCTGGGGATAAGACCAATGACAAAGCCACACAACCTTGGCTTGAGCCCCCAGTTCCTGCTGAATTCTAGCTGTGTGGCTTTGGATAAGCCATTGGGCTTCTCTGGGCCTCCACAAAATTGCAACAAACAGAGGGTTGTCATGAGGCTTCATAAGATGGTGTGAGAAACTGTGAGGACTCAGACTCTTGACAGTGGCCCAAACGTTATTGGAGATATGACTTTGAAGTACTTGTGGACTTTTTAATTAAGGTCAGAATTATTTATTATTAACATTGTGTGTGTGTGTGTGTGTGTGTTCGTGTGCAAGTGCGCATATAGTCATGCATGCCACAGCCTAGGTGTGGTGGTCAAAGGACAACTTTTTGGAGTGAGTTCTCTCCATCCACCTTTATGTGGGTTACAAGAATTTAACACGTGTCACCAAGTGCACATGACAAACGCCCTTACCATTGAGGCGTCTACCCAGAGCCATCTGTGAGCTTCTTGAAAGAGTGCCTATAAGATGGCTCAGCGGTTAAAAGCACTGACTGCTCTTCCAGAGGTCCTGAGTTCAATTTCCAGCAACCACATGGTGGCTCACAACCATCTGTAATGGGATCTGATGTCCTTTTCTGGTGTGTCTGAAAACAGCAACAGACAGTATACTCATAAAATAAATGAATTAATTTTAAAAAAGAAGAAAGAAAGAGTGCCTACCTCTTACACACGGAGGCATTCCCCATACAGTCAACCAACCTTTGCTGTTGACGACTTCAGAACTGGGCTGCCTCCTTTTTTCTGGCTCCTGGGAGCAGCTGCCAGAGGACCTGTTGGCTCTAGGCCCCTGGGTTAGACTTTTTGCTGAGCACCTTTGAGCTCAGCAGCAAAAAAACCTCCTGAGCCCCTTTGCATTCACCTAGGCTGTCCACTCTGTGTCAATAAACTTAATGGCTTGTGACATGACTGATAGGGAACTCAAACTCACTATAATCCATCTGTTGAGTAGGCAATGGTGGCAGTGTCAGGTTCCAGGGAGATCAGGATAATAGATTCTGGTGCCCTGGACTTGGGGTGGAGTGTGGGAGAGTGGATTCCATCTGGGTTTACCACCCCATCCTAACCCCACCCCACATCTAGCCTGGGGCAGACTTGAGAGGTAGAGCCGAAGGGAGACCACAGAAGTGAGGAGGAGAGCTGAAGGGCCATTACCTGGAAGTCAGGAGCACTGCCTCCTCCATCTGTGATGCTCCTGTGGGGTTTAGGTCAGGCCATTAGCATCCCTACTTCTGTGCAATGACTTATGCCCTGGCCTTGTGGCTCCACCTATAGCCCTCAGCACATTGCTCCAGGGAACCCAAAATCCCACAACGGGGCAGCTAGGCTATTAGCTATAGATGTTGGTTTTCTGCCACAGTTCCTGGCATGTGACTTCCTTTTCACCGTGACCTGTAGGAAGTAGACCGTCCCACCCTGAAGTGGGGAATAGAAGCTTTGATCTTTTCAGTTGTCTAGTGCCAGAGTCAGCTGCAAAAAAATCCCCCCAGGGGCTGGAGAGACCTTCAGTGCATTTGTTCTTACAGAGGGCCTGGGTTTAATTCCCAGTACCCACATGGCAGCTCACAATCCGACGTCCTCTTCTGATCTCTGGATACAATGAACATCTACTTGATGTACATGCAGGCAAAACACTCATACATATAAAATAAGTCTTAAAAGGAAGGAAAGAAAAGAAAAAAAGATGAGGTAGTCAAGGTCAAAGGAATGGAGAGAGGGGGGAGGGGGAGGAGAGAGAGAAAGATCCTAATTCCCCAATTCACTCCTGTCTGATGGGGGCTATCATAGAACTTTCCTCAACACAGAGTGGTCACACATGATCTGCAGGCATTTATGCCTGAGGGATGCAGGCACTGTATAAATGCAGAGGGGTGCTGGGGTACAGGGAGCCTCCGAGTGGCTGAGATCCTGGAAGGTGCTGAGTCTGGAGGGAAAATGGAACTCATGGTTTTCTTCCTTGCTCCACTCATCCCTTTTTGTGAAAGCATAGTGAGCTGCTAAGCGGGTTCCCGAGTCCTTCCAGCACTGTTACACACAGTGGAAACAGACCAGGGGCTTGTAGAACCCAGAGTTTTGGCAGAAGCACAGACAAAAAAAAAAAAAAGACAAAAACAAACAAACCTGAGGAGGGTTCAGGGGAATCTTGAGGAACTGACCCCGGTCTGTGGGATCTAAGCCGATACAAGGTAGACATTCTTAGAAGTGACTGAAATTCTGGGAGCATCCCGTGCCAAACCCACTAGGTAGACAGAGGTCATCTGTGTTGCCCGTTCTCTGGCGGTAAAGGGAGAAATCAAGCCAGTTTTCCCCCTTTGCACAGCCTACCTGTCCCTTCAACTGTACTCACCACTACTGGAAGGGAGTGAAAAGCCTTTGCTTTAAGGGGTTTGATTCAAGGTGGGATGGAAAAACACCAAACTACATGATATTTGCCCTTCAGAGCTCTGTATAAAATCAGGCTAGGACTGGCACTCCCAGAAATCACAGCCTCTTAGGGTTCCTCTTGTTGCTAACTGTCCCTACCTGGCTGGTTTCCTCTGGTAGCACTCCACTGTTAAATTCCTGCCCATCTAAGCTCCCTCCAACCCCCCACACCCCTGCCCAGGGTCTGCTACCTGGAACTCAGAAGAGGATCACGGCCAATGACAGCGTTAGTTTATGTCAGATTATAGAGTGTGATAATCTCCCATAGTGTCCCATGGCCGGGGACATTGGGAAGAGAATTCCAAACCTCATTCGGGGAGGCTTAAAAACAATTTTACAACGCTCGGTAATTTGTACATAGTTCTGGGGTGCAGTATGACATCTCAGTCCTTGTGTACAGCGTGTCATAATCAGAATGGGTAATTGGCAGATCCATCACCTCAAACATTTATTTGTTCTCTGTGATGGGGACATGCAGAACCCTTCTGCTGATGTGAAACGTTCAATTAATTGTTGTTAATTAATTAATTGCCTTAGCTGCTCCTCTGGGCTGCGGAACACTGGGAGTTACTCTCCGAGGACCTGTGTCTGGTAACTCTTCCCTATCACTTCCAGCTTTCCCTTTTATGGCTCTTGTTCGCTGGCCCTTGCTGGGCTTGCTTTCTTTGTGTGCTTGCTCAGTTACCAAGTTAGCTCGTATTCCCTGGCAAGCACTGGGCAGCCAGAGTATGGGCCAGTTTGTTGAATGAAGGGACTGTCTGAATACAATCCTCTGGGGAAGGAACTAGGGGGCTCCAGCCTCCAGTTGAACCCCCGACATGGATAATTGAGAGAGAGAATTCTTCATCCCCGGACAGTTGAGAATTCATTTTAAATGCAGTCTGGTTTCTCAGGACAAAGCATTGTTAGCTGCCTTAGACTTCCTGGAGTAGGGAAATAAAAAAAATAAGATAAAATAAAGCCATGTTTTTCCTCTTTCCAGAGTGCTTCCCCCTTTCCCCACCTCAGAGGGAGAGCAGCTCACTTGTCCCGTCTCACAATAAATACTTGTGGAGCATCCAAATACAGACTCCTGCCGTTTGGTTGCCACCGTCTCTTCTTCACCCTGCACAAAGCATCCAGTGCCCAGGTTTCTCTCTGAAAAAGGCTCTTTACTTTAACTGGTTTTGTTCAGATAGTGTTGACTCCACTTCCAATTGGACACATGATCAGGCCCAGCCAATGAGAACACTGTCTCCATTGTACCATACAAATACTCCTTGTCCTAGGATGGGGTTAAGTAGTGATAAATACACTGTTAGATGAAGATACTGTAAGAAAAAAATGCATCAAGTACACCTAACATCAGAATACTCTCCTTTAGCAATATAGCACACTGCAGTGCTTTGGTGTCTGTCTGGGCCATCTTGGCCTGATCAGTTGCTTTGACTCACGGCCACTGGTCAGCATCAGGAGCAAGGACCACCCCATCCTTTTAACTTTTTGAGCCCAGGAGCAATGGTGATGGGTGGTGAATGGATGAGCGGTGGTGATGGGTGTTGAGGGTGCATAGACCCTGGTATGGAAATCTGGAGTCCCTTGTTAAACAACAGTGACCTTCTTGCAAGTTTCTCTGGAAGTAGTAAGCACAGGTTGAAATGGGCTCCCTCACAAACACATGGCATTTACTTTAGGCTTTGCTGAGAGAACTACTTCCTGCCTGTGACCTGCAATCTATGACAGCTGGGGATAAGAGCTGTGGAGGCCTGCAAAGGCAGAAAGCTGAGTGAAGACACATAGGATGGAACCACACAGCTCCCCAGACGCTCCCCAGACCTCAGAGGGGCTCCCTTGTTCGAAAAAGGACACCCTTGGAGTCAAAGAGCTCGGCCATCTCCTCCTATGGTTCTGGGTCATTATTGCAAGTATCTTTAGGGACGTAAGGTGGGGTGGAGTGATCTGCTGGCTGGGAACATGGCTGGGTACTGGCCAGGATGTGAGCTTCAAGCCTACAGCTTACTGAGACATGGGGTTCAGTATTAACGTAAGGAGCAGTCAGGAGCAGAGCCCACAGCCGACTGGAGATCTGTGAGAATTCTACAGAGAAGCAACACATCTGATCCACTCCTTGCTGCTGACACACATACACCTCATAAGGTCCACAGTGGCCCACAGGTCTCTCCTACCATGTCAGCATCAGGTATAAGACTGCTCCACACACGGCCTTCAAAGACATCAGACAAGGGAGGTCAATGCAAGCAAAAACACCCTCACTGTCTACCTCACTGTGCTTTTGGGAATGGTGTGTGCAGTGGGCTTTGCAGGGGTGATGGTGCTGTTCTTTGTTGACATCACCTTGCTCTGACTAGCACTGTTGACATCACTGGTGGTGGGGAGGAGGGTAGTAATTTACCATAGACAAAAAAGTCTGCCCCTAAGAGACCACATGGTGGCTCTTCCAAGCAAGTTACTTCACACCTTCCTGCCTCTGTTTCCTCATTTGTCAATACACACTGAGATGTATATGTACCCTGGATTATCTCTCTCTGGCTGATATCTTGCTACCACCTGGGCACCACGAGAGAGTCAACCACAGTGGACAAGTAGGGTGATACCAGGCACACCCAACATTGAGTGAGCTCCAGGCTCACACTCAAACCAAGCTTTTTGGCTTCCTGGTCACTTAGATGGAAAGTACACCTACTATGTGCTGGAGGGAACTGAAGGGACTTTCCCTCCTCACTTTCAATGAGGACATACCAGCTGACTTCCTTACTGTGTGTGCCAGTTACTAGATTCACAGCTTGGCTCTTAGAAGCCCTCAGTCTTGTGGAAGATGCGCAGGTTTGTGCAGTGGGGAGAGAACTGAGCTAGTTTGAGATGGGGGGGTGAGGGGATCCGGGATAGAGAGGGAGTAGGGGTGAATTAAGCTTCCTGGGATGTAGAACATCTTGGCTGAGACCAACTGTAGCAGGGATAGGAAACAAAGAGGCAGTCCTGAAGCGATGGTGGATCTCACCCTTGCCAGGGATTTCAAGGATGGATGGTATGACTTTCTGAGGGTGTAGAATACAGGGTTTATGCTTGACTGGGAGGCTAAGCTGAATCGTCAAAACAGGGAACACAGCCCCCAGACAGCACCAGAGCCACTGCACACAAGGGCGATTCCTCTCTCTAGCATTGCCACAGCCTGGTGAGTCCTCATGGCCTTGGCTAGGCATGTATTTTGTTTTGCCCGTGTTTCATTCCAAAGTGGATTTGTCATTGCTGTTACTTTTACTGTTACTAAAATTTAAAATTGAGAAAGCTCACATGAAAGTCTAAATTGGGTTCTCAAAACAAAACAAAGCAAAACAAAAAAAAAGCAAAACAAACCTCACTCCCTTCGTTCCCATAGGCCAGTGGTGGAGTGGCTTTGAAACCCGGTACTTCTCTGACATAGGACTTGCATGATTCTGAGCCCAGTCCAGTTCTTACCGCTTCTTCTGGTCTCACAGTGGCCCACCTCACCCAAGTCTTTATAGTCCCTCACCAGACAAGTAGGAATGGGCGTCTGTGAGCCCTGCCTTAGAGTAAGAACTCGGTAGATATAGACGGGGCTGCAAGGACCCCGGCTGATAAACCACCAAATGAGCCTGTGGGGGCCAGGGCCCCTTTCTGGCTTTTTCTGAGTTGGGATGGAAGGGTATGTTTTAGGAAGAAAGAGTGGATGCTGGGCCTTGGATTTGGGAGCTAAAGATAGGCGTGAGGCCTTCTTTAGTTTATTCCATTCAAGTCTCCTAACATAGCAAATGGAACCTTCCATGGAGCCCAGTCTAGGTAACTGGAACTCTGAGCTGGTTTGGGGATGTGTGAGGCTGGTGGAGACAACATAAACATTTTGCCTTATATTTTCTTCATGTTACCATGTTATACAGTCCATCATGTTTTGTCTTGACAAAGTCAGTCTTGCCGTGTAGCCCAGGCTGGCCTGGGACTCACAAGAGTCCTCAAATACCTCTCAGGTCCCAATTCTTGAAACTATAGGCATGGGTTACCATGCCATGTATAGCCTGTATAACCTATCTTTTTTGGTTGGTGGTAGTGGTGGTTTGTTTTGGTTTGGTTTTGGTTTTGGTTTGAGACAGGGCTTCACTATGTACTGTTGACTATCCTGGAACTCAAAATGTAGAACTAGGCTGGCTTTGAACTCACAGAGATCCGCCTGCTTTGCCTACCAAGTACAGATCACCTTTTAAAGGAACTCCCTGGAGGCAATATTCAAGTGTTTCTGGATCATCAGGAAAGAGCCCATTATGATGGCTTCTTTGTGTGTCCATGTAAGCATACACATGTGGGTACCTGTGTGTGTGTGCACATGTGAGCACATGTATGTGTATGCTCACGTTAGACATTTCAATGCCTGCAGAGCATATATCCCTCTTTGAGCATTTATTTGACACTTGTCTTTTCTGTTTTAAATGTGGGCTGGATTTAAGTCCTATTAATGTAAAATTGCCTGTTTAAGTCCAAAGTTAAGGCTGTTTGTGATGGTCTCACCCACAGCCTCTCCCGTCTTTGCTGAGGTATAATTTATGGGCTGATTTGAAGCTTGGGGAGCTCACTGAGTTTTGATGAATGAAGCCCTCACAAAACCAGCACTACAATCAAGATACCAACTTTCCCATCACCCCCGAGCGTCCCCGATACTCTTTCTCCTCAATCTCCCCGTCGCTCCCGGGCCCAGGCAATCACCCATCTGCCTTCTCGCCACTAGAGATTAGATTTCTCTTTTCTAGAGGTTCAAATAAATGAAATCATACAGTGCGTTCTCCTTTGTGTCTGTCTCCTTTCACTTGCTGTATTTTTGGGATCTATCCATTGTGTTACACTTAATATTGCTCCTTTTCTTATT